>NC_134327.1:4522200-4850533 GCF_964195595.1 Calonectris borealis
GATAAGAAGTCATTCTGTCCATTCTAGAGACAGTCATCGTGACTACAGGGGATGCAAACTTGCTAAATTTAACCAAGTATGTTATTACTTTTCATAAGACAAGCAAAAATTAGTACATCATTGTCTACTTCCCTACTGTAATTTACAATCAGGCTCAGAATCAGACTAATGCATAAGATGTTAGCAGTGAAGATGATTAACTTTTTGGAAGATACTTTAAACATTAAGAGACTTGGGAAAGAAGCGGGTTCATCCAGTGAAGGCAGACAGAATAAGGCAGAGAAAAAGCACAGATGGAGCCAGCAGAAAGAAAAGTCAGTAAACCATTCCATGCATGTCCATCTCCTCTTTGGCTGTAGGTGCTGTTTTGGATGCTGCTTCGTACCTTTCTTCGTGAGGATCTTCAAGGACGCAGACCATTACTGCCCATGCTGCCAATTTCATATTTATAGATACAAAAGACTATAGAAACAAAGTTTATGCAATCAGATCATGTGAAGTCTCTGTTTCCTAATGGCATAAGATTTTACACATAAAACTACTGCTAGGAAATGTATAGGAGTAAGCTTAGGTTCTGCAGCTCCCTTGCTGGTGAATCCATCTGGAGTTTACCATCACATGGACTGACTTTAAAACAAAAAGCGTTGAAGACTAATTCACAAGCGTTACTTGAATTTATGCTCCATTTGAATTGTTGTCCTGAGCTGTGAAGCGCCCAGCCAGTGAGCACTTCCAAGTACGCTCCTCCTCCTCCTCCTCCTCCTCTCAAATCTCCAACCCAGCTGGGACACAGACTCTTCTGGACTTTTCAACCCACCAGTAACCGAGAGGTTTGGACATGCACATTTTAGAGAAGCACTTACCTTCTATGCACTGGAACTGACTGGTCGGGATTTCATTTCTCTCTGCTCTCTTCGTATGGGACCTACCCCTGCAGGGCTGTGGGTGGTACAGTGTAGCTGATTATTTATTAATGAAACACTAAGTTATGAGACTGTCTTTACTGTTACATATGAGGTAAGAAAATAAACCTGTTATTGTTAACAATACTGGCAAAACATCTCCTGCCTGCGTTGCTTCCATGACCTGTTGCATCCAGAGCAGAGACGCAGGTCAGACTGGGGCACCCTGTTTACATTAACAAACCAAGAACCAAAAGGCAAACATATAAAAGAAGAAAAATCAGCAAGCACAGCTTGAAAAAAGTTACCAAAACCACAACACAAGGGCCTCATTTCACCTCTCTGCCTTCCCACTGCAGTGCATCATCTCTCAGACAAGGACTTACTAGGCTTTACACTTCACAGAGACCTTTTACAGTTCTCACCCAAAGTCACTTATCTTGTAAAATCAAATCTCCGTAATTACTTGCCCAGAAGGTGCCTTGACCCTGCTCAACACTGACAGCAGCAGCAGCTGCTGCTGCTTATTGCTGGCTGGAAAGATAAACAGAATAGAAGAAAACCCTGTATTTCAATGCTTTAACATATAAACACTTTTGTGTTAGTACCGTAATTATTGTGGGCAAGGGGGATGCGTGGCACGCAGCACCGGGGCGGCTCCCCTACCACTGCACTTCATGATGACCCAGGCACCTGCCCATGCTCTGAAGGATCTGTAGGTACCACCTGGCTAAAAGAACTTTAAAACTTCCCGCTTAGCCCGACATTAAGTTTGATCAAACTCTTTGTTTTAGCTATTTGCTCAATTTAAGCCATAGAAAGAAGAGTGTCTCCCAAAACAGCCGCTTAGCAACAGCGACTCCAGAATCCCGAAGCCCCTCCTGAGGCAGGACTTGCCGCAGCAGAGGGTTGCCGGTTCCGCGCACCCCGTGGCTGCTGCCGCAGGTACGCACAGGGCCCTTCCGCACCCAACGCTTCGGGGAGACACCGGGGAACCGGCCAGCTTCCGCCGCGCCCCGCCCGAGCCGGCGCTGCCGCAGGCCGCAGGCGGTGGGGCCGTCCGTGCTGGCGGATCCGGCCCCGGCTGCTCGGGGAAGGGAGGACCGCAGCGGGAGCGCTCCGCCAGAGCCGTTACCCGCTGTTCCTCTGGAGGAACGCGCCGTTCACCTGTGCCCTTTCCTGCAGTTTTTACAGAGAACGATGACCAGCCGAAACGTCCAGCAGCGACACAGGCCGGACCCCTCCCGCCGCCGTACCGTCCCCTCAGCGCGGCCGGGGGCGCGCCGGGCCGCGCGGCTGAGGGAGGCAGGCGGCCCGCCGCCCTTCCCGCCCTTCCCGCCCCTCCGGCGGGGCGCGGCCCGCGCTCCCGCCCGCCCCCTGTGCGAACCGGGAGGGGCGCGGGCGGCCCCCGCCCCGCGGTGGCGGGCGGCACTGCCAGCGGGCAGACCGCGGCTCTGGCAGGGGACGGGGACGGGACGCCGCGGCTTGAAGGCGGCAGCAGAAAGGAGTTCCAGCGTGGCGTTCCCCACGGCCCGGCATCTCGGGCTACCTGGAGCTCGCCGGCGTTACAAAGCGCGCCTACTGAGCTAGCAGCGCATTTTAAACCGGCTTAGCCGAACTAGGGGGCACGCGTGCGCGGCGTTTTGCTGCAAGAAGTACGAGAACTGCAGTCTCTAAACCATGGAAGCTCCAGTCTTTATAGACGTGAAAAAAGTACACTTGGGTCAATGCAAGTAGAAACTGTTAAGCAACCATTTTCCAGGCAAATCAAACCAACCCGTAGAGCTAGCTCTCCTTTGTGCTAGAGCAGCAGGCCGACCTTTCAGCCTGGCACACCGCAAACTGAAAAAGACAGATTGCCCTAGGAAGAAGATGAGAACAGCAACACCAAGAGATACTGCTGCAGAAAACTGCTGCTAGTAGCCAAGCAGAAACTGTTTTTAGAGCAAGCACAGCGTGATGCAGCGTTCCACACCTCTTCAGCTCTAAGGCCCAACCTGAGGCCGATCAGCATCACCGAGCCTGAAACGGGACTCGGTGCCAGAAGGATCCCACGTAACAAACCCTCCCACCGGCCTTCCTCAGGACCGTGCACAGCGGGTGGTCAAATTCAGCCACTTGGAAACAAACTGTTCATTATCTGTGTTTGAATTACTTCTATATTTTACGCATATAGAAACTCACAACCTCTAAGAGGAGTACAGGCTTGGTAGTGCAATTTCTCGAGTGAGGTATTTCTACAAAGGAGCTTTTACGATGACTCCGTGGCCCTGCACGAAGCCCAGGCCAACACCTCCCAGCCTTCTCAACCCAGTGGTGCAACGAAGGCAATTCCAAGAGCAGCTGCCCCGGCTTCCACCCAGTACCAAGGTCAGTAACTCTCCATCGTCTGGCAACCCAACCTACTTTGACCTAACGGGAAATAATACCACAACAACTAAATCCACAAGCAGCCACGTACACGTCAGCCCAGCAGGTTTTGTACCGTTTCACATGGTTTTTTTAAAATGCTAAGATTTTTCGCCATTTTAAGATCTGGCTGTGAAACAGCAAGCTTTGCTGTTAAGCAGTGGCAAATAACGCATCAAGCCGGTAACATTTAGGAGGAAAGGTAAAAAAAAAAACCCACCACAAAAAAAAACCCACCAACAACATGAATATATACATAACAAAGAAATTATCATATGATTTAAGATGTGCAGGAGACATTTAACAGTAGTTAGAACATTTTTACACCAATATTTGGAGGCACAATAGTTTATACAAGTATTTCATGAAAAATAAAGGCTTCCAGCTGCAGCCTGGTGGTTAGCAAATTTAATTTCCTGCCGTGCTTGGTACACAGCTAACTTCAACATCACCTGGGACAGAAATTAAGTTGAGCACAGATTTGAACCCATATTCAGGCATATCACACGTGAACATTTTCCCCTTTTTCTGACCCTAAAGACCAGGCTGGTTTAAAAGCCAACAATAAATGACACCACACCGCTCAAACACCAAACACCGACACACTCCGCCTCAATATCCAAATGCTTGTTTAGTTCCTCTGAGAAAAAACAAGAAGAGTTCAAAACCTGGAAATTGCCACAGAAGTCAGCGTTTACCTTCTGGCCAGCTCTCCCTACACTATGAATGTCATTCTTGATACACAATTTGGCTGAATTTTGCAAAATTTATCTCTCCGATCTAACCAAAATCACCCTAACTTCTGAGTGAGCCATTAGCTTTTGTTCCCAATCTTTTCTAAAATGAACGGACAAGACACCAATCCAGTGTTTATCCTAGTCTATTTTATTTACAATATATACAGTTCCTACAGAAAACGATTTCTCACAAAGGATATTAAACAGCAAAAACACGGCGTGGCTTAGGTGTGGGCACTGACGCCTGCAGCCAGCACAGAGCCCGCAGGACAGGCTGGTCCAAGCCCCAGCGGGAGGCCGGGGCGGGATGCTGGCGTGCCAGCTCCGGAGGGGCAGCAGCTGAGGTAGATCCAGTACGCGGGAGGCACTGCACGCTCTGCACGTCCTGCGGTACGACATCGGCCCGATCCCTCCGACGCGTCTTGCGGCAGCACAGATCTGTCCTGGTGTTGCTAAGCAAGCCTTCTTGTATACAGGGTGTTTTTGTTGGCTGTCACTCTCTAGTCGGCAATTATGTCACTGGTGTGATTTGCTTAGATTTCACAGAATGCTTTGGACTCCTTTAGGATAAAAGGCACTATGTAAATCTACAGGAACAACGCTTGCTATTTTCGCGGGGAAAATTCAGATGGGCCATTAACATCATGTTGCTCTGATGCTGTGTACCATGAAATTACATCCTTATTGCTTAACACTTATATTATCATTAACTTAATTTAATGCATTCACTGTCTATTATCCAGATAATTCCAAAATCTGAATAAGAAATGGAAAGCATGGTAATTTTGAAGATTGTATTCTTGTAAATTTTTTAGAATGAACTAAACAAACATACTGCACCTGAGAAAACCTCCTGTCTTCCTCTTCTCTTCATAGGTGTGTGTTTCCACATTTGAATAACAAGTTACTTGTGCTCCAAAAAAAAAAAAATTCATAAAAAACCTTCAGTTATTGAAAACTGCATACGGAATGCCTTAATGTATCGTCTGTTCAAAACTAGTGTGGGAATAGCACAAATACTGAAGCACGTAAAAACTAGTCATCTAAAAATCAAAAGGCACCAAAATTCACTTTGTTAGCAATATTTTCTTCTGGAATAGGAAGTATTGTGATTTCTTAAGATATTCCCTAAAAGCTGCCAACATCCCATAAATTAATGTGAAAAAACTTAGTGACATTCAGATACAAGCTCAATTTTATATCAGTCTACCATAACATTAAATTCACAAAATATAATTAGGGCTTACTACTGCTGACCACAGTCTCTGTTTACAGAAATATTTTGAATACAAATCCTGACATTTACTGAAAGCCTGTAGAGACAATCCAAGTACTAGTAAAAACACCACTTGGATGGTGGTGTAATTCTCACCAGTTCGATGCAAATACAAACCAACGGAAAACTTTATCCACTTAAGGCATGCAATTCAAGCACTTCCCTCTACCTGTAACCTACGCGCTCAGATGACAAAAAAAAAAAAGTAAACAACTAGTTTGCCTTGATTGGAAATAAGAGACAGTTAAAAGCACTGCAAGACATAAATTAAGAAGAAATCCAAACATACCTAAACCTTGAGCAATTAATTAATTCATTTTAGAGCTAAAAGAATAAAATAGATCTTAAAATTTAATTTAAAAACACTTGCTGGTGTTTTCAGTAATCACCAGAATCCATCTCAGAAAAAAGTATAAAGGCCATCACATGTACACAACCCCTACTAAATGTTTACTGATAGGTCTGAGAAAGGGAAGCATCTAAGCACTTTCTGTTTTGGTTATGAATACAGGGAAGACATTACGGTGGGAATCTATTACTCTATTAAGAGAGCTTACCTTTAGAGACTCCAGATTTCACTTTACACCATTTATAATATTGACTTGAGAATCTGGACCACAAAATTTTGTACAGGCAGGCAGAGTCAAGTCTACCACAAAGACTCTACTACAAGCTTTACAAACAAACTAGTAAAATAATTTTTCCATTTGTCTTATTTGTACATGGCTCCTTCCTGGAAAACCTTTTATTTGTTAAGCTCAAGTGTCACTAGTTAGGAGGTAAAAAACCAAAAACCAAAAGAAACCTCCAAAACCCAAAACAGAAAAACCCACAAATTTTTCCCAAAACAACCAATAAGAGGGTTATACAATTGTCAACACTTAAGAAAAAAACCACAACTTTAGCAAAACCTCACAAATGAAAACATTTCCCAAAACTCTATTTCCAAGGAGAGGAGAAATCTTCTTCAACGTCCATGTCATCACTCACCGAAGAAAAATTTTATAGAAAATTTTATTCAACATACAACATTTTCCAGCAAAAAAAGGCAATATACAGGAAGAGTTGTTGTACACTGCGGCTACAGAAACAAAATAAAATACTGGAAAAGAATGTAAAATTAAGTGTGAATTGCTGATTCTATCTTTACTGCACTCAAAACTAGACACGCGGCTGGCATTAGCTCCAAAATAAAAGGAAGCAGTCTGGGGACTGAAATAAAACTACACACAATGAATATCAACATCAGTGAAATTCACTTGCAGACTCACCCAACAAAATTAACCTCCAAGTGTTAAATTGTACATGTTCATTCATTAAATATACAATTTCTTTTTTTCTTTTTTTTTCTTTTTTTTTCCTCCTTTTTTATACAAAGTCAACAGCTTACTAAACACTAGTGAGCATGCCCTCTGTGCTAAAAGGCTATTTCTTGTGTTTTCCCCATCTCTTCCCATGTTAACTAAATTAATGATATTTATAATCCTTTCACTTGCTTTTGCCAACTTTTGAGTGTCATTCTATTTGCCAGAAGATGGCATAATAAATCGCAACGGTATTTATCAATGGTTGAAAATTTAATAAAAAGACCCAAATATCTCTTTTTAGGACTCAGGGCATCCACTTGGCAAAATGGGATGCAAAGTAGTGACTAAATTAAAGGAAAACTAGTTTATTAAAAAAGATTCTATGCAGCTGGAGGAGACAAAAATCCCGAATAAGTGCCAACAATGTACACAATGAAGTAGAGATTGCTATTTATTGATGATGTGAGTTTTTTGCATTTACAAATGCACAAAAATGTCATTTAAAGTATAACTGAAGGAAATAAATCTGATGTGAGTCTAAACATAAGACTTACTAGCTGCAGTGATGGTGAACACCATACCGGGAAGGGCAGCCAGCCAGCTTATGCCATCTATAAACGTACTACAGACAAATATTTTGCCAATGTCAACTGTTCTACTAAACTCTTCCCTCATTATGCTGACAATTGCCTTGCATTACGTTTACCATAAAATAACTCTCATTGGCATCCAAGCTTTATAAAAACACCTTCATTTTGCTCAAAAAGGGCAGTCAATAGATACAGAGAAGCCAAACTGAACAGCCTCAACAAAATAAAATTAACATCAGCAGCAAATCCTCTTGCTGAAGACTTCAGATATAGTGCACGTGTACCAAAGTTCTACAGTTGTTAAAAAGGTGCACACACACACTTATTTTTGTCCCTTGCCTTGACAATCTGGTTAAGTAAGTCAGTTATGGATTTTAATAGCTTTTTCAAGGTAAGTGTAGCGACTTCTCTTTGGGGCTTTATTGAAATGGTCAAGCCCTAGCCATGGCCTTGGATGAGACATGTTGCCTAGAAAAGAAAAGAGAAAAAAAATAATGAAGTTTTAAGACTAAATTGGAAAGTTTCCTTTACACAAACTACTCCTGTGTCCCCTGTTCACAGTTTGCTAGGAATCACAGGGTATGGAAGAGGACTGCAGAACAGTCCTACAGTCCATAGCCAACAGGGCGGCTTTCCTGACTGCTGCTTTCCTTCCAATAATACATTTCACAGCTGTTTCTGGATCAGGTAGCTGGTTTTTCTCCTCCTCAGTCACTTATAGGAGTTTACAGCAGTGAAGTGTGTGCTAAAGCAAGAAAACTACTGTTACAATTTATGGCCGCAGGCACATCAAAGTACGAGTTTTCACCAAAGTGCTGAGCCTGATTGAAACAGGAAGGCATCCATCATCTAAATATGACAACCTAGAGTATTTGCCATATTATAAGTTATCTCTGCTGTATTAAATTATTCTTATCACCTGGTTTAAGTGGGAATATTTGTTAAATTCACATAAAATGCAAATAATCAGTTAATTAAGAAATCATGTAACTGACCTCTTTATTTTCTGAGAAAAAAGTTTAGTCATATTTAGATTGTAAAGAAAACATACAAATTTTTTCACTTGTTCAATCCAATATGGTTTTATCTATTACTAGTTTTCATGAAAAACCACAGTCCACATACTTCTTGCAAATGGGAGAAATTCTCTTTTAAGATGTCCTCAATGCAGAGCATCAAATGTTCTTTGAAGTGAAATGATAAAGGCAGAAACTAAATAGCCCCCCAGCAAGAAAAGCACACTCCTACATTCAAAGCCATCAATTGCAACCACTAAAGCATAAAACACTTGACCTTTTTTGTTGCCTGCATCCGCATTTTTGGATATATTTTCTTCAATCAAAATTATTTGTCTTTTTATTTGACATAATGGTCAATGTCAAATATAAAAGAGAACTGCCAATCTTGCTGAGATCACCTGAATGTCTTTTAAAGAAAGAAAAGAAGTCCTACACCATTAGCGCCAGCACAATCATTGCTAGAGTGCATCTTTGTAAAAGCAGAGGGACACTATTGACATCAGCTACGTCAACCAAATTAGAGAATGCCAAACTTTTGGTTCAATCAGTCCAGCATGTGTTAAAATTTGGTATTTGTAGAAATGCGAGAGCCCCACGCCTTGAAATACTACTTAGATAAGAAGGCATTAGAGCATATATTATCACCCCATAGGAGAATTTGGGGGGGGGGGGGGAATTAATTCTATCAAAGTGTATTATGTCAAAGGGGCAACTTCCCGTGAACTCTCAAATTAAAACCCTTTAACCTCATATTCCCTACAACTCCTACAAACAGTTCAAGTTCTCCCTTTTCCAATTTCTGCCATGTTCTGTACGTTTGACCGAGTTACCTGGTTAGTCTTTTGCATTGTTTTGGCAATACTGGCTCTGCTCTGCTCAGAAAGTCCGACAGATCGTTTTAGACTATTGCCTTCCCCTTCCCACCCCCAGAAAGATGACTCACAGAATAAAATCAGGACTCTGCCCGCTCTGAGCACACAAGAGAGAGTTTATCTGTCCATGGAGAAATGTCCACCTCCGAGTTCGTCATGCAGAGACCCCTCACAACTAGTGCAGAAAAAGAGGTCCCTCCAGTGACACTCTTCTCTGCTCACAGACGACTTGTGCAGATGCAGGCATTCAAAGTTTTGGCAAGTCCCCTCATATTCACAGCCATGAGCCATAAACCTGGCTGTGTAACATACCACAACGAGAGGACTTTTTGCTAGGTTCCTGCAAAGTACTCAATAATAGTATAGGTCTAACTCTCTGTGGGTTTTGAAATAAATGGACAGTTACAGGATTTCTTTACAACTGTTACATAAATCCAGAACACAGCTTGGGGAAAAAAAAAAAAAAACCAACAGAGAAAGTTTGGCCCTAGCAAAACCTAACAAAAAACAGAGCTCATAATTGTCAGAAAAATAGAACTGCAGAGAGCAAATTGTCCTCAATCTCGTTTCTACCAGACAGAGCAGCTCACAAAAACGAACACTCAGCTAAACTAGGGGAAAAAAAAAACGGATTAATTCAAAGCTTTCAACAGAGCTCTGACTGCAGATCCAAAGGTGCCATTCCCAACTGAAACTCTCAAAAGATGACTGTGTGGAACTCCTGAAGGATTAACCTGGTTTCTCCTATGTGTAAATTCCTCAGAGAATAGAGCTTTAAGTATCAGCCAAGTAAATAAGATGGTAGACCATCCACAGACAAATTCAGAACACAGCTCCATTTGTAGCTTGGTGAATCACCTCTTAGAAAAAGAAAATCTAAACAGCATCCTATTCACATATGTAAAACTCTTGTTAGATTCTTCAGATTCATTGAAGATATCAAGAACGAAACAAGAAGCATCTTCAATGAACAGGAGAATTCAAATACCTCTCTGCAGCACACTTGAAATAAGAATCTTATGAGAATGCACCTTAAGATTTTTTAGGAATAACACGAGCACACACTCCAATAACAATGTGAGAATCAAACATACAAAGGAGCAGATCGTCAATACAGGTAAGGTGCAACTGACGTAACTCTCTTCTGTGAAGTATGTTATACTGATATTTGACCCATATGGTCACTCAAATGCAAACCTTCAACTCACAAGGAAACAGATTATTAGTTATTTATGTGCCTATAAAATACATACTCTCCAAATAACATATACACTTAACACTGTTAAGTGTGCACACAAGCATATATAAATACTTGCTTAGTTACTACATATAATGTATTTCATGTACAAAGAACAATCTCTTTCTGCATCCTGAGTTAAGCATAATCACATTATAACAACTGGCAGAGCAACTTCAGGAGGTCAAAAGAATAGTCAGGTTGTCTAACAACTCACCAGGTTGGGGCTCAAAATCTTTCAAGTTCACTTCATACTCATCTTCATTGAGATATTGGTGTCGGCCCATCATTACAATTGCAAATTTAAACTATGAAAAGGAAAGGAAAAAACCTGGTAAGATACCACATTAAAATAAAGCCTTCAAGTCTAATTTCATAGTCTAACTCGCAGCTGGTTATGAATGGTATTCTTCAGGGGTTGATAAAGGCCAGTCCTGTTTAAATCTTCATCAACAACCTCGACAATGGTATAAAATGAATGCTCAGGAAATCATGAGACTGCATCTGGAATACTATGTCCAGGTTCCGGCCCTCCAGGGAAAAAGAGATTGCAACAAACTGCAGCAAGGCTAGCCATAGTCCAGTAAGACAGTTAGGGGACTGGAGTCCATGGCATAGAAGAGGCTAGGGGAAATGGGTTTGTTTAGCCCAGAGAAGAAAAAGCTAACAGGGGCATCTAGTCTTCCACGACTGAAGATTGTTATACAGAAGCAGACTCTTCTTAAGAGCTGCACAGCAGAAGGACAAGAGGCAACCACCACCAGCTGCAAAATGAAAAATTCTGATTACATGTAAGGAAAACAAGTGTCTTCACAATGATAGCCGTGATGCTCTAAAATACCGTGTCCAGAACGTGGCAGAATTCCCACCCTTGGGAGTTTTCAAATTGCAACTAGGTAAAGCCCTGAGCAACCTGACTCAAGTTAGTTCTGCTCTGAGCAGGAAC
This sequence comes from Calonectris borealis, assembly GCF_964195595.1. Taxonomy (NCBI): domain Eukaryota; kingdom Metazoa; phylum Chordata; class Aves; order Procellariiformes; family Procellariidae; genus Calonectris; species Calonectris borealis. The sequence continues at coordinate 4,533,496 of NC_134327.1, forward strand.
CTGAAGTGGGTGGCCTCTATAGGTCCTGCACCATCTAAACTTTTCTAGGTTACTTTAATGTTTTGCCAAGTATCTCTTTTGATGCAGGACAGAAATACTATTCCTACACACCCTACCTAATTATTCTCAGAAAAAAACATTATTGAAGTCAAGCAACTGTTCTATTGACCAAAATCTACACTTATCCCAAATCTATGGTGTTCCAACTTCTTAAAATAAACTCATTTAGGGTCTACAAGCAGCAATAAAAACTCTCCCAACTTGCCATTACCTTTTCAAATTCTTTTTCTTGTATGTCCAGCATTGTCTGAATCCGCTTCATAACCTCTCTGAAGTGTTCACCCTAATAATTATAACAAGATTTTTAATGTCAAAAAAATCTAGGAAGAAAAGGGATGCTGTTAATATTTCCTGCTTCAAGCTTCATTGAAATACATTGCCTTAATCTCTCAGTTATTTACAAAATTACACAAGTGTCAACATCATCGACTACAATACAGAATAAGAACAAACAACTTGCTATAAATTCAGGAACTGTAAGTCTTATTGATTCATCATTATGCAAACTGTCCCATAAATTGACCAAGCACTGCTAGTGATATGTGCAAGTCAGGTTAAAGTTAAGAAAGTAAGTTAGAAAATTAGCAGCAAAATAGGAATTTGGAAAAAAAAAATTACATATCCTTCTTAAGCATATTACTTTTTAAAACCTCTACACCTGTAATGCTCCCCCTCAATTAGTAGTTTTTTGTAGTATGTTTCTGCCTGCTGTGTATGTAAACTGCCAAAAAAAAGTGATGGATACCAGCCACTTAAAAGATCAGTAATATCTATCAACTGTCATAGACAGGGAAATGCAGTGCAAATGGTTTCCACCAGAAATCAACACACAGGTTTTACTCTACATTGATCAAAAATATGGAAATATAGTAAAATTCTATAGGATGCAGAGATGTGAACATACTTCTCATTCCAAAACTTTTAGAAAAGTAGGTAATTTTCATACAAAATAACATACATGAACCAGAAAAAGTTTAGAAGCAAATTGCTAACTGTCCCCAGAAATACACTTTGATATTAAAAGAATTAGTGTGACATTCAATTGGAAAGCACCACATAAAAACTTAAGAATTTAAATTAAGCTTTCAAAATTAGCTTTCACTCTCATATTAACTTCCAGCGCTAGAAAATAAAGCACATCAAATTACAGAAGTTATGAAATGCAAAGTCATCTTAGAAAATGTTCAAGAAAGCAAACTCATTTTTCATAATCACGTGTCTCAGCAAGAAGCCAAGTAACCACGGCCTAGCCACTTTTGCCAACAAGTTTGCATTGCAATTACTTAAGTGGTATTAGAAATAGGATTCTAGGTTTGTTGAGGGGGATTCTGCGGGGGGGCTAGTATTGCTTTGATAGTATTTCAAGTCCCTGGCTGATGCTGAATGCCTACTTTCTAAATATTGCACAGGCTCACTGAAACACTAAACAATCTGTATATGCAAAAGAGAACTGAGATGGTAAATGATTTAACTGTGAAAAGGCATATATGGGGCAGTACCTTTTATACAGGAGCAATATTTTCTCATACACTTTTTATACTAATCAATTTCTTCGGCAGTACTTTAAGAAAACATCATCAATATAATCCCATGGGAAGAAAAAGGGAGGCATGCTGTACCTGGTGTATCCTCAGCAAGAATGGAATTCCAAATGTCCCAAAAACCTCTTTGTGGAAATGTGCCACTGTGATTAGCATCTCGTTTTCTTTATCTATATCTACCTGGTCCAGAGGAATTTCCTAGATCCAGACATAAAATTATGACTGCAATCAGCTAAAACTCCCCCAAAAAGTAACTTATTAGGTAACTAAAAGCATAATTGATGTACTGTTACTGATATAAAACAAGTCTATTTAAAAACAATTGAAAGAACCATGCCGTTTGACGGAGTCTTTTTACAAGAGTCATTCATCCCTGGCATGACAGCATTTCAGCTTCCCCTGCTCAGTAAATACTCTCCTGGCTTCCCCGAATGGCTTTTTTGACATGAGATCTTCTACAAGCTGTAGTAGTAGCTGATAGGAGTATCACAGACCTCTTGTCGTCTCCTCATTACAGTTTACGTTGGAAGCTTTTTTTTTTTAAAATTTCTGATCTTTGAGGCAAGTTAACAGATTTGCATGATGAAATGTTTAGAAAAATCACATGATAAGTATCAAAATTTGGCTCAAGAAGCTCGAACTTAACAGAAGAGGAAAAAAAGTCTTCCAGAATACTTAAGTTTAGAGTATGAAAGTGAGTTCTAAGCATAACCATTTATATCATGAGTCCTCAAACAAACCTTAGAATTATTGCTAAGGCAACAAATGTCCTATGGACAAGCCCTTGAGAAGTCTTCCTGTATTGTTGTAATAAACATACATAAAAATTTACAGAATAAAATTATTATGGGGAAGGAGATGGAACAAAGGAAAATTTTTAGAAGGATTATCTTTAAAAATACATATATATATTATCAGTAATATATATATATATAGCAGCTTGCTGCAAGTATCACAGTATTTGAAAATCAGAATCCAGAAAAAGTGAGAAAAGAAACTCAAGTGGTAACTCTAAGTAAAGTTTTAAAGTTTCTTTAAGAAAGTAATATTTACCTCTATTCGAAACGTTCGACTTGTTGCAGGTGACAAACACTCTAACAGCTCATCTTCCTGATGGACACCAATTATTTTGTAACTTACAATTTCTAGCAGCCTTAAAAATAAACAAACAGGAAAAGCATTTAAAAAAAAAAAAACAATGCAACATTACTTTCTCAAACCTTGAGAAGGATTAGTGTAGTCAGGATGTAAACAGATACTACTACTGTATTTGTAAAACTTAAAATTCAGTCTTTAGTAAAAATTAAGCTGTAAAGTTACAAGAGGTTAAATTACTTCTAGCTTACAGCAAAAAAAGCCAGTACATGCAATTACAAGACAAAGATTTTTAATTTAAATTATTTTTTTCAACTCTCTTTAAATGACCTCACTCTTAATTCCTCAGAGGTGAACACCATGAATTGCTTGAATTGGAAACAATTATTAAATTGTGAGTTAACAAATGCAACTGATGAAACTTATGCATCTCAAGGATGAAACTTCATGAAATACAAAATAAATAATTACATAAAATTTATATTCGTAGTTAATAAGAAACTCAACAATGTGAAACTGGAAGCTTTTTATTTTTAACATAGTAGCAGACTTCATTTGATAATAATGGTTCCCACAGTATTTTAAATTCTACAGATACTTTTCTGCATAAAATCTACATGATCACATAAAAGAAAACAAAATCTTCCAGCTTTACCTTAATTTCCCTGAACCTTTTTCAGAGAGTTCTACAACTTTTTTACATTCTTCTAACAGGTCCCGCACACACCCATGCTTATCTGGATATACTGTTATCTCCTACAGAATTTGAAACAGAAAAATAATTAGAAAACCTGAAAATGTAAACAACCATATTAAAGCACAGAATACATTGGATTCTTCATCAAAAATTCATCTTTAAAAGATAACAATTACTAAAGTGAACAACTATGTTATCGTCAAAGTTTTTGTTAAGAACTGGCACAATTTTTCTAAATTTATTTTTTGGGTTTTTTTTGGTGTTTGGGGGTTGGTTTTTCTGTTTGTTTGGTTGGTTTTTTACATAAGGTACAACTTTGTTCTAATTTTGTGTTCTTCAGGGACAACAGTGTGTGAACTGCACATAATCACAGCCATACCAGCTTTGACACAGAAACGATAGCAAGTGTGTAACAGCCAGCCTCACTCACCTCTTCCCTAAACTGGCTATTTAGCCATATGCATTTAAAACTTCTTCTGTTTTCAAAATCAGTTATTTTCATTTTGAGCTTAAGGAAGAAAAGAAAAACACTTTAGGCATACTTTGTATAGGGCAGAATTTTTTTTTTTTTAATTTATACCAATAAAAACAGAAGACTCTTACCTGTTGATAGTAAAGTTTTTTAGGTTGCCTAGGCTTGAAGAACTGCAGAAGATCTCTTAAAGTACCTTCATAATTATGTCTAAGAGGATTACCAGGGCCATCCCTATAACTAAAGAAGGAAAAAGAAAAGCAAAAATATCTCTTTACAATCCACCACTGCTCAGTAAATCGAAGTACCAAGTACATTTTTATTCCTGGCTTCCAGTTTCATATAATTGCTAGCACAGCCTCAGCAGCATTATATTCAGTGCTTTAGTGATTTTTAAAAACAGGTGAGCGTATGGGAACAGAAATACCATTCACTGTGCGTGTTAACTCTCTTGGATGTTTACAAGCTTGCCTTTAATGCTGCAGGGTGGCAGACCTACATTCCTCTGAAACTACTAGTATAGCAGCACATGCTTTAGATTGTGAAAGGTTAATTTGTGGAGCCATATGACACAGCAAATTCCAGAGTGACCACAGCACTGTAAACTATAAAGAGCTACTCAAATTACGACAGGCTCATTGATGAAGGGAGATACCTACAGGTTAATAAAGAGCAATCTATATTTACATGAATACAAAAAGATGATGTAATTTTTGTGTGTGCATTATTCCTGCAGCATATACATGTAACTACTAATATGCTGGTTTCTGCTATAGTTTTATACAGATTCAAATCAAGTTTACACAACTGTGCCTGAGAACACCACTTTAACCAGAAATGCCCCTTTTAGCAGCTGTGAACTTGTTACATCATCGTCATCTTCATAAAACCTCATTTGCAGACTTTGGGGGAGGAGGGGGAAAATCAGTGCAGTAAGTCCTGCATTTAAACCTGTAAAATCAGCAAAAATCCTGCTTTTATGTGCACTTGTTTCTGCTTTCCTCCATTCTAGAAATCTGCATTTCACTGAAACAGCACTTGCATTAGCTTAATAATTTGTCCCATACGGTAAGGCTATGAAGTAATTAATGATTTTAGAAATCTAAACAGTGATCCTTTAAAATGCATCTTTTTTCAGTAACATTCACTACAACTCTTCTAAAGAAACATGCAATTCTTTGAGGTTCTAGAGCCAGCCATTGCAATACTTAAAACTTTCTGTGCAACTTGCTGTGCATGCCAGAATGCTAACATTTTACTGGTAAAGAGTTAGTTTACAACCTGGAAAAAGCTACAAAGTAATTGCTACCTATCTGTATTTGGGCCAAGTATTTTAAAGAATAGTTTAGACACAGAACACTAAGGAAATTCATCTTACCCTTGGGACTTGAAAAACTGTAATAGCATTGGATCTGTATTAAGTCTTTGCGCAACTGTCTTTGCAACCTGCAAATAAATTTTTTTATAAGTTCTGAATTATTTCAGATAGTTATGACATTGCTCTACAATCACAGAGTCATTCATTACACATCAAGAACATTATAGTACTGAAATTCTGAGAGAGACCCACTATATCTGCTTCCCCAAGGCAAAATAAATTAGTATCTATAGCTTCTGAACAGTTGACACAGAATAAGATACACTAGGAAAAAAAAAATGAGGAAGCTGTCAGTTTTATTACAATAAATCACTATCACCACCACAATAGCTCTACTCCTCTTTTGGTTTTGTTTGTTTGTTTGTTGGTTTTAAATTATAATATTATTGGGGAAATAAGTAAGATGTGCTCTTTGAAAATTCCCACTGGTCTTTAATTCACTCCAAGGAAGTTAGCTCGCTGGGTAGTACCACCACATTATTCCAATCAGTACATTTCATGTCACTGCCTCACAAAAAGCCTGGGGATCCTCTGTCTATTTTTCCCTTATCAAAATAAGCTATATAGAACTTACACTTCAAGTAAAAATGAAATAAGCGAAAGCAAGTTGCTGAAAAGCAGACAATGAGCACAGTCATCCCTGACTTCCCCTATAAGCACTTCCACTGACTTCCACTATAGGCAGGTGCTCAAAGTTCCTGCCTTTGGTGACATAAAATAAACTTGTCTGTTTTTAAGTGATCTTTCTGAGACTGACAAAAGCAACTGCAGGAGAACTGTAGGGAGCCAAATCTACTCAGGCTCTTAATAGATCAGACCAACTTTATTTTAATTTTTTTTTTGAAGTTTCATTGTCCACTTTTCCTCTTCTAAACACCCCCTGGTCACCCTTTACGAATACCACAGGTTTGACCTGTTAGTGCCACTGAGCATTGAACAGCATTGTGTGAAGAAAGCAATAGAGTTTGGTCTACAAAATGAATATTGTTGGTGATGTTACAAGCAGAAAATAGGTATCACTAGATTCCCAAGGTATTTTTCTTTTAACAGCTAAATAAGTTGAGCAAGTTTTACATGTCACTTCGAAAGCAAACGCATAATTCATTAGAATATCATTTCCCTGACAGAGCAGAATGGCATATCAAGAAAGAATCCTATTGTCAAATAACTCATTATTAATAAAACTGGGGTTTTTTAGAGTATTTTCTTCTTGCAAGCATTAGTGGCTTCCTTAAATTTTTCATTACTACAATGCAAAAAATGTACAAGAACAGATCTACTCTTTTCGTAAAATACATATAATGTGCTTGAGAAGTAATGCAAAAGTTACTTTCAGAACAAGGAAACAAAAGCAGAGAAACAAATAGGACACGTGCCTGAAAGTAATTCATTCTGTTGGATAAAGTAACAACAAAGCCTGGGTCATTAGGGATGGTTTTATCACAGAAAATGACATCCACGCGATGATAGAGGTCTCGAAAGTATTCTTTAGCTGTTGGTAGTTCACTGCTATCATTTTCTGGGTCATCCCTATAAGAGCAAATAAATGATAATACCATTACATATCACATTGTTACACATATAAGCAGTTAGGGCTTTTGAAAACATGTTCTACAGTAAGTCAGCGACAGTTGAGAGATACAGAAATAAAGTTTAGAAACCTTTTTAAAGAGCCACCACTCGTACACAGTAGAACTAATACAGTCAGTAGTGACCCACACCCCCGAGTATTTCTGTGCGGTGCAAGGGCAAACGCACTCACACACCGTGCTCGCTCATTTGGCAATCTGGCAATACTCCGATTCCAGTCGTTTCACAGCGGCATTCTAGCAGTAGTCCTCCCTCCCTCCCACCCTGGCACATCACTGCGTGTCTGCCACAGCTTTCCATAGACTCCTGCATTAACTGCTTTGCACAGAGGCCAGATGTACCATAGCACTCCTTGAACCACAGAAACAAAACAGTCGGCACAGACGCTGGTTTGGGTCACTACTGACTGGTACCCCTATCTTCTCAGCGGAGAAATAGCACCAGGGTACAAGCTGTGCACTTACCCAGGAGTCAGCAGCCAGCCAAAGGTGCATAACACCAACTGGGTCAACAGGGAATGCGAGTTCCAAGGCATGACATGAGAAATACATTCATCTCACATAATCTGGGGTAAGAGTGCTGAAGATAGACTAGCTGGCTTCCACCCACTGTCAGCCCATGGAGAGAAACAGAGCAACACAGTTGGGTGTGACCATGAGGAGTGAGAGCATAGAAATGCTGATTTATAGCCCTGACAAGCTTATGAAAGATCCCTTTAACGGATACAAGATGCAGGAGTTCTCCTTTTGCCTTGGAGAAAACTCCAGTTGAAGCACCAGTACACCTACGAGTCGCATATGCTCAGGCAAATCGGGAGCATCTCATCACTGTGGACCAATATGGAACTCATTGTGAGCATGAGTAAAAGGAAAAAAAGGGAAAGCAGTTTAGTTTAGTTCTAGGCTGAAAGGAGCTCCAAGCCAACAGCCTTGTACAGTGGCAATGGTACAGAGCCCGAGATCTGGAATGCTGGTAGGCTCTTCAGAGTCTGAATTACAGTGGCTCCGAGTAAAAAGCTGCAGAACTGGGACGCATTGCTGAACCACACTCTTTGGTAATATTAAGACCTATTTTAGGTTATTAGTTTTCTAAACTAGGATGAAACCTTCTTTTCCTTAAATAATGTGGCGTGTGATAATTAAAGTACTACCAATATTTTTTCATTTCCCCTTTGAATAAACAAATTGGAACTGCTGAGAATATGTCTATTGTTGGAAAATTACACTTTGCTCTTGTTAAAAATGCTAAGTTAAAGGAAGTTCTGCTTTCAAAGTGAACCAGGTGATTTAATTGCAATGATAAGCTGGCCCTTTAAAATACATACTTCTGAAACACTATGATGTCGCCATCCATGAGTTCATCAAGAGCTTTATCAAGAGATACATCATAGTCTTGAATCCTTTCTGTTAAATTGGGTTTAACTTCCTGCAATAAAGAACAAAAATTGTTGACCACAGAATAAACAAAAGACAAAAATACAGGTCACAATAGTAAATAAATCATCAGTTAAGGTAACTTGTATCTTTTTTCAACTGAAACAAATGGATAGATATATATATGTAAATTAAATGTAATCTTAGCTACGGTCCAGATACATCTAATTGCTATTGATAAAGCTGGCTGCTCATTTTTACCTTTGGAGTCTCACTCAAGTTATCTTAATTTTCAAAAGTATTTTATCATTCAGCATTATCTTGTTAGCACTGAAAAGTTTCCAGAATTCAGAGACTAATTTTCTACTGATGCAGGCCAGGAAGCCTGGAGAACACTGATTATGCTCACTGATTTTAATAGTGCAGAACTTTTGTACAACAATTCACTTGTCTTTTTAAAAAAAAAAAAAAACAACAACAAAGCCATATTAAAAATGTGTATATTATAAAATATCTATATGCATATTACTTATTTATACTTGTAGGTTGACCTCTTGGGATAAAAGCACCTGTCTAAACAAACTGGAATCAAACTGCAACCCTGACCCGCACAGAGCAGAAGTACCTGACAGTTCTGCTTTTTAGCATGGAAGTGTGCATGCTCCCCTGGAACCACCAGAGAGAGCAGCATGACTGCTAACAAAAATCACCATTAAAAAAACAACTCCATGTTCTTACTATAGCAAGGACTTTGCCTTGGCAAGATCTGCATCTTCAGCACTCAATAAATACAGCCATTATGAAGATATGCTATTTCTGTATTTGGGCACAAACATGTTAGCAGACTAAGTATTTTGTTTGCTGACTTTTAACTTAGGGAAGGAAGGAGAAGATGCAACATTTTCTCAACTCCACTGTCTAAGGGGGGCACTGAAAATACAATGGCCAATAATGTTAGCAGCATTAGTTCCTCTAATACTGCAACTCCGAGGATGTGCACAGATTTAGCACAGCAAAGCTGCTCATGTAGGACTTCATGTAGAAGTTTTTTGCTTTTAAAGCCTCACACTTCTAGTTGTTTAATTTTAAATCTGTTTTGAAGTTAACTATCTCCTGATACTTCTTCTGCAGCACTGTAGACTTCAAAGCTACAGGTTACAGAGTGCTTACGATTTACAAATTATCAGTTATAAGCAACCTTTTTTTAACCAATAAGGCTTCTTTTTCTCTAGTTATAGCATGTAAAAGACAAAAAGGTTACAAAAAGTCTATCAATCCAAACCTCATAGAGGATAAGGTTAGTTTCTTGTGGAAATCCTGCTCTCTCACACATAACTGGAAGCAAGTCACCTATTGGAAAAGAAAAGGAATGTGAAATGCGTTGCACTTTCACTGCTAGCAGAGGTCTCTGCAAAAAGAAGAGAACCTATTTTTCTACCCTGGATAAATAGTTTTAAAATGCCTAAGAAAGATAGCCTTCCGAGTTAAAGCTTCCCTTATTGACAATTGAACCCAGAGATAGACTATAAGGTTTCCTTCCACTTCATCTGAACAACAACAAAAAAAACATGTGCAAGGCCATCCAAGATCAAAGAGATGAAATAACACCTTTCCTTCCCCAGAGAAAATTTTCAATTTCTTTAAAAAAAAAAGAAAATTAAGACAACCAAAATACAAAATTACAAAGCATGTACAAGTCAACAAAATGAGACATTCAAAATGACAAATCAAAGTATTTTTACTCAGTGGATGTTTGCTGAATTCTTTAAATGGACCCATATGAAAACCAAGGCTCACACCCAATTCAGTCTGAGCAGCTGCTCTCAGGCTACCATAGTGAAAAGTGGTACAAGAGTTATTTTAAAAGCTATTGCAGAAGTACATTCCACAAAAAAAACTTGACACAGAAGGAAAAAAAAACAAACTGGGGAGCAATATCAAATCACAAAACTTTACAGCAAGTCTGAAACAGCTGATTATGTTCAGCAACACCTGGTGAATACAGCAAACCTGTAACAAAAATTTAACTGACAGCCAAAGGGGTATTAAGGCAACACACTCAGCCTTGCAGAAAGTTTCACTGACACAACATGGGGAAGAAAACTATCAGATGTTGGGAGAAATCAGAATTTCTTTCTGTGGCCTGCTTTTGTTTTCAGTGATAAAACTAACATTAAAAGAAAAAAAGATATGCAATCTATTGTCTTTAAAAAATTTCAATTATAACAATGAAAATGAATTTTACAACTCACGTATTTTACAGGATATAGGTGTGTAGATATGTCCACAATAATTCAAACTCCGAGTCTTCGGATCGTACATCTTCAGAAACAACATTACATCATCTACAAATTAAGAAACAAGATTTAATTTTAAGTAAGGCTTATTTGAGTATGTTGGGGTGGGGTGGGTGGGGGGTGGAATTACCTAGATGTTTTTCTTTAAACAGTAACAAAGATGTGTCTTTGATTTATTGATTAATGCCCTTAAAATATTCTTAAATACTGAATTTTTATAAATCAACTTCATATATATATATATATATAAAAAAACTTATTCAGTGATTCTAAAAACATGTGAAACGTCTTACACTTGAAGATAAATGAGGGAAAAACTGCATGAGAAAAACTAATTTCAGCACTGTAGTTTGATCAGTACATCAATGTCATCACTGAAAAAAGGAGCGCACAATGTTTTCTGAGATATACCCAAAATAAAAGTATTTTGCATTTACTCAAGTTTTAGCATATATGCTTACGATCTTTATCAAACTTGGGCAATGTTGCTCCAGTAGCAGCCATCTCTGGATCTACTGTTTCCAAAAATATTGTCCATGGATTTTCATTGTCACTGAGCTCGATCATCTACGTAGAAAGATATGGAAGAAGAAAAAAGTCTCTGGAGAACATAATATAACCTGATATCTGCATTTTCATCAGATATAAGAATTTATGACATTCTATGAGTGGGAGAATTATTTTTTTGTAGTTGCGTTAATGACAGGAAGTTTATGAAGTTTATTAAGAGAAACAATGGCAGATATAACACCACCAAAAATGTTTTAATGAAGCACACATGATAGGTTTTATTTAAAATGGACCTATTTCTTTTTCATTTAAAAAATATACCTACAGCTATCTTTATTACAGCAAGAAAATTACTTCACTTTAGAAGTAACAGGACAGTGAAACCAATCACTATTTTTTGCAGTATTTAGACACAATGTTTTTACATTTTAAGAACACATTTCATTAAATTCAGAGTTTTTGCCCAAATAATGGAGGACTCAAAGACACATCTGTTTGAAATCTAACATAAAAATCATGATCATGCCTTTTTTTCATGGAAGAAAAATCATGCACCACACTCCTCCCTCCTGTCCAAATCAATCCACTAAATCTCAAGTCTTCTCATGTATCAAACTTTACCGGATACAGGTTAAATTAAAACCCTGAAAAATCCAAGGTCCCAAACTTACAGATTCTTAAAGAGAACTAAAAATCATGGGTGAAATACAGAAATAATGTCCTCTATCAATGATTATTTACCGTTTTATTGCCATCTGCTTCATTATCTAACATTGCAGGTCTTTTTGTTCCATTACTTCTAGCTTGCATTGGCCATAATCTGATTTGATCCTGGGGAAATCCCTAAAATAAATAAAAATTGTGACAGGAAAAAACAAAACAAAACAAAACAAAAAACCAAAAAAGGCTAAGGTACTTTTACTAAACCCAAACAGATCTTCTGTTTTAAAAGGTCTAAATTATGACTGCTGCCAATACCTGGAAAAGATAAAGACTATGAAGCAACCATAATGTAATAAAATAAATACATACAGATACTCAGCTACAGAAAACTTACCATCGTTTGAGAGAGATTTTGAACAAATTCTGTAAGCGTGGAGTTTTTTAATACTTTGAAAACAGTGTATTTCACTTTTTCTTCATCATACATATCATTGCCTTGGTGACCACAGAACTGATCCTCTGCCACTATCTGAAAAATTACATTTAAAGGTTACTATTCATATTAACTCAGCTGCACAATGTAATACCTTCTTATGATGCTTTACTATGCAATGTCACTGGCTCTCTGGATAGTGGCACACTGCTAACACTATTCATGTTCTCATGAAGAAAATTTGCAAGTATATAGATTATAATGAAATTAAAAAATTGTGATTGATAGTCAAATCAGTGTAAGTAAGTAAAATACACTAATTCTTACAAATCTCGAACAATTAAAAACCAGTTGCGCTTAGATCCCAATCTTGGAAACAGGTGCTCTAACAATCTTGGCACTTAAAAAAAGACTACATAATTATTTTACTGGTGTAATGCAAGGAGGCTGGCCTAAAATGTTTCCTATATCTCCCACAGCTCCCATGCATTCTTTGTTAACAGAAAGACAAACAGTGCAACTCTGCCAGTCTCTCCACTTAAAACAGCTCTAGTGTAAATGCAGTGTAAACCAAGCTGAACTTCACCGATATCTCTACTTATGAACACCAGAAAAAAGATGCAAGGAAACATGGAGGCAAATGGAAAATGGGTTCTATTTTCTTCTGCCAGATGGGCTCTGGAAAGAGCCATAAACAGGGTTCCTTAAGGCAATTCATAACAATCTAGTCCATCTGGCTTTTCCAAAAAGATAATTGGAAATATAAGCACTCTCTCCTTCTGCTTCTACTTGATGAGCTCAGTTTGGCAGTAGTCCAGGCTTGCAGCCTATGGCTAGATACATTCTAATTTTAGAAAATAATTCCTGAAGGAGATAAAAGTGCAGTGGCAGGGCAGCCATTTAAAATAACCTGGTCCTTTTCCTTTCACCTGAATTTACTATTTTTACTTGCAAGCACATAACTTCTACAGAAAACAAAAATGTCTATAACATACAGTACTATTTGTTTCATTAGGATTCATTGCATGTGTCAATATACTTACAAGCACTAAAATTGTAATTTCACTTCAAACGCTACTTCCGAACAAATTCAAAAAAATGAAAATCAAGGTTTGTCTCAGGTGGCTCAACATTCTGAATTGTAATGGTAAAGTAGTTGCAACTTGATCTGTTTCAAAAGCTGACCTGCACTTGCATATAGAGGTGAGCTTCCTGCCTCTCCTTCCTCTTCTGAGCTTCTATCCTTTTCTCTTCTTGTAGCCTTTCTACAAGTTGTTGAGGAATGTCATGGTCCGTGACAGGCTGCAAAACTTCACCTACAAAGCAGATTCTGTGATGTCATTTCAAGGTTTACATCAAACAGGGTTTTCTTCATACACACTTGACTTTCCTGTGATTTGAAGTCAAAACCAGCTTTTTTCATCTTTTAATTAAAAACATGATTTGATATCATCACGTTTTGGCAAAAGAAGCGTTTTCTATCCCGAGCCAAAATGCACTACTTGCATGAAATATGTATCAGACTTCTGAATTAAATATTCATTTTCGGGATAAAAAAATATTTACCACCACTCAATTTTTTAGTATACATATATCTACATATTTAGAATCAATTGGATCTAGTTTCCATTACTGAAGTTAGTTCACTAATTTTTCCATCCTATAAAACAATCAAGACTAAAGCACTCTGCAGATACAGTCTTGCCTTACTGTGCTAAGACAAGACTACACTAGATTAGCACATACTTTCCAAAAGTGACAGAAAGGCTGGTTGATCCTACAGAATCTATAAATTCCAACTACAACTAACAAAGCCCCTTTGTATAGGAAGACTGTCAACAATTCAGAAGTAAAATATAGCTGTAAATCCCTGTACATACATCTAACTTGGAACACATGCAGAGTATACATACTTAATTTTGATTCCCTGATGTAAACCAACATGTACGCATTCGTACAGTGCCGTACAGATAAGTCATCGTCATGACCTCCATAGTTGTGTTCAATTGCTTCTTCCTTTGTACATCTTGATACAACATCATCATCAAATTTACACCACTAGAAAGAAAATTTTATATAAATATAATTGTACACATAAAAACATGTTCTTGAATGTTAAATTAATTCTATTTCTGGCATGTCTTTCAGCTCTTTGAAGTAACTAAAATTCCTCTTCAAGCAGCATGAGTTTTTAAAAAAAAAAATCTAGTTCAGTATAATTTGTGCTACCTGCTACTTGGGCTCAGCATAAGGAATGCCGTAAATACCAAACCTTTACTGAAATACTTTAACATTTTACACGGAATATCAAAAGCCCAATAATTATTCAAAGAACTTTTTTTTAAGACTGTATTCAAATATCTAACATTTCCATATGAATTTCAGAAAATGGACCTTATTTGTTGTAAAATAAAATTAAAAGCATTGATGCACAAGATATCTAGTAATTATTTGTGCATTTAAAGTAATCTACAGCAAATTTTAGGTTAAAACAATAAGGCCAATTAAGAATGAAAGACAAATAGCAACAAATTCACAGTGAAATCCGACTTCTACGTTTACTGTGAATAGTCATGTACACACAAAACCAGTCAATTCAAGGGAAGAGGCACCTGACCTATAAACATCCAATCCAATCAAGTCACCTAAACCTGTAACAGTGGGACATGCAAAGATATTGAACTTCTGAGTCACTGAAACATTTGAAACATTCGTATTTGCTTCAGCATAAAGTCAGCCTAAAAAAATGCTGGATAAAATTTGATTGCATTAGAACTTCAACACATATACACACACAACTGACGGGATTCCCTTAGTTAAAAGTCTTTTGCCAAAAGCCAATAGCAAAGATGAAGCTGCTCCTCTTTAGAAGGCACGTGATTCTTTAATGGCTCTTTTTGTAAATACAAAGTAAGTTTCCCAAATACATTAGAACAGGCGTCAAATGAAAAAGTATCAAGCTCAGAACTACATGGAGAAGTGCCAGCACGCTCTTCTGTTATGGAACAAAAATTCCAAAAGATTCGCTCATTATGAAAACTGCAAATATATATTTGCAAAACACAAATATGTTTAGGTGCTTTTCAATACTCACTTTGCCGTCCCCCTTTGGATTTAAGTAAACAACATAATGTCCGCCATGGTTATCTCCACTGTGTACTAGAACTGCATGAAGAATGTAATTGGCAGGATCTTTAGGATCTGTTTTTTGCAAAAATTCATCTAGTGGCAACTGTTCAGGAAATTCAAACCTAGTTTTGAAAAAAATTAAGACAGTTGCATTTGTAGTCAAGACAGACACATGCTATTATGCAGGACCTTACTATTAAGCAAGTTACAAGAATTGAACAAGTTATTGTTACAGTGTCAGGATATATTACATACAGCGGCAGATTTTATACTGTTTTAATATGGAATAAAAACAATCTTCATAAGCACCTGAGAAAAAACATGCCCTCAGTAACAAGGGTAAGAGCACTTTACTGAAATAGTCCTGCTTTGGATTCACTATGTCAAGGGAAAAGCTCAAGACCTATTATTTTCCAGTACACACAGCTTTTCTAGCACAGGTACCACTGGATTGGAACATTATTTTGAAATGTCTTTCAGCTGCTGCAGTCTCACCTTCTTGGTGAGACTGAAATCGCTGCAATACAGATTTCTCCTTGAGAAATTACCAGCCTCTGCTTTCAGTGAGTGAGCATGGGAATAGATGGAAGGAAAGCAGAGGACTACCTATTCATCCTACTCACTCTTGTGGCAGCCTATGGGAATGTACCAACTTTCCACACATGGCACAAAGAATGTTCCACAAAGCGTTAGAAGGCACATTCACTTATTTCATATTCAAAACGACAGCTACAAATGACTATTTAAGCATTCAATTTGTCATTCAGATCCTTAATATTTAATCAGTCCACCTTTTGGGGACCTGTAACATGTGCCAGTGCACACACCTTCCTCTTGGAGTCGATTCAAAAATAGGATTTTGGCAAATTATTTTTGATAAAATACATTAACAGGTCCAAATTCTACAATGAAAAAAAAAACCTTACCTATCATTTATCTTGATGTTTTGGTCAGTTTGAGGATCATACATAAATCTCATGAGCTGTAGGTGTAATACTGGTGGCAATGTTAGGAACTTCACACCTTTCTCTGCCTCCTAGACATTTTAAAGGAAATAGAGGGTTGAAATTGCAAGATTTTTAGCAACTCAAAATACTTGTTTGCTGCAGACACTCTTCCTATGGATTTTTATTTCATAGGCTTGACAACACAATGCACACCAAAGAATGTCCAGAACTGGGGTGGAAGTTAACTATCTTAATGCTGCACCAACCTTCCCATGAGCTACTCCAATAACACTTACAAGAACTCAGATCATTTAAATTTAGGCCATTCATATAAGCACATGTGAACATCTCACTGCATTAAGAGCAAGTTACCTGTAGAAATAAAATTAAAAGAGAATACGGAAGAGAAAACTCACTTTTGATCAATTAAGAATTTCATGCTCATTGTATTCTGCCAACAAATATTCGCCTACCATGCTGTACCCTCCTAGGAACAGCTAAAGAATATATAGAACATTACTCACAAAAACTGCTATATGGAAGCTGCAAAAATAAGCTTTAGTAAAACAAGGGTTTCTAAAAAGGACTTCAGCTTCCTTCAGTGGGTGCAGCAAAGTGCAGCTGGAAAGCTCAGAAACATGTGCACACACATAAATGTTTAAAATTCCACGAGTTCGTTTGGCGTACTTGTTGATGATACAAAAATGATCTCTCTAAAGTTACTTTTAGAGCTATGCCGCTTTTTTACTAGACACATAGAAGAATAGACTACTCTTAGAGGAAGAACTTCTCCGTCTTGAGATTAGTAGAGAAGTTAACCATTCTAGTCACTAAAACACAGGTATAAAAGCAAAACTCAGTGCTGATTAGACTGTTTTAAAATCCAAGCTCCATTTTAAGAAACCTAACAGCAATTAAGAGGAGCTATATAAAAACTTGTCTAAGGAAAAAATCACCAAAATGAGTTGATACAACCTAGAATGTGTTTTGCAACATTTTTTGGCTACCGTAGCTTTGTTAAGTTATTTTATCAAGGACAGAGAAATAAAATTTAAAACCAAATTAGAAAAAGAAAAATACCTGCAAGCCATGTTCTCCTGCATCGTACTTGTTATCACCATCCAACTGTTCCACTGCAACGTAGTCAATGAAGGACTCAAAAACTAAATGAAAAAAAAATTCGGGAATTGTAGGGAAGGAGAAAGAAAAATGTAAGTTTACTCTAGTCTGGGGGCTTAACAATGTATTAATCAAATAACATGTTAAGACATAAGAGCTTGTGTTTGAATATTTCTGTCTTTATTAAAAAAAAAAGTTTTATATTGCTTAAGAATGTCAAGAAATGCACCAAATTGTAGGGGCATACATAAGAATATAAACAGATTTTAAAATCACATAGTTAAAACTGTCTGCCAAATCTCCTATTCTCACTTTGCAACTGTTAAGTACCAAGCTAGATGATTCTGTTTGCTGGACTCTTAGATGTCCTTTTTTGTGTCTTGTATGCCAAGTACTTGGTAAAGCGATGATAGGGAACCAATGTTATACTGTCCGATTAGTTCATTCTTTTTACTTGCTTATTACTATGGTCAGGTCTAAATAAGAATCTCTTCCCTCCAAGTTCATCTTCATATATAAATTATAATCTACTGTGACAACGCCACTATTATCACCATGGCACAGTACGCACTTTTACAACACCAGGAAAACTCCTAAAATTCATGCAGTTTTATGAAAAGATATCCGTAAGATAACTAGGGAGGAAGGAGCACAGAAGGGAAATGGGAGAAGGGAAAAAAGGTAACATAAGCAAAAACATTTTCTGCAGAAGATGTTTTCGATGAGGTGTCAAAGACTCTCTCCTCTAAAGTTAAAGGAAGGGTATTTCAAAGTCCTGAGCACCACAAATCCATTTGAAATCAACAGGCAGTAAAGATGTCCAACACATTGAAGTATTTGATTGGTGCATATCACAATGTATCACTTACTATTTTTCTTTCCCTTTATACTTAGCTGGATGTCATAATAATCTTCTATTCGTTCAGATCGATAGTCTACGTGTTTGCATTGGATATAAGACTGCAAACAAAAACCAAAAAACACAGAATTTCAATGTATACAAGTAACAGTTAATTTAAATTTAAAAAAAAAAAAAAAAGATTAAATACATACCACCATCTTCCCTCTGAACAATTTAGGAATAGTGCCTTCTACACATGTGCCTTTCATTTTATTTTCCACATTATCAAGCAGCTGAAAGAAAAATTAGTTTTTACATAGGATAAATAAATTCAAAAACTGCAAGTTTATCACACACAGATGACTACTTCACTGATTAAACTCTAAGTCACTTACATAAAAATGAAATGTTAGTCTATTCATACTGGCACCTCCTTTCTAGTTCTTTAAATCCTCCTCTTCCTCCTAAAAATTGCACTGAGGACTACCCCAGCTACATTCCTTTGAGTTTGGAAAACCTCACAAATGTAACGATGCATTTGCATCTTCAAAACTGTGTTTCTCTCCATGGCTATACAAGGACCACTCGTGTACGTTCCATTTATTTCAACCTTCCCTATCCTTTACAAATTCCTCACCCACAATCAATCCCATTCTTAAAAAAGAGAAAAAAACCAAGGCAAAAACTCTATGCCTTAAATTAAACAGTGCCACTATTACTAGAAGTGTTACTAAATTATATTATATATATACAATATCAAAAGACAATATTATGCATCACAGATCACTAAGAAATAGTAAAAACATACCACTCGACATAATTCCTGGACATCATGTTGCATGAAGCTGTCTAAAGTTTCCCACCTTTGTAAGGCAAATTAATACAAAATTACTGTATTATGAAGAAAACTTACAGCTCAAAAGACATTTTTGTGACTTTTTTGCAGATCAAGAATTTAGTACATAGCAAGATGTAAAGACTCTGAGATTTAGTACTCGCTGATGCACAGGTTTTTTTAGTTCTGTAGAATTTACTTGGCAGTAAGAATGGGCAGTGAACTTGTGGGACATTTTGGCAGCCATTCTGCGCCCACCTGCCTTCTCTCTCTGTGGATCTGGGGACAGGGATGGCAGCCACAGCCAGGCACAGAGGCTAGAGCCAGGCTGTTGCTAGCAGAAGAATTCTTCCAGTCTACAACCTAGTCTCAGTTCACATCAAAAATACTCTTGAGAAAAGGCCTGGGAGCAATTCAATGCTGTCAGAATAGTTTCCGCAGCATGCTTCTAGCTGCCTCTCTTCTGAGGGCCCTTCAGGTGCAGTCAGGTAGCGTTCAGGGATTATTTCGGCACGTGAAAGGAAGTAAATGGATTTATAGGAAATACTGGCCCCTTTGTGCTCATCTAAACAGTTAATCCTGGACACACAGTAATTCCAAGGATGCAAGGGGGCATCCAGCTTCCCGAACTGTCCGTGGGCAAACACACTCATGTGAAAGGAGGGGTGAGAGCAACAGTCTCTAGACGCCTCGTACCCAAGATGGCACATTGCAACAAGGGTATTCAGCACTACTGCCTTAAATAAAAAAGAAGCATAAAGTGTTTTCAGTTTCAGCATGAAATACTTTCTCCTATGAACTCTTTAACTTAAACTCAAGAATGCTCTTTAAATTTTAAGTCTCTGACAACTCTTTTTGCAACAGTCATCACTCCCAACATCAAATAAGCTATGTTTACTGTAGGCTTTAGCTTCAGCATGAGGTTCAACCCCAGCCCTTGAAGCCACAAGCACAGGAGCAATACTAACTTTACCTTCCCCTCCCACTCTCTTATCAGTGACTCACCGCCACTGTCACACAGCAGCACACTACTCCCAAAAGTGTGCCAAAACAACTCGGGGGGGTGGGGGGGGGGCACACTTAATTCAGCTTGTTTGAGTGACCTGTTGGATAATTAAGAATAGAAAATAACCTCCTGTCTACGTAGGCTTTAAACACTAGCCAGCTTAAAGGACAAAATCAAAGAAAAAGGTTACATACTAATATTAGGATAAAAAAGGGCTCCTTCAGACAATGGCATCACTTTCTACTGAAAGAAGCCAAACTTAGAAACTCACATTACCCAGTAAAAACTTACGCTCTACACAGCATATAGGTAGGTCTCACAAGGTGAGAAACCCCACTCTGATTTAATGCGTGTGTGGGAAAGACCAAATCTTCAAACATATTCAAAAATTCCTTCCCAAGAATAAAGGCAGGCATGAACACATTTTTAAAACCTTGCTCTCAGATACAAAATTAAGCATCTGCAACACCCTCAGGAAAGATCTCTTCATGCTACTAAAGATGACACAGTTGGGATCTTAACTCAAGATGAAATATTTACGATATCAGCAAGTCTTTCCAGTGTAACAGGACAGCAGCAGTGTTGATAAACTAAATCTACAGCATACTAGTAGGAAGAGGATACAACCAGATGAACGCACAACACTGAGGTTACCGATCTCATTTTAAAATTTCCCCAAAAGGTGAAAAAGAAAGGTTACAAAGATGCAAGGTTACAAAGAGTCTTGTCAGGACTGAGCGCTACTAGAAGCTTTAGCAGAAGATGTGGGATCAGAGACCTCACAAATGTGATGGACACTAGGACAGCTATGTGAAAAAGATTATACAAACTTCCTAACCTGTTTTTAAATAAAAAATGCTTGTCAGTATTACTACTAAAGACTAGTCTACAAATACAGTGTGACGAAGTAATGCAGAATAGAATCTTTTAGAACAATTTTTGATAAAATCCTACTCCATGCTTACAGGCCACGCAAAGAGAAGGCTTGTAAAGGTTACGCTAATCTTAATCTTCTGTCATAACTTGTGCTCATCTGAAACATCAAGCTAGTAAAAAAAAATTTTTAAAAATTAAAAAAAAAATCAACACCCTCAATGCATCTATATTGTATAATTCTATGTCTAGATACTCCAGATTTAAAATTATACTCTGTAACACTATGTCACAAGAAGTACCACCAGACTGGAAAAAATACCAGGCAGTGAACTGGATACTGGGCAAAAATGAAAATAAAAAGCAAGTCTTTTTGTAGATGTTTTATGGAGGAAAAGAAGGTACTAGAATGAGGAAAATGCAAAGAATTACTTTGTGTGTGTGCTCCGACACCTTTACTTCCTGCAACAGATACTCCTCTTAAGCTTTAAATCACGAAACAGAATACAGCATTAAATCCTTCTAAATTGTGCATAGGCAAAAATTTGTGCATCTTTGATATGTCATAAGAAAATGTTACAACAGTCATCAATGCAGAACTAACAATATGGAAATTAAATTACTGCTATTTCTCTATATTTAAAACAGATTTAAATTTTTGAAAAAGACATTAACAATACATGAACTGCAATGTTTCAACAACACATTTTGTCATTAATTTTACTTAAGTAACATCACACAATTTTCAGGTAACAGGTAAATTATAACCTTGCTGCTAACAGTTGTGTTTGATTGTGTGCCGCACCCCTCTCCAAAAAATCTGACTTTTGGATCAGCTGTCTTTAGTACTGACTATAAATAAAAACCTATCCAAGTAAACTAAGAAAAGTTAGCAATTAACATAATGCTATATTAACACTTCTCTGCACCTCTCTAAAAATAGCCTGATTTAAATAAAACATTTTTGAAGAAAAGCTTTACAAAGTCTCTAATAGCCCAATAAATAGTCCAAATTTCTGAAACTTACCCAAAAGATTTTGTTAACTTTTTAGTTCCAACTGGTTTGTCACTATGTTGCAGCTCATAAAACACTCTTTGCAATGCTAAAGGAACACTTTTGGATGAATCATCTCCTTCTGTGGGCATCATGTACACAGCCTGAAAAAGCATTTAATTCAATTAGTATCTAAGAAAAGTTTATTACAGATATTCTTTAATGCATTCTTTCCTCTTCAGTGACTTCCTTTGTATAACTCCATTTAATCATCACTCCAAAAGAGTCTGAAGAAAAATCTCGTACTGTAGTGTAAAACATTAATTGTCTGGAATCGCTCTTCTTAGAGCATAGTGGTTAGAAAGATGTGAACAACAGATTCCATTCACGGTTATTTTATCTAAATAGTTCCCTTATTCCACCCTAGAAAAGTAAATGCACTAAAGCATTCAACACCTTCAAACAACTTATCACGCCTGGTACGTCTACGCAATCATCACAGTAGGACCAGATATACTGATCAATACTACAGGCTTTTGAAAATAACTTCAGTTTTGTGCTATAGCTTGGCTATCTGTGAATATTGTCACCTACCCCCCTTGTCACAGTGGGGAAAGAAAAAAAAACAAACCACAAAACAACAAAAAAATACCCAACCACGTGAAACCATAAAAGGGCAGCAAGTGAACAAAACCAGAAATGGTCCACATGGAGGAGAAGGATGTCAGAGGAAGCTTTGAGATTCCCTGATACATTCATTCCTACTGAATGTCATCGCTGTCCAGCAAATAAACAGCTTAACAATTCAATTCACTGATTATACTGATCTGGGAAGGATTGAGAACAAAGAAATTACACAAAGAGATCACACAGGGATTAGGAGAGTTCAATAGGCATTGAAATGAGATTTACTTTTAAAAGGGTGTATGCCAATATAGGGAAAAGTAACAGCAAAGAAAAGGTATTTACAGGGAGATGCTCATTTAGAAAGCATGAGCATGTAAAGCAAACATAGACAACTCTGGAAGGAGGTTAGGTAATAACACATGAGAAAATAAAGACTCCAATATTAAGTAGCATATGAGAAAATAACCTGTTAAGAAACAGAAAAATTGCCAGCTGAATTTTCGCCTGTGAAACAACAGGGAATGATACGTCTCTGCAAGTGAAGCACTGAACTGGATCTCGGTAGTTCTCACTCA
Organism: Calonectris borealis; assembly: GCF_964195595.1. Classification (NCBI taxonomy): domain Eukaryota; kingdom Metazoa; phylum Chordata; class Aves; order Procellariiformes; family Procellariidae; genus Calonectris; species Calonectris borealis. Next base: position 4,556,551 of record NC_134327.1, read on the forward strand.
GTTTCTGCATCAGCCTAGATTTCAGAGGTGTCCAGCACCTCCAGCTTATCATGTACTTCAGTTCCCTATATACAGAGCAAGGTTAGTACTTCTACTACGCAGCTGAATTGTTGGGGAAACACTTTCATCATTATATGAATGCTCAATACAGATGAGATGGACATTAGATACAGACAAGGTTGATAGAAAAAGAATAGAAGTGAATGTCAAAAAAGAAAGGAAGAAAGAAAAAAGGCGGAAAAAAGTTCTTAAGAAGTTGGCAGTTTCCTATTCCAATTTTGAATATCCACAAAATGATTTTTCAAAAGTACAGAAACATAAACACTTAGAAGAATAATATAATAAGAAACTATCAGCAGAATAGCTACAGTAGTAAGATGAAATAAAAGAAACGGTTTTACTGAAATATTGAACAGTTTCATAAAGACAGCAAATCCCTTATATTCAGACAGAAAAAAACAGGTTAATTATGTAACTGTAAAGCAATATGATAGCTCACATGACTTATCTTTTAACTTCTAAATTTAATTTCCAAAATTTAAACAGAGATGATATAAAGCAGAATCATGATTGAACACTAGTAGCCTCCAAATTTTATGTTCCTACTTAGTTGTGAGCTACATCATTCATAGCAGTATTTACGCACATAAAAGGGAAAACATGAATAGAAGTTAGCTGAAATTTATCATCAAATTTTTGTTGAAGGACAGCCAGCAGAACACTTACTATGTTAGCATAATTTTAAGAACAGCCCAGCCCCACCCTAATGGCAACAAAAAATGCTTCCTTTGCTCTGCTTTATTTTCAAAATTTGCTTAAACTGCTTCTTCAAATTTCATAAATTGAAGAAAATAGCATCTTCAATTTTATCATTGGCAACAAGTTTTAACTGTTCAAACTCAGTAAACCTTCATGCCATTATTTTTGCCAATCCATTAGGCTAACTACCTGGGCTAACCTGGAAAAATTAAGAGAATAAAAAATAGTATTTTCTCACGCAGTTTCATCAGCAACTTTTTTAATGAGCTAAGCTCTGCTTTAAGAGTTTAGAGTGTATAGTGATATAGTCTGGAAGAGAACTCGGTAGGTTCTGAACTCTGGTCCTGCTCATAGAGGTGCCAAGTTCAAAGTTGGGTCCAGTTGCTCAGGGTCATATCCAGTTGAGTTCTGAGCATCTCCAGGAATGGAGATCCCACAAGCTCTCCACATATCCCGTTGTAAAGCTGGACCACCCTGACTGTGAAAATTTCTTTCCTAAGATCAGAACATACAATTTCAAAACAATTCTAATAAGCTAATAAAGAAAATTATTTTCAATTGCTTCTCTATTTTTAGTATCCAAATGCAGAGTTACAGTTAACCACGCTGATCTGGGCAAACTCCAATTTAAATACGAATAGCTAAAATTATACCTTTGATTTTACAAGCAAAAGTTATTTTTTGTTTTAAAATATGAACATGAAAATGAGTCAGCATCTTGCAGAGTCAACTTAACCTCTTCCTGCCTCTGGTTTATGAACCCTTTTATGAGCTGGTCTTCACTGGCTAAAGGTAGAAACAGGAAATATTTGAATGGCCAAGTCTCAAGTCTTCCAAATCTTTATAATCAGCCCCTATTCATTGCTTTTAACATCTTGTAAATGTTTTTTAAAAACCAAAAATATAGTAAGTTACTTGCTATGTTTACACAAATAGAAATAAGATATGAAAATTCAAGTAATGAAAAAAATTCAATTATAGTCAGCGCTGATACATTTTCATGTAACATTTTTGTATAGACTTGTAAATAATAAATATTCCAATGCTAAATATTCTTCATAAGAAACCAAGATGATATTACAACAGGCTAGAAGTCAACCTAGTGGTTTTCGTTACAGCCACCTCTTGAAAAGGTATAAATGGGAGTTCAGAATACCTTGATAATTAATCAAAACCAGATCCTTCGCATTTAGTTCCTATTTGGTTTCCTCATATGCCATCTGGACAATCAATTCCTTGCCTGTATCTCTCAAGTAACATTAAAATAATCATTTACCATTTTTTTATAATGACTACATTCCAGCTGCCATTGAATAAAAACACCAGTTTTATTTCTTTTGAAATTCTAAATGTGTTACTACAAACTAAACATTTAACACATAGCCTTTCTCCTTCCTCCTTCTGTTTGTGTATATAAGTATGATTGAAGCCCATTTCTCAAAGCTTAAATGTTTCTCCAAGCTAAAACAAACCACTTTTCAAATACGATCCTCTACAGACCTTTATTTTTATGCCTTACCCTTCCAAATCCTGAAAGCTTGACCTCAAGATCAAAGAGTGAGGCATTTTGATCCATTTGAAAGAAGCAGAATCTCTAAGTTAACACCTGAGAAGTTCCCTCAGGAAATGAACACGAAAGAATGACAGGGACATGTATAGGCAATGGCTATAAGCAACAGACACAAGAGATATGAGAAAAATTTTAGATATTTACATGGTAAAAGAATGCTACAGATAAGCTTGAACACCCTGCTTGAAGTCAAGACAGTTACTTGAAGAAGGGAAGAAAATACTGTGTATGAAATTCCAAGGTAAGGTAAAATATATTAGATAAATAGAGGAGAGCCAGATCAGGGAGAAATGTGCTGGATCAGTATTTACGATTTTAGCATAGTTATATAAACATTCTGCAGTGTTCTTATGAATTGTAGGGAATTTTTCAGGGGAAGCGGCAAAGAGTTTTAAAATGGATTGGATGCAGCTGCAAGTACTGACTGGCTGGAGGCACTGATGATAGACACAGGCTACATGTGATGTAGCCCAAGATCAAACCTGGACCTATTTGGGAAGTTACCACCATCCCTTGCCTGGGTGGACTATATTTAGGCATGCATTTATCACGAACAGACAAATAAGATACGCTCTGAAGAGAAAGTTCCTTTGCTTTATTCCCTACCACTGAAGCCACCTATTTGCTAATAAAGGGAGGTCTCATTTCAAATACCCAAGAACCTCCCATCTGTTGTCTGGAAACAGAGCAAAGAAAGGATCTCTCCATCAATCCTCACCCACGCTTCACCAGAGTCTGACTTTCCATAGGTATGTCCTTGCCTTTACCATTGTTCATTGCTTTCCCAGCTCTACTCTTGACAGCAACTTCTCTGTTAACAAAGCTCTAAATAACAGCAATAGAAATCATTATTTCTTCTAAGTAAGGAGGATTACAGAAATAATGGAATTGGTGATAAGCAAACTGAGGATACTAGAAATTTTATTTTACTCGGTTTTAAGAGGAACAAGTTTGCTCAAAGTGAAAACAAAAATGTTGTAGAAATTCATTTTTTCAGACAACTACTGATTCTTCCTTATCTGTAATAATTAATTTATTAATTTAATTATAATTCTTTATTAATTTAAATGTATTAAAACTGTATAAAACTACCACTGTAGTCTGTTCTGTTCATAGGAGCTCTGAAAACCTCAAGAATGAGCACAGAATTGGGCATTTCAGCTGATGTCCAGTAACATTGCCATAAAAGAAGCTGCAGTTACCAGCTAGTAAATAAAGCTTTCTCATATGGTCACTATCCAGATATTAACACTCCCCAAGAGCTGATATTTATTTAGGTGCTGGGGGAGAAGTGCAGGGGAATGCCTGGAAAGATTAGTTCAGTTGAAAAAAATCTGTATCACCAAAAGAATTTCTTCTTCACGAAACAAGATTACTTCATGGCACATATTGATTTACTGACTACAAGACAGTCTTGAAAGGAACTACTCAATTGGATTAGATGTAACTATTATAAAAACACATTTTTCTTTCAAGAGCAACGTGAAGTTGTCCAAAAAAATAAAATGCACAAACATTAGGAGTGCTGAGCAAAAAGAACAGGCATTATAATGAATGATAAACTCAATTATACCTCTTGCAAAAAAGGAACAGGTGCATCATGTAAAAGAAGTCAAGTATTTATTTCTTGTACATGTCATTGGTAAGATCTCAGTTACAGTCTACTGGAGTTAGATGTGCTATTTTTTGCAACACTTCAGAGTAAGCAGCACATTGCAAAAGAGAGAAAAGAAATCCCAACTGGGACACTTACAGGCCTCAGTGATATAAATAATGATAAGATGGTGGAAATCTAAGACAGTGAAAAGTGGGTACAGCAAAAAGGGAAATTTTGGAGAAAAGAAAGCTTAATGGAAATGTAACAACTAATACACAGAAGATAAAGCAGAAGTCAGAACAGTTCATTTTCACTAAGAGATATACAGTAAGCACAGGAATGTGCTGAAGGGTGAATTAGGATCAATAGGACACTCCAATAAACTAAACGGTGCCAGGTTACATTTTTTCCCCAAGTATATCCCCTCTTCCAGCCACCTCCAATATCAAGTCAGCATTTATGTTTTCATCCCATTAAAGCTATTGCACTATTTTAAAACGATACATTATCTAGTATTATCTAGAATATTTCATCTTGGGTTTGGATGAGAGATTTATTAAGCTGATACTTAAAGCAGTTTTTCCTTCCAGCAACAAAATAACATCTACAGTAAATAAAAAACACATGAATGAAGCAAATATAAAACTAAGTTGTTTAAACTACTGAAATTATAACGCTTTCCATCACTACAGAGATACTAACCATAATAACAGAAAATTCAACTGCATAATATAAATTAAAAGACAAAACAAATTAACAAAGGTCATACCTGTTTTTACACTGTTTATGAGCTGGGAAGTCACAATTGACTTCTCTATTTTAACTATTTCAAGAAAGGAAAATTACTTCTGTCTCTCATCATTTTTTTTAATTCTAACAATTCATAGCAACATTAACACATAAGACAGTCTAAGAAACACCCCTTAAGCTCAGATCAAAAACCAAGAGCCTATGTTCAACAAACTATAAAAGGAAGCTTCCTGCACTGAGCCTCAAGTAAGATGTCCATCACCATGTAAGTCATAGCTTCTCTAAGAGGACAAAGGAGACAAAAGGAAAGGACAGCTCTGTTTTGAAGCATTTATAAATATAACATACTGGATATTTCAACTAGCAATCTCATTTTCTTTCATATATTAATTACCTTTCGTAGTTGATTTGTGAAAAATAAAGTCTGTAACAAACTGTTCATGTAACAAGTTGCTCCCTGGTTCTTTAAGCCAACATATCCCGTGTGCTTCTTTGAATCCCACCTAGAAAATAGTTAGTAGTTAAAAATAAGACAGTTTTGTATTAACTATAATAAAGAGTATTTGTTCTAAGGTAGCACTGCTGGTAGATATCAGCTACTCTTCTTTATTAAGGTTCAAACAACAAGCCGCACTTCACCACTGCCTGCCAGTAACAACAGTCTTTGCAATTAAATGCTTTGTGATTTTGTTAGGGTTTGGGTTTTTTTTTTTTTACCAAAAGATATTCTATATGGCAGAAAAATTATTTACTATGAATATGTACTGGAACCCAGAACTGTACTTTTAAGGGCAAGTCTGCATTTCAGTACAACCAGTTTGTTTAAAAGTGACAAAGTAGAACGACTCAGATGAGGCAGTTCTAAAACAACTGTAAACCAAGGCAAGTTAGATAGCAGAGCCACCTGACAGTGTCTGAAACCCTTATCAGCTGTAAGATCAAAAATGTTGAGGCTAGATTTGCAGAGGTGTTAAATCACAAATCAATTCATACAGAAGTTAAAGTTCCACGACATTATGCTGACTAATGCAAATGGAAATTTAACCTATACAAAAATCTCTATGTAACTAATGAAAAATATGGCCACATGAGAATTCATCAATTAAAGGTGACAAAGTGAGAACGTCTAATGAGAGCTACAAATATTAGTAACACAAAATACTTAACAATCTCAAGCAATATAAAAATATTAGAATTAAGAGTTTTATTTTTAAACAAAGATACTTACGCCACTCCATGTGGAGCATCTGCTTGAACATAGACTTCGAAGGTAACTTTGTCTTCTTCTATAAAGCCTTTTTCAGGATCAGTAACTTCCTGTAAAACAGGAATGACACACGAACATGAAAACTGGGTCTTGCAACGTGACTGTATCCAGTTAGACATCACTTAATTTCCAAGCCTGAGCTAGCAGTAATAATAAACTGAAGAAGAAAAATTGAAGAACACCAACAAAGCTGTCTTTCAGCTTAACACACTTTAATTCCTTTTTTAATGTCTCAATACAGGAAACTTGTTCCTGGCTTTTAAGATTTTGCAGTACTATTTCAATTTTCTCAATTGACTTTTTCTCAATTACTGACTCAATAAGAATCATTAATCAAAGGCTCTGCTTCTTCTAGACAATATTCCATGCAGACAAAAAATTAAGGGCCCAACCTTTGAAAATGCTTAAAAAGCTGTCTCAATCCAAGATAAGTCTTAGTAGTATGATTGGGGCATTAAATATCTGTATACATGTACAAAGAACACATGAAAATGCAATAAAATCTATGTTGCTTCAGAATGACATTGACTATCACATAGTGAAAACAAAAAACGAGCATTCAGATATGCAGAAAATAGTAATGAGGGAATATTTAAATCACAACATAAGTAAAAGCAATCTACAATAATTAAGTGCAGGAATTTATAAGAAATTGAAAAAGAATCTTCAGCAACGACAGAAAAAAATAACAGTTTGCGGGGGGGAACCCAAACCTTTTCTATAGGTATCTCAGTACTCAGGAGTGCAAGTTCAAAACTGTTCCCAGCTAGTAATAGATTAATACACGCCCAATTACTTACACTCCAGGCCATGAAGTTGGAGAAGCCCCAGTCATTTTCCTTATGAAAGAACAAGTGACTAATACGACGACTGAATGATTTTTCATCATCCTTGTAGTTTATTATCTTGAGAACTGCTTGTGCATGACAAGACCATGACCTATAAATACAGAAGAAACATTTGAAACTCATTCAAAACCACGCTTTTTATACTCATTAAAGTAATTGTTTTGTTAGGGATTTTTGGTACATTACTTTCACATACAGATTTTTTTTTTCTTATTACATGTTAAGATTTGGCTAATTGTTATTGAGGGCGTGAATCCCTGGGGCTTTCTGAAGCCACATGATGAATGTGAAGCTGGAATGGAGATTTTCTTAGTGTTGCTAAGAAAGTACTATGGGGCAATCGCAGGTAACAGTGGTTTAAGAAGCTAACTGCTCTCTAAGGTGAGCTATTTCTAATCTACTTGAGTGCAGATGAGTAGGCCAACTCAAAGCAGTCTTGGTGTCTCGACAGTGTGATAACTCACCCTTTGGCTAAGGAAAGGAGGCGGTGGCTCTACCCTCCCTCCCACAAGATAAACTCCCCAATACTCTTAATTTTCTCAGCAGCACTTCTTTATGACCATTCCTGTTCAGATTCATCCCACTTGTGCAAGATGATCAGACTTCAGAAAAGGTCTTGACACTCTCTCATGCAGTGGCATTACTGCTTGCTTAGCTCCATCAGCTGCACCTTGGTTGATACTTGTGAAGATCACGTTATCCTTTTTCTGTGACTACCTGTGTGTGAACCACTTCTCCTGTGACTAGTTAATACACTTACAACTTTCTTCTTTACCTTCTGCACTGAGCACTCACCTTTTAGATTAAAAAATGACGGAAAAAGCAATTTATTATTCAAAGTGAACTATAAGTTGTGTCAGATTTGGTGCAAGAATAGAGTTACCCTACTGGAAAAGATACCTATGATGGGTCTGCACTCTAGCTGGATAAGCTGCAGTAATGCCCCAGAAGTTTTTATTTATCTTTTTAAATCTCCCTATTGTTTACAAAAGTGGTCAAACGTAATCAATTTTGATTTGCATGCAGGACTCCAGGAACACGTACATGTTCGTATCTCGCTTGATGAGCGATGAACTCCATGAAGGAGATGGCTATCTCATACACCGCTCTGCCTCAGTGACTAGCAGTTACTTGCTCACACGCTTTACAGGGCAGGATTTATAGCTCAGCAGGGTTAGAGAAGCTCTAGTAGCACTTCAATTTGAAATAAACCCAGAACTTTTCCCATGCCAAGAAAACCGTTAGTCAAAGACCTCTCCCTGGCAATCAAACAGAAATGTATCTAAATTCTACCACAAACTTGTAGCTACACAAGCTACTTTTAGCTCCTCCTAAAGAGAGGATTACTCTTATGCTTTGGGATTTAGAAAAGTGGGGGAAAAAGGGGACTCAAACCCTTGCAAGACTTTTTTCCTCTCGCAGAAAGCTAGGTAAAATAATTTTTTAAGATGTTTGTATTTTTTGCAATACAGATTAACTAGTATCAAATGAGGACTTGTATAATTATTAACAGATCTTACGTGGAATCAGATTCAGCATTGCATTGGAGGAAGAATCCTACGCTTTTTTGGTGTGGTCTGTCCGGGTAGAGTCGTGGCATAACCATGATCTTCCATGGCAAATTCCGTACAAAGCAGGGAGGACTGAGAACTGACTCGCTCAATCTGTTGAAGCGTTCGACTGTAAACTGAAATGTTGCTTCTGATCGCCAACTTGTATCTGTAACAAACACAAAATTATTTGAAAAAACTGATGCTCTTCACTCCAAAACGTCATTTTCAAAAATCATGCAGTGTGAGCATGTTTGATGTAGAGGGATATTGGAAGTGACTGAAAAAAACCCCAAATCCTGAGAGGCACCGAACTCCTTAGCAACTGAAGTTGCAATTTTTTCATTTTGAAAAACACTGCAACACCATTCAGGAAAACAGAGCACTGAAAGACGCATTCCTTTTGTAGACTATTTTCTTAAATAATTCTTTAGCACTAGAATTTGCTACCACTCAAGCTTCTTCTAAAGCAGCGAGTACAGCAAGACACAGACATCAAATGCTTTACAACATAAATCACAGCCCACTAACTCTTCTAGGTTGTGTAGTATCTTCACAGCCCCATTTAAGTTAGCTGCTTGCATGAACCAAGATGTGCAAAGGATTTTCACGATCTGTTCAACTGCCCTATCGATATCAAGTCACCACTTAGTTGTTTTCTGCTTGTAACAGTGTCTTTTCAAAACAGATGAACTCCATGGTTGGTTGGTGGGCTTTTTTAAAATCTCATACCAGTTTGCTGAAGAATAGCTCAGGGTCCTGTGAAAATTTTAGCGATTTTTAGTGGTCTAAAACAAAGTTAAACAAGACACTGGGGTTTTTTTAATAGCTTATTTTGACACACACAATTAAACTAATTTTGCCTTCTTCCCACATCCCAGTTCTTCATATACCACAATCTGTTCTGCTTCTGTTGTACACAGCTATAACAGGGTGCTGGAGACTGCGACAGCTTCAGGAAGGCAGAAAACTGGGCTCTCTATTGTGACATACCTCATATTGCATACAGGGAGGAAAAACCTGCAACTTATCCCAACAATTTTACAGGGCAGGGACAAAGTACAGAGCATGCACAAGACACTCCCCTCCTCTTCTGTGGTTCCAACTTAACACCTGTGTAACATGGAAAGATTTGCTACTGCGCCTGAGGAGGTCTGAGCAGCGCACAAGGCGGCAGACAGCACGCACGGTCAGACCGCTATGCTCGCACCACCCATGGGTGATACAGAACTGTCGTACGTGCAGTGACACCCAAAACGAAAAGCACTGAGGTACGACGACACCAAGCCAGAAATCAGATCATGAACTTATGTGACAAGGTACACAGTATACAACAAATGTATTATTTCTGTATATGCAAAGTAGTAGTTCACTCAGAAAGCTTTGCATGGCACCAGAGGCAGTTTTGAATAATTTTTTTAGAAACCAGGTGAGCCCTGGTTGCTACCTTACTTAAAAAATTAAACTCTCTTAATTACAACATGCAACATTGTAAAGATTATACACTTCAATACAGAAAATCAACAAGTTTTGTACTGCTGGGGAGCTTTGACAGATTTCATTCTTTTCCCTTGCAAAATGGTTTTCTTTTCAAGCAGTTGTCCTACTTCTGATACTGATCTTGGCAACATAGTTGATCTTATTTGTGTATGGTCTGACAGCCCTAAGCATTCCCAATTATCTCTTGAAAGTAATAGTACTACAGCAGGAACCAGCTTCCTCTCTCCTCTACACCCGCACTGACCTTCGCATTACCCTGTGCTTCCTCAGCAACGGAAGAGTTCAACGGATTATTTTCTCCTCTTTTTCCCTACATGTAAGTGTAGCTAACCAGTCATCTATCACCTCCTTAAAAACCATTCCCTACCCATTTTACCCACTCACTGCCTGATAACAGAGTAGAGAGCTGGTCTTCTACGACCAAGAGCCAGACAGGCTGCAGCCAAAGGAGCTGTACGCTCTCAAACTTGATTCACAGGCAGAATCAAAAAAATCCGTAATACGGTTAACAATTTAAAAATCAGTCTTGCATCATGTGTATCTCAAACCAGCTCAAGATCGCCTCCTTATTCATCAAGATCAGTACTTCTGGGCTTAGTCTAAGCTTCCGAAAAATGAGCCGACCACGTTTGCTTTCTGCCTCCTTTGATGCAGCTTTCAGAGCACTCTAGCACAAGGATGCAGCAGTGCTGCTACGGCGTCAGCTAAAAAAGGCAGCCCGCACAGCATCTGCAGATGCTTCAGAGAAAGTTTGCCTGTATTTCTTGATTTCTTTTCAGGAAAGCCTGTGCATGAGAGCTCGCCAGGGAAGGGTACTGTTCTCAGTAAAATATTTGAGCAATCACTAGTAACTACTCCACAAAAATGCAGCCTCATAACAAAGGTCAACACTAAAATAGAAGTTTCTTTAAAAATACAAAACACAACACCCCAAAATAACAACCTTCCTTTCCTTCCAGAAAGCCCATATTTTTAGCAAGTGTAATTGATTAAAACATGAATTATATTTAAAAATGAAGTTTAAATAGTAAGTGTGATGAGTATTCTGAGCACATAAATAAATAAAACCTTTTTCACCATCACAAACATGTCCACCCGTTTCCAATAAAAGACTGCAATTGGCAGCAGGATAATTTAGTAGCGACTGGCAAGTAAGACTATAAATCCCTGAACTACAAATATGACACATGATCCTGAACACAAGGTAAAAAGAACAGACCCAGCTGACAATGCTTGGTGAAATTACATGCAACGGATTATATTTGCTATGTGGAAAAGATTTTTTTCACTGATGAGATAAATGTCACATTTAGCATCTTGATTTGACACAGATCCTTCAAATCAGAGATCCAAATACAGAACACGATCCATTTCAAGACTGAAGTGTATATTTAAGTGTTTATACCTTTGAGAAAAGCAGATTTCTTTATTCTCTTAGTAAATGTTGCTACCTTTAAAGTACATTGAGGTTATTAAAATATTCTGAACCTGAATTATTAATGAAGAAACTAGCTGAATATTCTATGAATATTTTAATAATGATCCAAATACACTACTAGCATATGGCTAAGACTGATGCTTCTGAAAGCCTCCTAGCCTCTGCCATTCTTCACAGAAACAAGACTTCAGTAGGTAATTGCAAAGCTGTGAGTTTGTGTTTAGCTAGGGACCTTCTGTCTGAACTTTAACTTCTAAGGGAATTTATTCTATGTGCTGTTTCGAATACTGATGCACTTGCGAACAAAATTTGATCAGAACCTTGTTTTTATTATTTCTTATTTTATTTGCAGAAGCTGCTATTCCAGCTTACAAAGCTTGCTTCATGGAGTCATTCTCCATACAAAGTGGAGCACATTCCTTCAGCTGGTTCTTTTTAATTGCTAAGACGTCATACATAGCAACAGCAGGTTGGGAGAACGCAGCCTTGTCTGAAAGTCCTGTTGGTGGTCCACTGCTGCCCCCATTTCATGTTCTTCACAATGTCTGTGGTTAGTTGCCTAGCAAAGGGGATGAGAGCTGCACTTTTTTCCCATCTTATCAGTCATTTCTTTTTGTGCTAAGCAGGAAGAACAAAATCACCTTGAAAGTTTCCTGAACCCAGAAATTCACCAGAAAGCTGGTTTCTATGATCCAGCTGGAAGCATCAACCTTTTATCCTGCTCTTCACCTCTTTTGCAGGAACCATTAAACTCATTAAGATTTTCACTGAAGAGGTATCTAAATTCTCTTCATGCATTCTTTATCAGCTCAGATTGATCCCACTTGCTATGAGTAACAGCAATGGAAAACAGAACATGTTTATCAAAGAGGCCAATGCTTCCCTCCATTTTTTCCTATCTTGTGATCTCCAAGCTGTCCATTATACATGTACATCATGCTGCAAACCAGGATAGCAAGAGAACAAACAGCAAGAGAGCAATTGCACTGATGTGTAAATAATGCAACAGCAAGCAACTAATCTGATTTACAAGACTTGGAAAAGAGGCACCATCCACTTACGTGATGGAAGTCTTCAGGAATGTTTTTGCAATCATAACATTTTGCAATAACACTATTTTCTATCTGTGTCAATGCAGAGCTATAACAGCACCAAGATGTAACCAGACACTCCTTATTCAAATATGATAATGAGGAACTATTAAGAGTATTGCTTAATAATCACATTTTAACCCTGAAAGATGTACCACAGCAGAGTGGACCAAAGCTCCTGACCATACTGAAAGCCCACAAAGACATGAGTGCTACCATAAACACAGAAGCTTTCACAAGCTTTTTGCCAAATACCTTCAGATACTTCTCCCTACCGTGGCACCTTCATATCCAGTTCTCTGACACGAGTTGAATATTTGGTAAATGACAGAAACAGTTTTACAGCAGCTTTTTGGTTAAAAAGTCAATGTTATTCTGAACGAAGAGGTGTACATCTGATTACTTGCCATCCTCGATGTGGCCTGGGTTTCATCAGCTGCTTCTGCAGCTTAAGCCCTTTTTGCTTAATTTATGCAAGTACATACAGACCAACTTCTGGACAAATTTTTTACTAATTGACCAATGTGTTATCCGCTGGCTGTATTGATAGCAAACCCTATCAGGCTTTGTACCTATAAACATCATTACTGAGAACAGGAGTCCAACAGATCTGTCCTTGCCAGTTGGTGTCAACCCACGTGATCTTCTCTTGCCACCCTCCAGATACCATGGCCTGACAAAGACATTTAACATCTTTGTAACAGGTAATTTGATTTTGATAAAAACAGAATTCCCTATTGCAGTCTCAGCTAGTTACTCTGAGCAAGATATTAAAGTCCCCTGAATGAGATCAGGCAATCAGACAAAAAACATTCATAGACTAAGCAAACCTCATTTTTACTTTATTGAGAGAATCTGATCATAGGAAACTTTACCTTTGCCGATGATACAGACGCAATTCAATGATGAGATGCTTTTGTCCTGAATTTAAACCATATTCTCGTCATGGAACATTACTATTTTCTATCAGTATTCTATTATATGTTCCTTGAATACATGAAAGTAAGCACTTTTTTTACTTTTAACCTCAAACTCTGACTTTTCTCAAACAAAAATCACTCGACATTTTGCACAAATCTAAATAAATGTTTAAGCCTAGTCCTAAATGTAGTTTCACAAGACAGCATGAAATAAGGAATCAGAGGGGAACAAATCCCACTCATATTTTGTCTGCCTTCTCCCAATTCAATTTTATTTAGTTCTTCAAATCCTCTCCTAAGAAAAGAAATATCATTGTACATTTTCCTCACTAAACATAATAACAGACTTAAGTGAATTACAAACTCATTATCTTTCTTTAAATAAGCCCAGACACATCTACTTACAAATCGTTTGATCTTCTGTAATAGCAAAAACTGTACACCCTTATTTTCATTTAACAGACCAACAAAAAGATTTTAAAAACACATGTCCCCTTTTATTAACAGGGCATCAATACATACTTCTCCCTTTGCATTTGCAAGTAAAAGGGCATCAGAGTTAGGGGAAAAAAATGTTCCTCAACAGAGTAGTTACCACTGACTTACCATACAAAGACAAAAACTAATCACAGCTGCCACCTGACAACAGAGAAGGACAGATAAGGATTCTAAACATCCTGAAGGAATTGCATAACTGACAAAATTACTATTCAGCAAAGCACCAGCTGCAGTACGTTTAAAGGGACGTATCACAAAATATAACAATGGACAGTATCACTTTCATCAATTTTTAAATGAGTACCTAGAAAGAGTAAGAGAAAAAATTCCCAAGCCCTCAGTTGCCTAATCCTATTGTATAGCTATGTTAAAAGGATGCCTATACAGAAAACCAGCAGTCATAACTATAGAGGGTTTCATTTTTTTAACGAGCTGCAGTTCAGAAGACACAGGTAAGACATGGGCCATTTTGTCCTCAAAAATCATAAAACTAAAGACACCAACAAACTACATGTTTTTATGAAATATTTACTTACCATCTTCCATGTCTTCTTCAGTGTTGTTGTGTCCGTCAGCCATTGCTACATTCCCATTAATGACAGGATTTTGAGTAATTCTTGGAGGATCATCTGTATCTCCAGCTAACAGAAAAAAAATAGAAAAATTTATCAGTTATATTAACATTTCTGCCTCAGGTAGTGCTTATGAGACACAGATGGCACATTTTTGCGCGAAACAGTATCTACTTAAATTATAGGACAACAATTGTACTGATATGTGTCTAACTGTAAAACTCCTCAAATAGATGAATATTTATGGATGAAGCGAAAAGTCCGCATTAATGCGGAATACAAATACGAAGAACATAAATTGATTCTTAAGTTTCCAAATGGCCTTACAGTAAGTATCTCATAATCAAGTCTCATTAAGTAAAAACGAACTTTAAAATTACTTTTTCTGGCATTCCACATTTTCATACAGATACAAGTTTCTAATAGCAGACTTTCTAAATTAACAATTTACTTTAAGACTTCTTCAGTGTTACTGCCTTTAAAAAAAAACCCTAAACATTTAATCAAATGTAACAGTAAGATTTAAATCTTACTTGGGAAAAATTGGAAAGGAAATCCTTTACCATCTCAGGAACATTTAGAGGTAACATTTTCCAGTTTCTAGCCATCACTGCTATTAAGCTTTGCTACAGTAATTGTTTAAAACATAAGTAAACACCACTAAAACAAGAGACATGAAACAACTCCATGAACTAAAACCCCACTATTTTAAAGATGCATTGCTTTGATTGAACAAGCATCTTCCGATTTATCCAACAACTGAACAACGTCTCCTTCCATTGCTTGCGCATCAAAAGCTGATGGATCCTTTCAGCATGATTACAAGGAAGCGGATATATTCTTGAATAAACTGGTTTTTATCATCGAACTGTAAAACCTATAACCCCTTGCAACCATCTCAAGGACAAGCACTACTTAAAAGACACTCTTTGAAGCATCTGATAAGCTTCTCTTTGATATAACAGTCCTGCTATTAACTTGTATATTCCACTACACCACAAAACCCAAAAGTCACTGATTTCTGTAACTAAGGACAGTTTTGTACCCAAAAGCTACACCCAAGTTACCGACTGTGCGCGTATACCCACCAGGGATGCAGGTAGCTAGGGATGCGGGCAGCCTGTCCTACAGGATGGAAACCGCTCCCGCGGGGAGCACCACGAGCTCAGCCCCGACGCTCCGCGGCGGCGCCCGGCCCGCCCGGTCAGCACCCTGGACAGGGCCGCCCGCGCCGGGGCTCAGCCGAACTCCCCACCCGCGCTCCTGGGGGTGCCCGCGGATGGGGGTGCCCGGCTGTTTGCAGGAACGGCTGAGTGGAACCAACTAGCCTGACGCTCGTCTCCTATCCGAATGCCGCTGCATTTCCCCTATACGAGGTGGACAAACACATGCGACAAGAAGTAGAACGAGCTATGGCAACCACTGCGTGACAGTCACCGGAGTCTCTTAAACGCCAGGGAACTAAGGCCGAAGCTGCGGTAAGCCACGGGAGAAGTGAAGCAGGCTCAGTCACCAGTTGCTTCGCAGTCCTCCTCTCCTCCCAGCCACCAAAATGCTTCTGCAGCCTCATCCCAGTTCACAGCACACAAGAAGAGATACTTTCACAACCGGCATTCCTACTCTGATTATTTACTCTCCTAGTAAATCCACGGAACTAATAACCTCTGCCCTTAGCATGAACAGAAACAGATCAGGTTAGAGACTTACTTCTGGATTACAGCTACAAAAGATCATAAACTTCATGCTCAGACACAGCTTTCGGAAGCTTACTAGGATGCAGCAAATCTCACTGAGGCATGAGTGAAATGTATATGCTGAAACATACTGTACGCTGCACCCACAATAAAGTGTGCACCTTTCTCATTATTGGTACGAAAGCAAAATCAAGTACGATTTAAAGTTTTGATTTTATTAGAAAAAGGTTTGCAGAAGATTGGTTCCTGAGCGATACAGCTGCAGAAGCCCCCACTAGCAGCTATCAGGACTGGCAACGCTGCAGCGTGGCAGAACAGCAAGTTAAAATAAACAGATTTAATTACAACAAAATTAAGCGGGGCGAACAGGTTTGAACTGCTGCAGCTCAAGAACAGGAAAAGTGACAAAAAGAAGAGTAAGAAGGAAAGATCACTAAGTTTATTTCCACAGCTTGCCTTTTTTTTTTTTTCTTCTTTTTAATCTTTTAACAGCATGGTGATAGTCTAACAAGGAAGCTGTCCTCTGGGTCACTTCTACCTGGAAGCATACAGCATGCCTACAGCAATGCAACAATTGCTTACACTAAATTAATACCAGGATTTTTTATTACTTTTATTTTTGAAGTTATCATCAAGGCAACTTAGTATCTAGAAACAAACTGAAGCAAAAACCTGAGGAATAGTCAGTTTTCCACTAAAAGCTCATCCAAAATATTCTTTTAACAGAGGATTTAAATGTTGATACTGTATTTTATGGGGAGAAAACTGTCCTTAACTAAGAAAATAAAGAGCGTTCTATGAGATACCGCTCTACATTCCTCAAAAGTATGAATGGTTAGCAGGGAGGAGGGAGAAAATGCAGAAGAGATCATAGCGAAAGCAATCAACTTAGAAGATAAACAGAGGCAGCTTCTGAGAGATACTATTTAGTGATAAGATAAACTGAATCATGATGTATGGCACTGCTGCTTTTTCTGACATATATTGACATGTATTTTGTAACTCAGCTTTCAGATGTGGAGCCCAGATAACACTAGTGAATGTTTTTGGCTTCTGTGAATAAAGGAAATTTTTCACTTCTAATAAAATTCAACAATTATAGTAAATACTTCACACAAACAAAGCAGTCCTTTTTCAACAGATTTACTAGCAAGCAGTATGACAAAATTTGTTTTCAACTATAGCATTGAAAACCGGTAATTTATGTTTTCCTCTGCTGTCCTTAAGAGCTCATAGGAAAGAATTGTCAAATCATACCAAGATTTAATTAAGAAACACGCTTTCCTTCGCCTCAAGCAGAACGATGCCAAGGACTTACTCAAATTGTACAATACAGGATTAAGAGAAAGAAAAAATACCTGTCCACACTGGCCAGGAAAACCTTCCTACCAATCATACTACTTAATACACTGCTGTCTTTAATGCAGCTTAAACCACAGTGTGTCAACACCACCGCAGTCATGTCATCTGTCAGTTCCTAGACCAGAATACCCAGTTTTAATCGTATCCCTGGAATAAATTAAAGATGCAGACTATTAATCAACCAAAAGTTAACATAAACCACATAAATTAAGAAAGTATTACAACAAAGCCTGAAGTGACCTTACAAATAAAGAATGTTTTTAACTCTTTAAATACAGTACTGCAAAATATTAAATAAACATAGCTTTCAATACCAGAATTTTAGACACTGTCAGACTGTTTGGTGAAGAACACTTAAGCTGTTTTCTGCCTCCCCAAAACACAACACATACAACTTTGTAGCTATTCTTTCATTACAAAAAGGAATGCAAAACAACATGAAGAATAGTGATGACCATTTCCTCTGAAACATTGAACATTTAAGGTTATATACAGTTTTCTATCTACCCATGCCACTGCATTACAAACAAACAAACAATATAGCTTGAAGGGTTTAAAGGCGGTCTCTGCGGTTTGGAGGTTAAGACACCTTCCAAGAAGAGGCATTTCAGATATTAGTGAGTTTGAGCAAAACAAGAGTTTTCACTTATTTACTGAAAGGTCATGAATGCTGAAATGAAATCAAGTCTAAAAACTGATGTATGCAACTGGAAGGAACCTGGAGCATGACAATATAGTTTGGGAAGTTAGTAAGAATTGTTAGTCACCTTACACAGACAAATTACTGGATCATATATAAATGACTCTGCAGGTGCACACTTCTCATCACTCATTAACTAAGTCAGTCACTGAAGTGTTGAGATGAAAGCCTGAAAGCAAAACGGTTATTGCAATTGATGCTAAGGGAAAAAAAAAAAAGAAAAGAAAAGACTAAATTCTCTGAAACGGCAATCTTGCCATGGGATGCCAGAGCTTACAGAAAGTATTAAAAAAAAAAAAATCTCCTTGTTATGGACTATGACCTCAACATTATCATACTCAAATACTCGCACTGTTAAGTAATCAGAACAAAAATAGCACCAATGATTAAAAAAAGACTGTACTCAAAAAAAGCTGTTCAGATGGATTCAGCTGGTTTAGTAAGATGAACTCAATGTCACTGAAAGATATATGGCTCTATTGTTCTGCTGTTCACAATAATTCAAATCTACAGGGACGGAATCTCAAAGTTTGCTGTATTTTTTTCCTATTAATGAGAAAGCAGAAAAGATTTTGTCAAGATCATGTGGCTTTTGGCACAACGTAAGTCTTGTTATAAGACAGGAATACCGCAGAATTTCATCTCTCTCCAAGATGTAGGATACGTTGCTCAGCAGTAAACACGTGCTTGCAGTCACATGTGGACAAAAGCTACAGAATGACTCCACTATCGCAGCAATTAAATTACAGCAGAATACTGCTACTACTTTAACAATGATGACAGCAAGCTACTAACTTCATAGGTTTCAGTCATGACTCATATCACACCAAGTATTCAAATTTTGAAAGATTATCTATAATGTTTGTCATTTGCTTTTGGATCTGGCAGCCACAGGAGAAACTGAAGCAGTCTCCCTAGCAGGTTATGAAACATTTCTGTTTCCTTTTGAGGTTAAAGAGACCACAACGGAGGAGTAATAGCGATACTAAAAACTTGCTTACAACTATCACGTACAACCGCCTCACGATGGAAATCACTAGTACTGAGGACTTTTACATGTCACTACAGACGGTTTGCATAGACCTCCATGCAGAACTGCCACAGCTATCCCAGAAACGACGAGGGAGTTGCACTAACGGTAGTGTTAGCAGGCCAAAGTCAGTCAGTCATTCACTGCTGGCAGCAGCTTGAAGACTTTGACACTCCAAACTTCATATCCAGGGCTCTGCCTTTAGGGGCGGGGGGAGAAGCTGAAAACACAAGACTTTCTCCCCTGCTGCTAGACTAAATGGACACTCCAGAATCAAAGCCTTCATCAAAGTTTTTAAAAGGTCTTTTAATACTTTTGTTTTTTAAATATAAATAGAATTGTATGTAGAGATGATAAATTGGGGGTGGGTGGGGGGTGAATTCCAATGGATGAGTGAATCTGCAGTAAACACTAAGGCAAGGGACTTACTGAACAAAAATATAAGGTGGTAAGAGATAACAATAAAGTCAGGCAATGTAAATCTCACTGAAAAATGAGCAAAGTCAGTCTTGTAGCAGTCAGATTACATCAGCATCAAAGGATATCAATTGCATGCTGAACACGCAGTCCAAGTCCAGCTTTGCCCCTCAGTGTCAGAACTCACTGGACCGCCTGAAAGCGGAGGAAGCTGTTACGACCCCCTGGGGCAGCCCCGCTGAGCCGCTGGTCCTCAGCGCTCTGCATAACTCCTCTTCAATTGTGGAACATACCAAAAGCTCTTTTTAAGAGTTTTAAAAATAAATATTTTAAAATGTATCAGGCAGTATTTCAACTAAACCTCTGTAAAAGTTGTCTTCTTCAATGCATAATGCAGAATGCCAGTTTTGCATGGATAATACCACACAAGTTTAAATAAAAAATAATCACCATTGCTGGAAATTATCATGAAGAAACATTCAGTGATTTCAGGGGCTACATTAAATATCACCTCTTTTACCACCAAATTGACCTTTGCTATTGTAACTATTGGGCAGCATATCAAAATACATAATTGCAAAATTCCTAAAGCAAGCAGTAAGTACAGTGCTTTCTGAAGCAGTTACTAAACATGTGATGGTGAAGGAGGACACTGATGAGACTCATTCAGAAAACCTTAAAGCAAGAATATTACCTCTTGAAAGCCAACAGGAAACTTAGAACAATGTGAAGAAGATGAAGAATAAATACCTGCCTTTAGCGGGAAAAACGATGTGACCAGGTTACTTCACAACTCTCTGTAGCAAAGACTCCCCAAACCATGGCTGTAAGCAATCTTCAGGTAGTCTATTGAACCAGTGGAACTGTTTTTTATGTGACTGTACTAACAGTTCACAAGAAAACCTGTGGGGTCCAGTGACTTGCTATGAAAGTAGGCGTTATTCCCAGGAGGCAGGGTTTTAAAAAAAAAAAAAAAAAAAAAAAAAACACAACACAAAAACCCCCAAAAACCAAACAAACAAAACCCAAAAAACCCAACACACACCAAAATTAGCCAAACAAGTTCCCAACTCTATGATCTGAATGAAATTAACTTACAATAGTCTGAATTAAATTAATTTACAATAGTCAATCTTTAAACAACTAGAAGTGTTCAATGCACAAACTCCCCCTCACTTGCTCTGGAAGAACCCAGCCTTCCAAAAGTAAGAGAAACTATTTGGCCTCTAATCCCTACCTACAGTTAGAATACAAACCCCACTTACTGCACAAAGGGACTCAGGAGAAAAGAAATTAAATTAAAAATGTTCTACACAGTTTCATTTTTTCAAGACAGTCCTAGGTTGCTGTAATGAAAATCTGAAGAGGTATCAACCAATTTCCGTAGTGTGGCTGCCTTTCAAAAGGCATCCGAAAACAAAGCAATCGACCTAAAACGTTTTTAAAGGATGAAACAGTAACAGAGACGGAGATTAATTTGGCCAGTCCAATGGGAGGAGGGGAAATGGAAGCACATAAATCTCTAAGATCCTACGATCTGATGTCAAGGTGTAAATAACTGCTGCCACAGACGTTTCCATGACTTGTAAAAATCATGTAATTTGCATTTACAGCTAAAAGTTGATTCTCACATTAGCAAAATGGTGGGTAATTTCCTTTTGTTTCATGTATTCTTTTCTCCCTTCATGGTTCATTACTTCTTCATTACTTGATCCAGTGTCAAAAGGTATATCTAGCAATGTAAACCTCTAAACAAGAAAGCTATGAAGGACAATGACTAAGTGTTAAGGGAAAAGGCTTCTAGAGAAGTACCAGGAGGCAAGAGGCAAGCTTACAGATTAAGAGAGAAAGGTGTTATGAGCATAGGAAGTGAGATGACTTGTAGCTAGGGAGACAAGGTTTAAAGGTCTTCAATGCTTTCAAAATTTGCCTTACCAAATTTAGAAAGAAAGAAAGAAAGGAAGAAAGAAAGAAAAAAGAAAGGACATTTATTTCTAAAGAGCAAGTAGCTACATCAGAACTTAAAAAAAATAGAAACAGTATTATACAGAAGTCTCTTGCCCTCTAATTGTCATCTGAAACAAATAATTATTGCATTATTGACTGTGAGTTGCAAATCCCCCACAGAAGGAGATGATGCTACATAAGACAGTAAACGAAGAAGAAAGCATTACTGGGATGGGACAACTTCCTGGAAACAGACTCATCAGCTCTGCCATGCCTACGAAACATTTAGCAATGGCTAGACAGACAGTAACGCCGCAGCCACCACTTATTACACTGATCAATCGTTATATTGCTGTTGCCTTGTATTCCTACCATTATGTCTGCCTGTCCAAAGAGAACATTTTGACAAAACATAGGATGGCAAGACTGGTTTTAAATTGTGCCAATGTACCTAATGAATAATAATTTTTAAAAAATGGTCATATTAATAGGTTACATGACTATTCTATTATTAGATAAAACAAAGAAGTTATTACTCTAAGAAACTCCTGAACACTAAACAACATGCATGAAAGATACCAGCCTGTAACGTAAATAGTATCTCAAACTTCATCCTACTGAGAAAGTTATCTTTATTTGAAAATAAAAGGGAGGTACAACTTAACTTTGTGGATAGAAAAAAAGCTGAGAACAAATAACCTACACAGAACCTGCTCTATAAATTAGGCAATTTGCTGCAGCAACTCATTATCTGCTTATCTTTGAAGAGAGAAGCAGTCTGATGGCACGTTACAAAACAAAAATTTAAGTCTTAAAAATGTGATTAACTTCTTATAGACACGTATTATCAATGCAACTACTCAGTGGACCAAAAGCTGCCATTTAAGAAGTCACCCTGAAAAATTCACTAAAACAAACAGTGACTAAATTACTGCCTGCTTTCAGCAGTTTAACTCATTGCTTTATGAATAATTCAGTGTTAAATGAAAGACTGCATGAACCAGAGTTCAGTCTGGACACTAACAACACACCTATAATTATTCAACATACTTACAACTTTATACTCTTGCTGAAGGAGTTTGTATAGACAGCCTTCTCATTTTAAGAAATTTTTCATACACTTTTTAAGCTCCAGATGTTTAATAACTTGGGGTAGACAGCAGCACCAGCATGAGTTTTTCTTCAGTACAGAAAGATACCAACCTGCCTATCTCACTAACATGGCCTTACCCATTCTGCAGTGCCACAACCCCTTGGCAGTCATCAGGGCAAGAGAAGGTCTGCTGGAAAATTTTCATAACTCCTTTTCTTAGTCTGATGAGCTTTGTTAACTTAGGCTACACTTCTAGAAAACTATCAGATCAGGATGAAAGGAAGGAAGACTGCTTCTGGCTCCCATGTAATACTCAAAAAACAGTAACTAGAGCAGTTGACAAGACAAATTATTTTCTTCCACGATAAGGAAAGGCTGAAACATCAGAAGTGTCATGACCTATTATGGCAACACCAACTGGACTTGCACTACCTTCTCTTGCTGTATCTAGAGCAGCAAGGCTATAGAAGCAACTATGCTAACGCGTCACGTCTTGTCTCTGCACATTCCAGAGATGGTAGAATGATTACATCTTTGCTGAAGACAAGGCACTTGGTCCCAACCTACTGAACACACCCTAAACAATGTGTTTTTCCAGTATCACACCCCTCTTTATGTTTTATTGCTTTACTGAGTAATGGACTTATCTCTTGCAACAACAAACACTAAGCTCTTCGGCAATCATCACTAGAAAGGCTGAAAAACTACTCAAAGAAAAATGAACTTCTGACACAGGGAAGAAAAGGATACACTCTCAACTGGAGCCAGGGCAGTCCAAGCATCACAAAGCATTTATGTTTATACATGACATGACACCCAGCACGCTACAGCACTGTGATCGCACTCTTGGTGTTTTAAAAAAGACAATTAAATAGCAATTAAAATGAGTTTATTTGGATAATAATATAAGCACGTTATGGGATTGGTGATTATGCTCCCATTAGCACCTCCTTCTTTTCTTGTGAAAGTATAGAAAAGCATACACCTTCACCACCTGGACCAGCACAATTTTTAGCAGTCAGTCACCTACATATATTTTCAGAACCCACTTCTGTATCATTTTGGATGAGTACAGTCCACAGTTTCAGAAGGTTTGGGGGTATATCTATTAAAGTAAATACTATGACTGAATGCTTGCTATATACTTAAGGAGCAAAAAGGTTTTGCATGTTTAACAGTAGTACAAAATGTTCTTTCTGAAAAATGGGTTAGTATGATTACATACACCACTTGCCCAAACTAGCTCTGAAGGTAGACTGATTCTGCATAGTCACTTTGTTACAAAGTAAAAACATTATTCGCCATTATTTCAGATTCTGAAATTCTGTTTGAGAACGGATTCATACCTACAGCAAATGCTAATTGCACTGCTCACGCCTGAACTCAGTCTTGAAGTATGCTGAGCTTTGCTCACACTAGCAGCAGCATGGGAAGGTAGCATGAATATATTAAGTCTTTTTTTCCTAATACTAACATGTTTTTTTAAACTGTTGAGACACTGTTCATCTGTCCATGTTAGAGTTTAAATGCAAAAATAATTTCCTACCAAAGAACAACAATGGATAATAAAACTGATTTTGCACTGCAATTAATTTTTTCTGCATTGCAAAAAAAAAAATTAACTTTTAGCCTCATACCTTAATTTACCTTTAAACAGGACAGATCACTCTGAGCTAGAGAAACTGTGCAATGTGCACATCAGAGACCTCATACCTAGGATCTAACACCTTCAGCATTTCTTCCTGTTACATTCAGTAATGCTTTTAAAGGTCTTCATTAATCACTGGATTTGCTAGTGTTCATCTTGTTTTACCTCTTCTTTCTCATGCTTTCTGCTGTGCAGAGAAATGGATAGATATGTAAAGTAGGTTCACAGGACTCTGACAGTGGTTACAGGTAGCTTAGCAGTTCTGAGACGAGGCTTTTGTGAGAAGAGGGGAAGGCAAACAAATCAAGATTCAGGAGAATAACTTTAAAAACTGTGATACAATTGTGAAAAAGAGAGCAGAGTTAATGGTATTTCCTTCTCATTTGACAACACAAACAAGCTTAAATCCAGGCTTTTTTGCTGAATAGTAAAGGAATCTAAATCAAATACATTCACAAGAAATTACTCCTTTTAGGCTAACTACGCAACTACTAAGCCTGTTTTAAAGGTGGCAAAGCAACATGAAATCACAAGCCAAATCATCTACAAACTTGATCTGGTAGTCCTATGGCGAACCTAGAAAAATGCAAGAACGTTCTTGGGTACACAGTGGTGATCTATGCCATGCCACATGATGTATACACTGCTCAGTGGGGATGCACAACTGAAAGATCTTGGGAC
The DNA here is from genome assembly GCF_964195595.1 of Calonectris borealis. NCBI lineage: Eukaryota > Metazoa > Chordata > Aves > Procellariiformes > Procellariidae > Calonectris > Calonectris borealis. The sequence continues at coordinate 4,581,483 of NC_134327.1, forward strand.
CTCCTCAGCACAGTATCTGACTATATTGTTCTTGAAGCGGAGCTTCTATAAAGAACTACTATGGGCTTTAAATAGCACAGTGCACTGAATACTAAAACAATCTGAATTATAATATGGAAGATACTGTTTATATGGAAGAACTGTAAATAAAGCCTGCCATGTGTGCTGGTTTGACTTCATATAACACATTAATAGGTTAAGAATGAGGACAGAGAAAACAGACGAGATTAGTCACCTTTCCTCTGAAGTTAATATAAGGGGGGGTACGGGATATGCCAGACAAATATTGTGAATAGCATGGAGGTGTGTGTGGGGGGAAACCACAAACAAACCAATCACCAGAGAACAATTATTTTCTACTACTTACACTACAAGGGCCTTTACATGAAATTACCTGAATGTGAGTTTAAAGGAAACAAATAAAATCCTTTTTCATGCCGCATGAAAGCTATGAATAGCTTCTGAAAGCTATGAAACATTTTGTCAGAAGATGCTGTGGAGGCCAAGACACCTTCCCAGCTCCCTCTGGTTCAAAGGCAGTGGCACTAATGCAAAAGAGGAGGTCCACAAAGCACAGTACGCAGGTTCGACACCAGCCAACAAAGGAAGCCATGGCAGGCTGAAGGGAACAGGAATGGGGAGGGACGCTGCTGTAGGGCACCCCCCAAGTCCCCATCTCATGGCTCTGGGATTTCCTGATCTGTGGATGGTGCCTCTGCATTTCAAAATGCACTATGACCATGTGTCCCAACTTTGCAAACCAGTAGACATGACTAGTATTTACAACATCCCAGCAAGCAGTGCCACAGTTTAACTGTGTTATACAAAATAACTCTGTCTTTTTGTTTTCACCCTGCCCTCTGATGTTACACTGGATGTTCTCCGGGTCTCAGATTGCTTCTGTTTCACCTTCTCCTGCCACTTGTGCTTTCCAGACTTCTCACACATCTGTGCTCAGTTACTCACAACACTAGGGCCAGACGGACACTTCCTGGTCTACTTAGTCATTTCTGCTACAGCAGCCATTTGATACCTTTTACAATCTTTATTTTCCTCATTGTAACTTCTTTACTTCTCCCATAGCTTTTTAAGATTGAGGAGGAAAGCAAGGTTGTTAACCAGGCTGCACTCAGTGTTCAAGATGCAGAAGCACAGTGAACTTATACAAAGCATATATTATTCCCCATTCACATTCCGAAAGCAATGAATGGAAGAAGACTCCATCAGGAGCGGTGAAAAGGCACGGAGGCAGCCTGGCCAGGCTCAGACACCCTCGGGGTGAGCACAGTGGGGAAGGGAACTCGCCATACCTCCCCTGCCCTAACATTTAACATAAGCATCTGCTACTGACAGCCCTCAAGACACAAGACACCAGGTTAAACACAATTTTTGCTCAATCCAAGGTGGCTAATCTTATGTAGATATGCAGGGTTTCTGTAAGAAGCTTTGGAATATTCATGCTGAAAAACCCATTACCAGCCTAAAGTTCACAGTGTGTAAAAACGGGGCAAAATAAATGGCGTTTTAAAAAAAAAAAAAAAATTTCCAAGATTCCTGACTCGGAACACAGTTTTGCACTTGCCTATAAACTTTATTGTAGGGGAAAAAATGGCTATCACAGAAGCATTTAGCACTCTGCATTCAAAATTAGAGCGGACCCAAGCCATGCTTCTCTTCCACTTCAAGAAAAACAATCCCAGTTGCCAAGAAGCATCCACGCGGCGTGGGGCAGGGAGCAGATCAGCCCCGGGCTCCCCACCCAGCCTTACGCCCACGGACGATGGCTTCGCCTCCCAGCCCAGCATCGGTGCTTCTGACGGTTTCCTCCTCATTTGAGCGTGCCGCAAGAGGAACTGCATCGCAGGTTAGCGGCCGCAGTAGTAAAGCACAGAGCTGAACCAATTAGCGTGGGTCTGCCCATACTGATAAACTCTAACCTCACGTCAGGGTCGCTTTTACAAGTCTAGATTAACCGTGGGGAAAACGACAACAACAATTAAACCATTCAAGGTTGTTTTTTGGTTTTGTTTTATTTTTCTGTTAAGTCCTTTACGCGAACTGATACACATGCACATGTGCACATCCTGGTAGCAGAGGAATATTTACTGTTTCCTCCCAGCGATATAAGGAGCACTGCTGGCAAAATCGTTATTTTCTACTAAAATTCAGTTTTTGCTAGTTTAAGTTTATTAACACATGCGTTTCAAGCATAATGGTAAACTATGATTTTAAGAGATTCCTATTACCAAAAAAAAAAACCACACCACCCTACACTTTGGGTTAATTTTACCATTGGTTTTCACTGTAATTAACAAGATGTAATTATGCTCTCATCTAAAATTAACAACTGCGGAATGAGCAAAACAAAAAACATGCCTTTTTCAAATGGGGTGCTTTACAATGAGCTGGACAAGAAACTGCTTTTTTGTTCTCTAAGACACAGATTGCAGAGTTTTCTATTCTCCACCAGTTTCCCAAATTCCTGAAAGACATAGGTCCCAGGAGTTTTTGAGGTTGTTACTTAATAAGCTCAATTTTCCAACCTCATCTGTTAGCATTGTTCCATGTTCTACAAAAACTTCACTGAGCCAAAGAGGACAAGCAGAGAATGACTGTACCGGGGAGGAGTGCCCAGCTGAGATGGGACTTGCTGATGTCCCTGCCTTTGAACAGGCAAGAGGCGCAGGGCTGGTGCCCCGAGGAGCAGCGGCTGTGGGCTGCTTTACCCCATCCCGCTCCCATTTGGCACGGAAATCCCCTTCCCTACATCAAAAGTGTCCCCATTTTGACCGGAGTCTCCACAAAGATTTTGGGGTCTGGACACTCCCAAGAAACCACTGCCATTAAATTTCTGGCCAGCCTTAATGTACTGATCATCTGCCCCGTGGCTACTCTGCATTCTCCTACTTTGTATCACAAACACTATCAATCATTAAAATAATTTAAAAAGCCTTAACAGAGGACTGAACCAAGAGTCTTCCTCAGTCTTGACAACAGTCCCAAAGCAGTTTAGGTTTTCCTCAGCATTCACTTTTAAATAAGATTTAACCTTTATTTTCCCTTTCCATTCTGACAGCAACCTTTCCACCCCCAAGTGTTAATGCTCTGAGAAGAGCTAATAATTGTTGTAAAATGTTCTGAAGATCAGCTTCTCTTTACTGCTTTGAAGATGAAAGTTATTGTACTGAAAACATCCAAATGTTAGCAGACACCAAAACTAGTACTAAACTGTGTTAATTATTTAATACTGTCCACTTTCAAAAGAAACAACTTTCTTCAAACAAATAACACAGCTAAAAAACTTTTTTATATAGAAAACATATGGAATCTTGGGTGTTAGCTTCCATTATTTACCAAGGAATTCTTAAAAGAATGCAGAACAGGAATTTTATAATCCTCAGTTAAGCACTCCATTGACAATTTTGTCACTTTTTTGGTCAGCAAAATTAAGTAACTTTTTTTTTTTAAATAAAAACAAAAGAAAACTTTTAAGAAGTGACAGAAAAGGCTTTTCCTATTTAACTATTCAAGTGTTAAATAGCCAACCAGTTGTTCTGGTGCCAAAAAGGCTGCCATGGGACCACGTAGCCAAGTCCACGTATTAGTCAAGCAAACACAATCAGAAAAGAAGTTATACTTTGTATTCTAGAGAAAACAATATACATACAAAAAAAAGCACAACTGTACACACCTTTTGAGGCTAGTTTTCTCTTTCAAAACCTGACACAAATGCACTGAAATGAATGAGGCAAAGAAACTAGTGTACTCATCCATACCTGCATTAGCTGAGAACAGCTAAATTCAGGTCTGCAAAATTAAGCTATTTGGAATACAAACAAGAATAATAATAATTAAAAAAATCTACTGATAAACACTGGAACACATGTAAAGAAGTAATCATTTTTAAAACAATTCTTTATCACAGACAGGGCTTTTTGAACCATGTACATCATACAGTAACATTTGCAGCTGCGAACTTCAAAACTATGTGGTTTATGCAAATCATGCAAACAACTATTTTAGAAACAGAAATTTGAGAGACACATTCAAGAAATGAGACCTTGCACCCATGTAATTTAGATTTCATCTTGCAGTGCAACCAAGTGGATGAAGGGTGGAGGGATGATGCTTCGGATGGAGTTCATTTTATATGCTGGGGCTCTTGCATATTTCAGCACTCTCATTAATGCCCTGATGTGTCACCACCCCAAATAACTACCCAAATTAGTTTTTCCCTGAAAAGGGAGACAAACCAAGTTGGTCAAAATTCTTCTCCTTTTTCTTTGGAAAGCCAGTCACCTCACATGTGGCAGCAGTTATAACTAGCACAATTCTGAGCAAAAATACATTCTGAAGAGGAAGTTGTACTTCACTGCTCACATGTTTGTTGTGTATTTACTTTCTTATTTATTACACATTACTTTTTGTTTGTTTGTTTCATGAGCCAAATCCTCAGACAGTATTTCAATAGCTTTCTGGTCAACTATTCTTAGAGCATAAAGGCAACAAAACAGCCTTGAAAATGTGTTTTAGAACAGCTGACTACTGCCTGTCACCCAGTGAATTACATCTTTCTTATGCTCTGCAAAACACCCTAATTCCACAAATACACTCCCAATCTCAATACTCTATTCTTTCTGGCAAATCTTCTATTTTTGCTCCATTGCTAGCACCACTCATCTGAAGCAAATTTTGAGGACTTCCAAAAATTAATTACTGCCTTCCTGCTTTGCCTCTGGCTAGAGGCTGGTATAAACATCACCACCGAATTAAGCTGTATCTCAAATTCTTTATTCTATTGATGATGAATGATTCTTCCTTTGTCTCAGGAAAACTGTAAGTCCCTTAAGTTTTCTCCCCACCCTTTATTTTTCTCTCTAATAATGTAGCATTTGTGGCCTGTGTCATCATCAGCCACTAAAAACTCACACACAGCTGGGACAGAAACCCTCACTACTCATGCTGCTTTTGCTCTAGCTAGTCCATTTATATTTCCTGCTATAACTTTTATTCCACAAATGCTCTCAGTGTTTTGAGTATACCCCTGGAGCACGCAAAAGCAGATATTTGTCAGTCCTCCCCACTACTGGATCCTCATCTCATTTCCTCTCTTTTTCCCAGACTACTTTTCCGTGACTTTAGAACTGCTAAGTTTTCCTTGGAGGGAGGGGAGCATGGGACAGTGCGTGGCAGTGGATCACAGGGAAGGAGAGAGAAATAAATCCAAACATAGAGGTACACCACAAACTGTCTAGTATGTAATTCCTGGCACTTCCTCAGCTCCAGACCTTTTTCACCAAAAAAAAAAAAAAAATCAATTATGAATCCATAAGAATGTTTCTCCTTTCAGAAGCAGAGAGAACACAATTTAAGAGATCTTGCTTAAGAAATAAAAGTACATGCAAAAAAAAGTATCTGCAACTAGTGTGCATTATTTGAAGGTTTCTCATCTAAAAGTCACTATTTTTTTAATACCTCGAACTGACAGAATTGAAGCAGAGAGGTCCAATTTAAATGTCATTATAGTCAGGTCTGACCCAAACCTGAAACGAGCTCCAGATGTTACTGGTCAAAGTCAGAATAAGAGCAGAATTTAAGTATTACTAGGGATGGTAATAATTTAACTGCAACTGTTATCCATACAGGAATACCTTTCGCTTTCTGAAAGGAGAAACTTCCTTTCAGAAAAAAAAAGGGAGAGACATGCTATGCCATGTCTTTGCAATAAAGAATAAGAAGAGATAGACAACAAAAGCAAAGACAAAATGGACTGGGACAGAAAAGGGAATGGTTATTTTGCTGGAGGTTATCAGGGAGGAGAAGCTGCACTTTGGGACATGGCACTCAACCAGCAAAAGAACCAAACCGACCCTTTGGTACAATATTCAGTTATTTCACCTACAAAAAACAGGTGCCTACAAGTAAGTGGCAACGTGTTGTGTTTATCAGGGTGGTAACACAACACTGGCATACTTTTAACAGCTAAGCTACACAAAAGGAAATTTATCTGTGCACATGTAACAGGAGAGTCTTTACCTGTTTAAGCTTGTTCACAAACCCCATCAGACACAATACATTGTCTAGATTTTTACCTAGCAGATACACTTCCCCTCCCATTACATCCTTTGACCATAAAAATGTTAAAATAAGAAATAAACATACACATGTTTTGATTTGCTCTAATTCATATGGCCAAATGCAGGTATTTTAATGTCCCTGTGGATGTTTTACTATTGATGCATTTTCAGCACACTTTTTAAGATCAAAGAAATTCCACAAGACCAAAAAGAGACACAGACAAGGGATAGGGTAAGTAGATGTCTGTCTCATTTTGGCTTGGACAGTCTGGGTAAACAAGACTTCACCAAACATCCAGATGATAATCTGTGGGATGCTAGAGAGATCTGGGATTTTGTTAGAGAACTTCTATCAAGCTGTAGGATCTCCCCATATTCACCTTCTTAAAGCAAGGCCCTGGGACTTAACCCATGTGCAGCTGTATGGCAGGAGAGAGGAAGTCCATCGCAAGGACCAGGCTGTACGCACAGGGGAAATATCACACCCACTACAGTTGGGTTGCGCAATCCAAGACAAAAAAAGCGCTCCTTCATTGTACAAACCACTGCAAATGCCACCCTCTCTTCTTTGAAAATTAAAATATTTGCTTTAAAGTGTTGACACAGAATAAAAGACCCCAGAACAAAGAGAAACACCTTTCAATATATCTTACAGGCACCTGGTTTTAGCTTTTACTATTGCTTCTGCCATCATACGTGCCTAATAGATGCGGTGTTCACAGCCAAACCTGTTTTTAAAGTTTCGGGTGCGGGGGGAAGTATTTTCTTTTATTTTCTGCAAATGCTACTAGCAACCAACTCCATGAATTTCACAAGCAAACAGAAAGGCTATAAACATAATAATTTCAACGCCAACAGTGCTTATTCCCTATCACTTAATACAATCCAGCATTCTTGAAGTCCAAGCACGCTTCAAATCCCTGCAACCTTCCTTCTCAGGCACAGTGATTCTGAACTCACCCTGCTGAGCCGTACAGGGAACATCCACTTCAATGTTAAGCTCCAACTACTGGGGAAAAAGAAAGGTTGTTCCAGATCCACCACTAGATGCACCCCCCATCCACTTGCACACATGCAAACTAAAACTCAACACACTGGTGCCCAAAGCACTCTGGCAGAATTATGGCATCCCTCTATAGTTGAAGTTAAGAACCTGCATTAAGTGACAAATTCCTGTTACATGACAGCATTGCCTGTGCCGCATTGACTGCATGTTACGACGACTGTTCTAGGGATAGTTTTATACCTTATTTTTCCATTTAATTTTTTTAATGTACAAATATGAAATATTTTTTAGAGGAATGGCATTTTAAGCATAAAAAAGCCTGCTGGACATGCACACTTTCCACGTGGTTTCTGTTATCAATTTTAACAAGTATGCAAATAGGCAAAAGATTGGATCAAACAAGATACAGCCTTCTACTTTCTGTTCTACAAATGAGAGATAAAACCAGAAACAACAGTATTGGTGTTATTCACAGTATTCAGTATTATTTTACTATTACCGATACTATTATTGTAATAGTCTATTTACATGAACACTTTATCTGGGATGAAAGAAATGACCCCTACACTTTAATTCATATACTAGTGTACTTGTTTTGGTCAGATCTCAGACCGAGATCTACCTAGCAGCAATCCAAGTGCCAGCAATACAGTTTCTCAACACCCAACAATCAGAATCTCTGCTTATGCAGGTTCATAACCCTTGTGATGCTTTACCTTAAGGTGGAAACAGAAAAGAAAAACAGTAGACAAAAAGCATGAGTTCTAGGTCATTAAGGATTTTCAGGACTAGATTGCATTTTTGAGTTTCGTTTAGAAATACAGAGAGGGTCAGTGGAAACCATGGCATGTAGACGATGTACACAGAAGAGCTGTTATTGCCAGTGGTGTGTACTGCCATCTGCACTAGTGCTTTTTAAACTTTTTACAATGGTAACATGCTCCAACAACTTAACTCTAATCCTTATATTTGATTATCGTTGCTTGAAAAACACATCTGAAAGAACTGGTAGAGCTCTGTGGAAAGGACAAGGTATTTCTCACCACTACAAGTGGCATAGCTACAGCAATTTGTATTTTCTCCTAAATCTTCCAACACAGCAAGTAGTTAAACAATCTGGGTAGGCCATAAACCAAATTATTCAGGTGTGTTCAGGTACTGAACTACCATTAAAGTATCATCTTAAAATAGCTTTTGCTGCTGATGAAAATCACAGGGACAATCCAAATTTATCTGCAGATCCAGGAGGCAGCTGCATACATTCAACCACGACACATGACTTACAGATCTCAGTGAGTGAATTTACAGAGGAGACAAATATGGTAGGTTGAGGAAAGTGTTCCAGCTCCCAGAAAATTCATGCCCACCTCAATATAACCAAGTATACAGTTATCTTTTGAATATAAGCTGAACTTCTGAACGTAACATATACCACTAGAAATTCTGTGTTACCCATCTGAGCGCTGGTGCCACTCCTTGCCTGGCAGGCAGTTAACATACCATCTTCTCAGTGGCGGCAGGGGAAAAGGAGCAGATACCCCTCCAGCGTCTCCTCTGCTCAGGTCCAAAGAGCATCTGAACCAGGCTGCAACCAAGAACAAGGCACTCTTCTCAGCTGCCCACTTCTCCAGGTGCTCTTCTGAACTGGACCAGTAGGTAGGGCAAAATTATTCTTTTGGAAGTAGTCACCTATTTTCAAAGCTTGTTCTCCCAAGGCACCCCTTCCTTTACTTTTGGTGCACCCTCACGTAGGAAACACAAAGGCATAAAACAGGTTTCTGCCGGCCCCGCAAGAAGTCACCCAGCTGGGAGATCGCTCCCAAGGAAAGAGTGCTGCCAGTAACAGGACAGTGGCCAGATAACCGGCCTGGCGCACCACGTGGCTATGGGCATGCGATGCATCGCCACGGAGAAGCAAGTTACCAAATTAACAACCCCTCCCCAAGTTTCTGAGCACGATGTGGAAATCAAAAGTGCAGCAGTACCACCAAGAATGGGTTTATAACACCAAGAGTTTAACTAGCTTTTCACAGTACACAACTGTCCATATGTAGGGTAGAAATGACCCATAAATTACTCAACAATTCCACTTACTTAAAAAAATTCCTTACTTCAGAAAACACAAATATCTCTCTATTTATAAAGTTGTATCCTGCCAAAATTTCAAATACTTTTACTGTACACCTATCCTTTGATTTAATAAAGCATGCATCTGAGGTGGTTAACATGCATTTCAAGGTATATTAAAAATAAGAGATCAAAAATTAACATTAGCACAGTTAATCTCTGCCAATATTTTGCTCCAGCTATGCTAACTAGACCCTGTCTAGCATTAAGCCAGTCAGTATTAAGGCAGTTTTATATTCTTAAATCTAACCTGTGAACATGATGCTAACAGCAATACTTTAAGTTGAATTTAAAATGACCAACATGTCACATATCATCTCCTGTAAACTTTCCAGATTAGGAAGCAGGTTAACTCTGAAATTTCTTTTAACAGACCTGCTAAAAACTTGTATGATCCAACCACATTCCAGAAACCAGTGGCTCCTGTTTAAATTAGGATCATTACACTGGCCAGTGAGCTTGGCTGATAGAACAGCTGCAGTAAGCACCAACTCCAGGTCTGAATGGGACCTGGAAATTTTTATCACTGTGCTGAAAATACCAGAAGAAAAGCTAATTTGAGCAGGAGACCCCCACAAATACACTTAGATTATGATTTGAGGTAACTGTTTGAGATTTTAATAGGTACTTAAATCAGAAAATAGTAACCCACTTAGTATAGGTGAGAAAGCTGAAGATCCTTCAGATCTATCTTCAAGCTGGAAAACACAAGAGACTATTTTTAACTACAAGGAATACCCTTGTGCAAAAAAAAAAAAAAACCAACAGAAGTGAAGACATTCAGAAGTAGACCTGAAATGGGAACAATTTCATCCCCAGAAGTGGTTTGCATCTGAACAACATTCAATTTTTATAATGGTGAAACCATGTGTCTGCACTAAGAGCTCTAAAAGCTTGCATTTGATACTAACCCTTGGAACTTTACTACAGCTCTGTCCCCTAATGCATTTCTTGGGGGAGACAGGCCTGGGTTTTAAATAACAGGACTTGGAAAAGGTTAAAAACAAAAAGTTATAGAAGTTACTAACGCATTAAGAGTTTTCTCTCCTTCCTGTTTCCTCAGTCAAGCTGATCCACTCGTTGTGGGGTCAAACAATAAAGCAGACGAGTGAACTGAGCTAGGTTAAAAATACACCCCAAATAAGGAAGTTATTTTAAATTCAGATCTCTTCATTCATCTCGTTTACCATGTGCTCCCACACAGCTGTGTCAGTGCAAATGAGGAGGCAAAAGGGAGGCACAGAGGTCAAAAAAACCTGCTCTAGAAGATACCTCTTCTTTGTAGCAGTGTTAGAGTGAACTAGACACAAACTCTTCTGGCGCCCAGTAGCATATAAAAGTCATCTGATATAATCAAGTCTGGTGACCAGACCAAAATCCAGGACCTTCCCTGCAGCCTGTGCTCAATTTTGGGTTAGACTCCTCTTTCTTGCAGGCACTATTCTCAGCTGGGCTGCTGCACAGCACAGCCACCTGACACTGTATCAGTTAAGAGACACTGCTTGGATGTGGGAGATGTTTGATGCCTCTGACTCCAGAGAGGTCTAGCATGCACACCTGCTAACTGCGAGTGGGCTTCCACTACATTAATTTAAGCAAAAGCTAGGTAACAGTAATAATATTCTTGAACAAAATGAGCCTTGAAGATGTGCTCTGTGTTGAATTCAGTGGTACTAGTATAACTTTACTAGCAAAAGCATGCGTTTACACATTTGGACACATAAGGCATTAGGAAGGTTCCAATGGCTCACGTTCAGACCTTGACTATGCTGTACTTCAAGCAACCAAGTACTTTTCTTGGATTAGACTTCAGTTTTGTTCTTCAAAGGAGCCACAAAGTATCTAAATTTTGATTCATCTTCATTAGTAGTTTGCAATATGGATTTATACAAACGCTTCTGGGGCACGCACAATTTCTAAGACAACCAACAGTTAAACATACTGAAAAGAACCACTTGAGGCACAGTCTCTCACTGCATTAATGTTAACACCTCTCAGTTCATTATACTGAAGGCTGCTGAAAGGTCTTAAAGAATTAGTTAGAATATTTTCTTAATCCAGAAGAGAGGTCACTGACCAATAAAGCTGAAGTGTTTTTATCCCAAGTTTATTAGTCCGAAGACAGATGCTGTGGTTCCACACACATTTCTTCAGTGGCAATACCAACGCGCCCAGTCCCCAGGCTCATTCACACCTCTACACACTGCTCTTTGCCAGAGCCAGCTCAGCTCTCAGTTCAGCTGCAGGGGCTGGAGAACCCACCAGTTTCACTACGTATCTCCAGCAAAACAGAGAGGACAGAACAAAGTCACGGCTGAACGGGGCTGCTTATGAACGGGCAACGGATACAGGTGAAACGAGATCCATTTTTGTGCAACTTTCTAATTATTTTTTCCCTTAATCTGTGCTATTATCAAGATCAAGAGAGGGTTTCCCCAGCAGAGCTCCACTGGTAAGCAAAGGAGCTGCGCAGCTTTCCCTCTTCAGAGGGAAACCCCAAGAATCCTTTCCAGTAAGGACCCTATCCCTCCCACACCAACCCTTCTCCTACTTTGGACAATACACTTCAGGGCACAGATTGTAAGCCAAGGCATGAGCCTGATGAACAAAACAGGTTAAAAAACCAAGACAAATCTGCTGAGAACAAGAAAATACCTTTAAATCAATATGGAACTGAAGCAATACATTTGAAGAAACAAACAATTATTATCAAATCCTGTGGTTAAACTTTTAGAATAAACTACTTTAAAAAAATTATTAGTTAGTTTCGATTTCTGGCAGATTTTGGTTTGATTTTACTGCTGCTTATTTTTGTTTCCTCAACTGTAAGGACACTTTAAGAAGGAAAAAAAAAAACAAAACCACCCAAAACTTATGCTTATGGTTACTACCTTCATGGCATGATGGAAATACTGCAAAGCATTATACTAGTTTTTAAGGGGACTGTTTTTCTGGCATGGGGTTGAAGTCCAAGAAGTATCTGAAACAGTCAGACTGAAACAGAGGAGATAAAAATCACACAGGAAGAATAAGAAGAGGGAAAGGAAAGCAGAAGAAAATTGTGAAACATCACTACTGTAATTACTACTAGCAAAGAGGGTTTTGCATGTGGCTTGTGACCCACTGTTTAATTCATGTAATTTACAGACACATTAGAGTTATCTCTGTGTTCAAACTTCTAATAGTATCTACTGTTCTCCAGAAATTAGGTTCACCCCTTGATATTATTAAGCAACTAACACTTAACCAGGTGAAAAATTCTTTAGAAAAGGTCAGTTCCTTGCTACTCCCAATGAAGAAGGAAATCTAACTAAGCTTGACTTAATGAACAATAAAAGAGGGTTCACACGGCCTCTGCTTAAGCAGATTTCCTTTAAAAAAAAAAAGTACATCTCACATTGTCTTAGGACTTGAAGCCTGTAAACCCATACAACAGCATTTGAGTGTCGAGTCAGCTCTGTAATAGAAGCAAACCAACCATTTATCTACATGGAATAGTTAAGACATGCTGTGAAGGCAAACTTGTGTCTAAAAATTGTTACTTAATTATGGTTACCAGAAATAGTCTGGTGATACGTATTTCACGACTACTGAACAGCAACAGCAAAGAGTCGGCTGCACCAGGAGAGCTGCCTGGCTTTATAAGCAGGAAGGGAGAATGTAAGTTCTTCCCCATCTCCAAATGAAGTGATCTCTGTCCTTGGAAAAAACCAAAGATGATGCAGAAACCACCATGCCCCAGGTACTAGGACTGCCAACTCCGCCTTGACTGCCTAAAACAAAATATATTTTTAGATGGCTGGCGGGGAAGGAAAAAAAAAAAAAAAGAAAAAGAAAAAAAAAAGAAACAGATCACTCCCCAAACGCTTTTTAATCTCTTCATTCTTTTCCAGTAATGACAGACTACCAAGACAAAAAAATGCAACAGGTTACTGTCCAAAAACTGTATAGTGCTAAATAAGTGCAATTCAACACAGACACTCCTCTAGTCATACAGGGGCTGGGGCAGCCCAGTAGGACCAGACCAGCAATGGTCCCTGTCACAGCTGATGGATAAAATAGTGATCCCAGACACAGGGTGGCCAACCTTTCTGATCGTAAAACCTGCAAACCAGAATGTTCATATCACTACAAGCCACAACCCCCCCACCGCTGCCACCACCATGTCCAGCGCAGCGAGAGAACTGCAGAACATGTGCAAGTTTAAAAAGTCTACCTGAAAGTCCTCATCCTGTACCGAGAGATGAGGGCTAAACTGCACAGGTGAGCAACAAGAGGCAGTGGCATGCTTGCCCCAGCGCCCGTGCAGGGCAGCTTCCTCCTCAGCTGGGAGGTCAGATTTTCCCCCAGCCCGCAGAGCATCCCTGAGCCACTGCCGGATCCCGAGGGACTGCGGGCATGGGCAACTGCACGCGAGATGCTCGAGAGTGCAGACAGAGCACCGCATGGCCTGGACTTGAAAGTGTAGCCCACAATTTATCCAGTACTTTCATGGTTCAGAAGCAAGCTTTACTTGCAAAATAGCAAAAATTTCCTATCTAGTCACAGAATAACACATTGATCTTATACTGGGAAGTCGGTTTCTTCTCTTAAAAATATAATTTCCCTTCTCTTTATATGCATCAACTCATTTACTGATACATTTACTACAGATTTAAAGTCTACATTTTTAATTCACGAATTAGCCATTTCATGAAACCAATTCACACCACTGATCCCTGATCTATTTAACAGTAAGAATATTAACCCATTAAGATGGATTTGGAATTTAAAACCTTTGCCAAGTTTTAATAGGCATTTGCACCCTCATACTTTTATCAAAATCTCCATCAAAGTTCTGCTGAACAATATCAGTGATGTTAGAAAATAACTCTCTGAAACATATGGGAAGGAAAATCTCTGTTGTGGAAACACACAACCATTCCATTCTTTAAACACAGCTCAACAGAAATTCATCTAATTGTTGTATTAGTATAACATCACATTTACAGCCCTAAAATAAAATTTTCCTTAGATCTTCAAAAAAAACCACACACGGACAGCTGGAGATGCTGTATTTTTTAAGAACATCCTTACAGCTGCACCTTGTGAAATCACCAGATGATCAAGGTTAGAGCTACGGTGAACACCAATGATACTCCTACACATCCTTTCCTATTTACACTAGGAAAAGGGCAATTATGAAAAATGACCTTAAGAATTTTCAGAGATTTCTGCCTTTAAAGCAAGTTCTACTGTAGTGCATTCAATCCCTTAACATACAAAATATAAAGCTCCAAATTCTGTTTTCCAGCACTTTTATGATGTTTCATGTCAAAGAGGTGTGACTGTATTAAAAAAAATTCATCACCTTTCCTAGGTTGCAAAACACTGCCGTACTGCTAAAAAACAAACAAACAAAACCAAACCAAAACAAAAACAACCAAAATCCCTATTTTGAACTTTCTTCTCATAGGACATTCCAGCTCACTATCCACATCATCTTCCTCTGGCTTGCAATATGCTTTGGAGCGCAAGCCGAGGTGCTGGTTTCAATGCAGAAAACCCCAAGATGCTCAGGACGCCTGGACAACTGTCTATCGCCACATACCAACATACATGCAAGAGTAAGCTGAGGTACTAGCGTTTTCTCTTCCCCGATTTAAATAGGATGCTCCTGGCACATCTTCTCTGAGTGGCATCGCTCCGGAGCTTGCTTTACACCTGCAGTCAGGGAGAACTCCAGATTTGCAGACACTGAACGTCCTGTTCTCCTAAGATGTTTCATTCTACAGAGCATGATGGTTTTGTTTAGATCTTCACTATTAAATGGGTAATGTTTAAAACAGCTGCCAAACAGCAATTAGAAACACAAACTGAGATGGGCTATACTGATTACATCATGGAATTTCAGTTTTATCAAAATTTGCCATTTAATCTCCATATTTTTAAGAGATTTTGCTTAACAAATATGCACATGCTGTTACGCTGAACAATCAAGTTGTGTTATTCTAGGAACATATTAAGTCCAATATAAAACAGTCTTCAAATGTGTTTTTATATATTCTGAAGAGAATCCCAAAGATTCCTAGGCACTATGGTAGAAGACTAACACTGTCCTCCCCAAACTGCAAATATTCAGTACAGTTTCAGTATTTTCAAAATCCGTCTACTAATTTCCAGAAGCTTAATTATTTCTAGTTAAGAAAAATCTCAGCCTTCTAGGAAATCTAGGCAAATACAAGTCAGAATAAAACATTATTTCCAAGTTGACCATTCTTCATTTTGCTGGCAAGTCATTCAAACTCCATTCAGTGTGTCTAAACTTAGAGCTTGTTTTACTACAATCAGTAAGCCAAGCTGAAAAAAAAAATGGTTTAGCGGAAATACTAAAATGTGTTAAGTCTAAGCCTGCACAATATGCAGAGATACATTATGCTACAGCCGTTGCCACTGATCAGATGTACTTTTACTCTTTTTGCTAATGTATCTAGTGCATCAAATTAAAATGCTAAAACCATCGGACCAAAATACATTATCTTAAGTGACCAATAAAAAAAAGTTTCAGGAAACAACACTGCAGATTTAGTAACCTGACAAATAAGATAACCAGTCTCCAGCCCCCATTCTACTTGCCAAGACACTTTATAATAACTGTTAATCCTGTTGCCAGTAATGTCAAACTAGCACATAGCAGATTTTATATATATTAATATACATATATATTTAAGGGGAAAAAAGCACACTTACTATGGATTACTAATGCCTTGTATTGCAAGCCACCCAATATTTTACTCCTTCACAATCGAGGTTTTACAGCCACAAGATACAAAGTTAAATTAAAGCAACTGATCTGAGACACCTCCAAAGCACAAACTAAAGCAAATAATGCCCTATTTTAAATTTATTACCATTTAAGAAAAATTGGATGCTTCACAAGCTCTAAACCAGTTCATTTTCACCCTTACCCCAAATATCGAATGATGTCATGCAAGCTGTACTGGCTAAACTGGTTTAACTGCTGCAGGCTGGATGCACTGTTTAGATTTTGTTGTGATAAATTATTCTGCAGCAATGAAACTGATTCAGTTGGTCTCAAACAACTATCTCCATCTGCCTTTTTAAAGTTTGGGCTTATATTTTACACACACAACTTGCTACTTTACTTAGTATATGACAGGGAACAGATTTTACTTCTCTTCTGAATTCAGTCAATAGCATGGAACAACTGGAGTGGAGTAAGGAAGGCTGATATATATAGTTCATCTTGAATGGCGTGCTATCTACACTTCCCTCTGAATTTTGCACACATTTTCCACTATCCACTATTTCCACTTCTCCTTCACAGAAAGTTTACCAAATCTGATGACCTATTGAGCACCCAGTTCATGAAGAATGCACAGAAGAAACTCTAGACATAGTTAGCACTCTTCAAAAGTCACCTATGCCGCTTTCTCGGTTGGCATGAAGCGGCTATCTGAGAACCATGCAATGCACATCTTTTCCCAAGGCCAAGCATGCTCTTTCCAGAGGTACTAAACATTATCATTGCTGGGAATAAGAGGCCAGGCCTGGTTCTTCGCTCTAGGTATAACCTCAGAATTAACTTAATTTTGCTTGTTGTCTGCTGCATCAGCATTTTTATCTCCCCTCACTTGAGCATCATCTATTTCATGGAAAAATGTCAAGGCTGAAGAGGGGAAGGGGCAGGAAGAACATATAAACAAGCAGACACCCACGGCCATATGATGAATTTAGTCTGCATATTCTCCTCTCAAATATACAGCCTGACTTTATCACCACTTGGCTAGAAGCAATATAGAAGACAGCAAGGGAGCTCAGGGAAAAAGAGGGATACAGGCCTTCATGAGAAAGGCATGGAAGCAGGCAAAAAAAGAAACGAACACTGTGTTATGTATGCAAATGATATTAAATTGCCAGGAATTGAGAATACTAATGAGGGCAAAATATGAGAAGGAAGTAAGCTTTCAGAAGATAGGCAAAAAAAAAAAAGTTACGTATTTGAGACCAGTATCACAAAGTGGGTCAGAAATCCAGTGAATTCTGTCAGTAGTGAGCAAAACAGGAATGAACAGCAAGCAACACAAAATTTCAATTGCATGGAAACTGCAGGAAAGTGCAATTTTAAACTTTTCACATACATAGACACACAGGGACATGTCAAATTTTTTTTTCTTGTTCTTTGTAAATACCTTACATCATTTCACCTGGAATTCAAATCTCAACTTTAAATTGCCCTAACTAGGGAAAAACTTAAAAAACAGCGTTGCCTGAGAGGCTGCAGAGCTGACACAAGGAAAACACAAGTGTGCAACCTGAACTACCAGTCACTGTGTGTTCACGGACTGTGACACTGTCTTGATAAGCTTTTGTCCTGGCTATTTCAGAAAAGAAACTTCCATAACGCGAAACACACGTACGTACGTAACTATGGGCAGGGGCTGAACCTACAAAAAAGCAGATTCAAACTATAAACAAGGGAAACTTACAGTTACTAAGCTGCAAATGAGACTTTCCATGAAAGAACTTTATGAAATATGTAACTGTAGATTTGTATTAAGCCAGTTCTTTGAAGTTCAGACACATTTGTGAAAAGATGTTACAGAGGAAGCATATATAAAGTATCGGGACTTGGATTCAATTACACTTTATAGAGCAACTCACTAGCAACTAAACAGCTGTAATTCTTCGCATGATAAAGCAACCTATGTACCCTACTTACAGTACAGAAAAACTATTTTTTTTCCCACTAAATTTATTTAGCATACAAATAAACTCTTCAGAATTTCTACAAGATAATTTACTAATCACCACCCCAAACTGTTTATTTATCTAAAACTCAGGCACCAACGGCTCATCTGCACACTCCCCCTGTTTCGGCCCAAAGGCAGCCACGGCAGCCAGAATCACACGCTTTTACGCAGCAATGGATGACGGGTGTGCGCAAAATCCATGACTAGTGACAGAATTTGGCCGGATAACTGCCAGCATCCGTGCCACCTCAAGCTGCCCTTCTTGTTCCTTCCCGCCCCAATGCCAAACCTTCACCATATTCATACAATACTAAATGGGGCTGCAGGGTGAACCAAATTAAAAACCTAAACTACATTTTAAAACACCACTTTTTGGTTTTAATTTTGAGCACTTCATAGTCACAGGCAGGTGCACGAGCCCAACCGCTGGCGTTGGCACATGAGATGAAAACAAGCGGCAGCAAACTCTCTGTACCCTCAGCTAAGGAAGCGGCTGCCTTCAGCCGAAGGGATGCAACCTCTTCTGACCCTTATCATAAATTTAAAGTTTCTCTGTCCAGGTATCACTACTGCCAAGCTTCAGTAAGGCTAAAGCTGATTACAGACAACATCCATAGGTAACAGACGACTAAATACACAAAGAGGTGATTTGTAACACCACAGCATTCTAGCTAAGTATTGCAAGCAGGTGAGCCGGCATCACACCCGGTCCCGCTGAGCAGGTACCTGCCCCTTACCAAGGCTGTCATTGCTTCTTTCCTTCATGATGCAGAGATTAATTTTTCTTTCTAAAGGGAATGTCTTCCTCCCTCCTGAAGTTCGATAGCCCTGTCTAGTGCTACTTTCATTTACACAGAGTGTCCATAAGGTCATCAGGGAAGAGTAAATTAGTCATAAGGGAAAGGGAAGGGAGGAAAAACAGGGAGATGAGAGCAGATACTCAAAATACCATATCTGATTTAATCCTAAAGAGTTTAATTCCACACTTTTATTACTACATTATTTCACTCATCAAAAATTGTTCATCTAGTATAGCTGTACACAGAATAAGCAAACCTTCACATAATTCAAAATCAAGATGTGCAATTTTCCACTGCGCATTCTTCACATACCTCCTAAATCTAACATGATCACTCACTGAAGAATGGCATCCAACACTGTTCTGTGCATGTTAAAATTAAGCTAACTACATGTTATTAAGTATTTTCCCCACTGCTTGAAAGCATCTCTCTCAAGAAAGTACAAACACCCATACATTAAGATGATGAACATTGTTTTACAGACTAAATGTATACCCATGACGTCAACTTTTATTAAAAGTTAGCAATAAACTGATCTCTGCAATCTTGTAAACTTAACATATTTCTCAAAAAAAATGAAGTATTGCAAAAAAACCTCCAAAGGCTAAACTTTTTTGGTTTTGTTTTTGCATAAATGGACAGTTCTGTAAACTCTCACAAATTAGCAAGTTCGTAATATCACCCGGAATTAGCTGTGTGCGGCCTAATAGATCCCAAATAGATTTCCAAGATAACGCCATATTCGCAGGGTCGCTATGTTGAGATACGCAGACACTCTTTCCTCACCCCTCCAATGGAAGTGGCCACCAACGTAAGATTTCCACAACCATCAAAGGGACTTCCGCATGTATTTTGGACTCCTGTATCCCCACTGACAGAGGGGATGCAATCCAGAGAAGCTCAGGACACCTTTAAACTGCATAAAGATGTTCAGCATTTCACAGTGTACCCAGCATGCTAGAGCATCAAGCCCATAAAAATAAAAATAAAATCATTAAATACAGTCAATATTCTAAAGGACTTGAAAAGGATATTGAGAAAAAGCAGATTGCTAAAGGCTATCAAACAATCTGCTGGAAAAATATAACCCACAAGATGTTAATATTTGTATGCATACAAACAAATATGAGGTATATTTTAAATCACCTCCTTTTACGTATTTGTCACACAGTATATAAACACCAGTTTGGAGATTTTTCTAAAACAAAACCAAAACCAGTCGCTCCGATAGTAAATAAGTTTTAGCTATCATTTTATGAAATAGAGATTTATGTTTAAGAAAGCAAGGCTTTATGTAATGACCTTCTAATCTTGAAATGTAATCTCACAGTCACTGTGACAAACTTCCACTGAAACACCTTTGCTCCTCCTGATTTCAATGGCTATTATTTAGCAGAAAGGTACATTTGCTAAGTCAATTGTCATGTTTCCAAGCAAAATATCTTGTGTTGGTGAATATTTATGTCACTGTTGATTAAAACGGTCATAACAGAATTGGCATCTTCACAGCCAGGCATTCTAAATGATATTTAGGTAGTTGGTGGTTTTGACCTCCAAGTCAAATACCACCCGTACGAGCAGTGGCTGCCCTTCCTTAGGGAAAATCCCACCGTACATTTGCCCAAAATAATTTAACATCGTTGAATTCAGACGGACGGTGTTGTTCAAAGGGGGGAGGGTGTGTAAAGATAACAACACAATGCAAAAAAATGCTAAAGGCACCACTGGAGACTACACCGGACGGGAGCGGGGAACAAGCCTGAAAATGTAGTGCCTCCTTTATGAAACCAGCGCAACTGCATGACGGTGCAGGATCCGGGCCGAGGGCTGTGCAGGCGCTACACATGGTCAGCGCAGCCCGCCGACCCCGCGCTAGGCCCGGCCGGCAGCGGTTTCTGTAAATAACCCTCAGAGGAGGGTTAATTAAAAATGGCGAGCAGCGTGGCTGCCTGCATACAATGAGCGGCCGGGCCGAGCCGCCGCGCCGCCCCGCACGGCCCCGGGCAGGGCAGGGCAGGGCTGAAGCCCACCGCCCACCCCGCCGGCGGGAGCGGGGGACGCCGGCGGCGGGCCGGGCCGGGCTAGGCCCCGCTGCCCACCGTTCACCGCCCGGCAGCCGCGGGGGCCGGGCAGCCCTCGGGACAGCCGCGTCCCCTTCCCCGCGGAAGGCAAAGCCCTCCCCCCAAATCACAACTACTTTGAGGCGGACCCCCGCCCCCCCAGGCCGGACGGGCCCCCCTCGGGGCGCGGCTGCGCGCCCCCGCCGCCTCTCCTCCCGAGAGGCTCCCGGTCCCCGCCAGGCCGAAGGTCCGGGCTCACGGCCGCACGCCTCGCCCCGGGGGAGCGGGTCCCCTTTTGTAGCAGCGCTTCCCCCGCACCCTCCCCCTCCCGCCATGCAAATTCCTGCAGAGCCCCCCCGGGCCGCCTCCCCCGGCCCCGCACCGCTCCGCACCGCCGCAACTTTCCCCGGCGTCCCCCCGCTCCCGCCGAAGCGCCGCCGGGCAGAGCTCCCCGCGCCCGGGGAGGGGCGACCCCGGCTGCCGGGGCTGGCCGCGGCCGGGCACGGGACGGCGAGCTGCGGCCGCCCCTGCTCGCAGGGGAGAAAAGGGCCGGGCGCGTTCACCGCGGAGGGAGGACGGGAGCTCCCCGAAGGGGACGCGGCGCCGGGGGAGCCCCGGGAGCCGGCAGCAAGGCAGGGGGCGAGGGGGGGGAACTCTCCTCAGAGTTGAGGGCGCGGGGCCCTGCCCGGCCCCGGCTTTACCTTCCATCTCCATGTCCTCGGGCTCGCTCAGCTGCTGCTCCCCGGGCTTCTGGTGCTGCTGCTGCTGCTGATGGTGGTTCATGTCGGGCTGGGGCTGGGGCTCGGGCTCGGCGGCGGCCTGGGCCTTTCCCGCTGGGGGCTGCAGGCCTGTGTCGGGAGGGGAAGGGGCGGAGGAGCGGCGGGGCCTGGGCAGCGGCCGGGACTGGGCACCCGCCTCGGGGGGCTGCGGCTGGGCTCCGGCGGGCAGGGAGCGGGCAGCCGGCGGAGGCAGCGAGACGCGCACGTATTTGCTCGCTATTCGCCCAATCTCGGCGGCGGCACCCGGTCGGGGGAAAGGGGTGGGGAGGAGGGACCGGCCGGGGGTGGCGGCTTCCCCGGGGGCCGGAGGGGAGGGGACCGGGAGGAGGGGAGGGGGGGACGGGAGACCAGGAGTCAGGGCCCGGCGGCGGCGCCCGGCGCTTCCCCCTCCCCCGGCGAGGTGTCCCCGGCGCTGCGAAGTCGGGGAGGCGCCGCGGGGCCCCTCCTCTGCCCTCCCGCCCCCCCCAGCGCCCCAGCACAGCCGCTGGCCGACGCCCGGCTCGCTGCTCCCGGCCCGCGGGCCGCCCCCGTTGCCTGTGCCCCGGCGCGCTGGTGCCGCTCCGCCGCCGCCAGCGCTCTCTGTCTCAAAATGGCGGCTGCGGTAAACGCCGTGAAATGTCACATCCGCATGAGGGGCAGCCCAGCCAGCCGGGGAGGGGGAGGCAGCGCCGCGGCCGCCCCGGGAACAGCAGCCGCTGCCGCCGCCGCCGCCACAGGAGGCCGGAGGGGCGGGGCCAGAGGGGCCGGGCCCGGGCGCCGGCGCCGCCGCGGCCTCCCCGCAGGCCGCCGCCACCTGCGCGCAGCGCGGGGAGCGCCGCGGCCGCAGCCGGGGGTCCCCGCGCGGGCGCTGCTGCCCACTGGCCGCAGTGCCGGGCCCTTCCCGGCCGCGACGGCAGAGACCCGCAGCTCCCGCTGGCCCGGCGCGGAGGCTCCGGCGGCTCCACCTGACGGAGGCCCGGGGCCGCGCCCTCCGCTCGCCTTGCGGCAGCCCGGGCCCGCCCGCGCCTCCGCGGGGAGCGCCTCACCGCGCAGCCCGGCGCTGGCCGGGCCGCCCGACGCCCCCCGCGCCCCGCCGCCGCCGCGCGCCCCCTCGCGGCCGAGGGCGGCGCCCCCGCAGCGGGGCCGGGCCGGGCAGGGGCCTGCCGAGGGGCTGCGGGCCGGGGCCGCACCTCGGGCCCCGCGGCGGCCCCGCTGGGCTCAGTCTGGGCCCCGCGGGCTTCCGTGCCTACCGCGGGCACGTTTCCCCCCTTGCGCCCAGGCCCGGTGTGTGTGGCTGGCTGCGGGGCTCATGGCGGGCTCGGGGCCTGGCGGGCCCTTCCCAGCGCGGTGCTGCGGCCTTGGAGCCGGGGCAGGGCCGGCCGGGGGGCACTCGCACCGGCCGTGTCTGAGGCCCTGCTCGGGGCTCGCCCCGTCCCCTGACAGGGCACCCCTGGGCTGCCGCACTTGTAGGGCACGGGCAGGCGGGTAAAGGACATATTTGTATGAAGGAAGAAAGAGAGAAATCTGCTGTAAACAGACTGCTCCTCGCCTGGATGCCACTGTTTTTCATGAGCCTTGCATGGAGGATGTAGTCCCTCCCAGGGAAGAGACCTATCTGTTTTCCTCTGATGGAAGGAGAAGGCAGGGGTGCGGATGAATGAATAAGACCTGGTTGGTCCAGTTTGGGGTTATAGCAACGAAGGAAGCAACTTCACTTAGGGATGAAAGAGTAGTTGGAAGGCTGTGGAGAGTTGCGTTAAACGGCACAGTATTTACTTCATGATCCTGGGAAACCCAGGCAGCAGGGTAGTCTCTGAAGGGAAGGGCTGAGAATGTGACAAATTGGGCCTCCTGAAGGGACTGAAAATGTACCTGAGCAGACAGTGCTGGTCTGACTGCAAGTGGATAAGTTTGTTTATTTTTCTAGTTTATAAAATGAGCAAATCAAAACCAATGTGGGGAACAAGTCCAGCCTGTCTGGGCTCCAGCTGGGCCCTTCTCAGCAACACGGGAGTCTGCAGGGGTGGGCAGGAGAGGAACACAATTTCCAAGTCTGAAGTGCTGCCTTAAGTAGTAAAACTCCAGGGCTTGAATAAGGGAAATAAGGGGAAAATAAGGAGAGTTGGGGATATTAGTGGGAAGATCAGGTTTTAAAAACAATTAATTTGATAGTTTGCCTTCCAAAAAGTACATTCTGACTTTCCCTGTTGTTCCTCTCAATTCTCAAAAGCTGTTTAAAGAAAAATGATTGACAAACCTGGAGAAGGTTTGTTGCTATTGACCCAGGCAAAGCCATGACAGATCTGCTAAATCTGGGTTTACAACATCTCAGCAAAAGAGGGGGATTAGGACAGAGGTTTGGACAGAGATTGATGCACGTATCTTTAGTTTCTTAATGTCCTAAACTTTGAGTTCCCCACCGCCAGTCTTTCCCTATAATTACCTCCCGGAACAATTGCTCTTTCCTAATGACTTCCATTCCAACCTCCTAAATCATACACAGGTTTAAACTCATCCCTCCGACCTCCCTCCACAAGTGATCCCCAATACAGGACGAACCAGTATGTCACAAGAAGAAGGTGGCTACGGGTTATTACCTGATTCTTCAGCCACGGACACTGGGTTTGTGGGCAAGGATCAACTGAGGAAAGCAATTTCACTACTGCAAACAACGAGTCCCTAAAGCTCACCATAAGCTGATGTTATCATAAGCGTTAAAAACATTCTTTTGTATACAAAAACTTCTCTGAGCTTCAGCTCATTTTAAGGTAGCTAATTTTCCAAAATTGTTGAATTCTCCTACTGTTTTAGAGGAGCAGAAGTCGTGCAAAATACATCTGTACAAATCCTTTGCTGTGGAAAGGGCAGTACGGAAGAGAGAGGCAGGAATTTTCCTGTTGGTAACTGGATGCAGGAACAATGTATCACCGGCTTGTGAAGACGGCATATCGCAATCAAGCACCCCCCTTTCTGTATATTCCTAATTTAAGTGAATCTTTTCAGAGTCCAGCTACAACACGAACTGAAGCACGGTTCTTTTGAAAAAACATGAAAATGTGTCATTTATATTGTGTGAAAATAGTTGTTAAAAAAAAAACACTATTGAAAATTGATTCAGGTACTTATATTTAAGAGGGAATAAATTTTAAGTATGTGTATATAATCATCTCAAATGCATTTCTGAAATAATTAAATAGTAGGCATTTTATACCATCAGGCAGTGATTGTAGCACTGCGATTTGGTTGTTTCTAGACAGGAAACAGAAATGTTATTAATTGCCAAGCCTAAGGTGAAGTCCAGGTCTCAACATATGCTAACATTTTATCCCAACTACATGAAGAATACTTCTGCTGAATATTTCTGGCCCATTGCCACTCCCTCCTGAAACTTTCTGCCATTCACCTTTCTCCCGTACAAGACACAAAAGCTCTGTCCTTTGAAGGAAAGGACGGTCACCTTTTCTATAACCACTTGGCCGTATCATTGCTGCCGGCATTTCACCCAGCCTCTACTCCAGCACTGATATCCAATCATTTATTTATCCGGCTGTTCCATAAATGCCTTCTATTTTCTTAATAAATCCATTTCTGCACTGCGCACCCCATCCTCGACAGCCATATCGCTCTGCAAGTGATTCCTGTCGACTGTAGTTCTGATGGCAAATTCCTTGTGCAGAAGAGTTGGGCAAACCCCCGACAAGGGTTACTGATACTTAAAAAAAATAAAGATCACAAGCGGGAGCATGATGAATACAGTCTATGTATCCTTCCTATCACTTTTATTCTTGTCCTTCCTTTTCCACTCCTTCCTTTCATTTCCTGCACCCACTTACTGAATCTTGTCTAAATTTAGGCCTCTATCCTGTCAACTAATCCAGCCCCTCTTGGCCCTTGTGCCCACACAAAGCACTGGGGAATCTGGTGAAGCTGCACCTGAGCAAAGGGTTTCATCCTCCAGGTCTCAGTCGTGGATTAGTAGGCAGAGGAGATCCCGTACTGTGAGCTCTCGGGGTGAACAGGGCTGTCGGACTGCCTGCAGCCTCCCGGCATTCTCTCCACATTAGTCATCGTAATGAGAGATGAAGTTAAAGAGGTGCTATCATCTTTAAAATGCCATTGAAGAAATGGGCTTCGTTTTGTGAGGCTGATCTGCTCCCGAGCCTCCCTGAAATTTAAAAATAAATCCAACCCAGGCTGTTTATTTTTAAAACGCTCGCAAGCCAGCGTTCATCTGCCTGTGTGCCAGGCTGAGCCTTTAGGAACCAGAGCGAGCCCCCTGCCTCCACTGCGTTTCTGCACTCCGGGTGAGAGATCCTGCCCGTGGCGGGGCCGGGGGGGCTCACCCTGCCCTGCCGCTGCCCCGCTGCTCCCAGAGGCCACTGCGCTGGGATACCCCCGTCTTCAGCAGGGCCACCCCAGGGAAAACTGTAGGAGGAACCACAGAAAACTGGGCTGAAGGAAAGGAGGAGGATGCTTAGCCCCATGGCAGAATCAGCTAGACCAGGAGCGTTTCTGCCCGTCTGCTTATTTCCTCCCTGCTCCTCAGCTGCTTCAGGAAATCTTGCTTCCCACTTGGCTCCATTTGCTGCCCTGGCTTCAGCACAGATGTCCTCTCCTGGCCAGTCTCTACACTTACTTCCAGCACCACTTACAGTGCTCCACAATGCGTACAGGTGGCCGTGTCTATAATTAAGATAATTTATAGCCATGTAATGACAGAAGGGCAATTACACCAGCACACACCCTTAATACAGATGCACTAAACCAGCAAAACTGGGGTTGCCACTTGTGCAGCTTACTCTATGTTTGTAGATGAATATACATTCATGCAAACGTGCCTCTGTGCCAGTACCATGCCTCCTCAAGACGTTGAGTTTGCACTTGTGGGACCATACCCACAGTTATATCAGGCTGCCTTCCCCACTCAGGCAGCCTCTTCTGGTCTCTCACAGTTTTGCTTCTTCATCCCATAACCATGATCAGAGATGCTTGGTACTACAGTGGTAAGGGGGAGTTAAAATATTCTCGTTGCCAGAAGCTCTCTTCTTGTTCATGACCCTTGTTCATGGTCCTTCTGATGCTTGGCCACATTGCTAGTGCTGCCTGGCTTGCTTTGTACCTAGAGAGTGAAAGGTGGATCCCAGGAGACCTTATTTAGGGAGCCAAAAAATCAAACCCAATGTCCTGGGCGCTCTAGATTAATGCAGAGACCTTCCAGTTGAATCAGGCGATCAGCTGCTCTTGTGACCACCTTCAAGCTGAGTGCAGGGAATAAAATAATCAGGAGCCTCCTGCAGCACATGAGACAGGAAGGCAACAGGCAAAAGGCAGAAAATGTTGTTAAAGGCACAAAATTAGATGGGAAAACTAGATAATTTGTTTGGCTGCAATGTATGTATTTAGCTATAACAACTTGTTGCACAAGTAGTGGGATGGATGGAGTTTAACGTCCTATAAATGTATTTTCCACGTTTTCTAACCCTCAAAATCCTGCAATAACCCCAGACTTCCATGGCTTTTCTTTCCACAAAATGACAAGTAGCTCCAAATAACCTCAGTCTTTCTCTGAGCAGGGGCTGGACCCAATGACCTCTGAAAGTCTCTCCCAGCTGAAATAATTCTAAGGTTCTTTAATTAGCCGGCGATTTCCGCAAAGTTTGCAGGTATTTATTAGTTCAGTCTTCTACCCCTTTATCATTTTTTGTTGAGAGTGACAGACAGGCAGACAGTGCAATAACTTAAGCTCTGTTTCCTCGGGAAACTAGGATGAAATACATAATTACAAAATTTTCAGGGATTTTTTCAATTCAGGGATCTTTGGTTTGATGATTTCTCTTTAATTGAACAAACATTATTTTTAAGGAGAGATATAAATAATTATTCCTTAATAATAAGAGGTGGTAAATCTATTATAACTGAATGCATCCCATAGTTCAAAGCTTTACATGATTTAAAGTATATTTTTGAGAAGTTTTCCAAAGCCATATCTTTCATATGACTTTCACAGAGAGTCAAGACATCTAATTTCATAGATATAAAAAAAAAATGATGAAGTTTAATTTTCACAATAAAACCAAGCCTGTTTTGCTAAAAAGTTGTATGTTTACATCTGAGCTGCTAGGTGGTGACTCAGGCTCTGTTTACCATCTTTGAAAACTCCAATGATTCCTTTTTCTCATCAAATTTTGTTGGACACAGTAAACTATGAAGTCAAGTGTTACAGTGATATACTGTAAAAAGGGAATGGAAGGTACTTTACTGGTCGATCTTTTTCTTTTCAACTGTAATTAATCAACAAAAGTGGTGTCTTACTCTGAGTAGAAGACGGCAGGTGAAGCTGAAAAGTATCTATGCAATTAGGTATACTTGCAACAGCACTTTTTAAAATGAATGTATTATTAGTGGAAGATAGGGATTGCCTGTAAGAAAACTGATGCCTCTGGTGCAGCGTGCATTGCTCTGTCAAAGCGCCTCAACCTACAGAGGTTCTCAAAATGCTTGTAATGTGGTGTTGGAATAATCTAGACATCTCCTCCTCTGCACAGGAGGTGAGGTGTTGGAGATCACCATATTTACAAACGGGCAGCAAAAGGTGAAGTGACCTGTCGTGCACCACAGGTCATACAGCAGCTAAGTCGCTGTCAGCACAGAATGTGAGCTGTGTGTATATTAAAGAGGTGAGTTATGTGGTCTTTTTTGGAAAAAATGATGGTTTGTATGTTCTGGCCATCCCTATATCACACATCCAAGGAAAGGTGGCACAGAGTAGTGGGATGAAAATGAGGTGAATTCTTCAGGCATGGAATAGCAATTGCTCACCCTGCTGCAAATTTTCTATTGTTTAAGTCTCTTGACTTTTCACATCAAAAGCAAGTGTTACCTGAAATGGTACTTGGCTACTTGTCTATCCAACTGTGGAGGATACCAAAGAATTTCTGTGTCCTTTGCCCACAGAGTTCTTGAAGACAACAAGAACAGAAACTTTCCAGTTAAGTTACCAGGCTGAGACTTAGGAGATGGGGCTTCAGTTCTTGGCTTTGTCACAGACAAACTACAAATGTAGTTCTCTGCTTGTCTGGTCACAGGAAAGGGGCACAGAGATGGGCACGTACTGTCTCTGCTGAATTTTTTCCTGGTGTTGACTAGGTCTGCCAGGTGTTAGTGCTGCTAAGCAAACAAACAATTATATTCAAGTGAAAATAAATATAGAATATAACATGAAAAATCTGAGTACTTCAAAATTTGAGCTGTTTTTCCTCCCTAAGATCACCTCCCTTTGCCTGGCCGCACATCAAATCCCCACCTGGATGCTGAGTTTAGCTTTTGTACCATGAAGCTGATGGTAGCCCAGGCATCTGCCTGAGACCTACAGTGCCATCTGTCCACTGCCATTTCCTTATCTCCGTCCTCTACCTTCTTCGTCAGAAGAAAAACCTGCCTCTACAAATCCTTTCCTTCTTTCAAGAGTCCACATTAATGATTACCTCCTCTCTGCCACGGATTCTTCTTCGCCCTGGTCTTCACTTTATCCTGACAGTTTAACAAACTGTGAAAACAGGACAGGGGCAGCATAAGCATAGGTGATGCTATGGCTACCTCGAATCTTTATCTATCGTATTAGAATAATCTGTCGTATATTAAGGGGTAGATTTGATTTCTTTTCAATGTGTTATTTATAATCTGGCAGAGTTCAGTACAAATGTAGGAACTGATCCTGCAATGTGATCAGCCCAGGTAAACCCAATGAAGTCAGTGGAGTCTGCACGGATGGATCGAATTCAAGTATTGAAGATTATTCTTGTAAACTGTTTAACAAGCAAACCTCACAAAATCTGTAGTCACAAAATGACTGAATAAAACAAAGCAACTGAGTCTGCAGTTGGCATTTTTACTTCAAATGAACCTTACACCATTGGCTGAATTAATCCATTTGTTTTAAGAGGCAGAGAAAAGACACTAGAGAGGAAATAAATTAAAAGAAGTGAAACTAATAACAGAAAGAAACTTCTTAAAGATCAGTTTGGGAAGATACACTTTTGCTTTGAAATGAATAAAACTAGAAGACATGACTCTCTTTGTACCACTTTCAAATGAGAGCCCTGATCCTGCAGGGAGCTCTGTGCAGAGAGATCCAAGAACCAATGCAGTGTCCTTCGGTGTCCTGAGTTTTGATTTCAGGTCAGAAATTCCCAATAAAATGAACAAAAATATTTTTCTTTTTTTGTCTGTGTGTGTATGTGAAAGGAGTATCAGAATTATGATGCTTCATTGTTCCTACAAGAAACTGCTGAAGTGAAAGCCCTTTGGCGTTTGATAAAGATGTGACTGCTCAATTTTTCCCAGAGTAAGTTGTCTCCTAAGTATTATTAGGAATTTGAGTTCAGTAGGAGGAAGAAGAAGTTTGATTAGAAACCCCTGCCCTCTGATTGTTCAGATGTCAGCCCCATTGTCATTGTCATCCTCCTGGTTTTCCTATGCTATCTGCCAGCTAGCAAAGCTGGAGAGGTCAAAGTGCAAGCAAGCCAAAAACCCTGGACAGAACAAAAACGGTATCTTCAGCCTTTCTGCATAAAAGCTGTAAGAAACAAATGCGATGCTTTTTTTTCCCTCCTCTTTAAGATACTTTTCAGAGGCATATGTGAACAGGAATGATTGCTACAGATATTTGAGTAGAGACTGAGAATTAATTGCTAGAAAACTGCTCCTGTATGTAGGGTCTGAGGAGGAGGAGTTTCTCACCACGGCAATGCCAGAATTGTGCTGTGTTGCAGAGGAAGATACCAATTAGAGTAATAGAAAGAGCAGGGCTGGGAGCACAGAGATAAACATCTAGAAGGCTCCCTTGGGCAATTGCATTTGAAGACTTAAAAATAGGAAGGATGAATTTAACTGGGATCCTGAAATGGAACTGAAACTGGTAGAGTTGTTTGCTGGTGGAATTACATAATTACACTTCTTCCTATTATCAGCGGTGGTTTACATTTGGGAGAGTTTAGGAAGCTGGACTTTTAAAGAACATAGAAGGAAAACTGACAATAGAGCGTGGGAGGCAAGATGAGAGCATGAATTAACATTTCCACAGTGGTGAAGTCAAAGCCAAGTGTGGCATCTGACTACCTTTATTTGTTCTCAATATTTAGCAATGAATATTAATTATATTTAATACAAACTGTTTTGTTATTTGAATATGAACATTAAACATTCAGTTGGTGCTAACATCACAGCTTAAAGCAGGCTGTCATTATTTCAGCATGCTTTGATTTCTAGGCAACCCCTCCTATGTCCACTGTAGTGGAAGTGAAGTGGCCTTTCACTCAGGGTACATTTTGGCTGAGCTCGTTTTTTACCAAGAATAAACCATTAAATTTGTTTGAGAAAATTGGGGGAAAAAAGATCTTTTGGGCAGTTTTAGGTATATTGTGTTTGAAATACTTCTAACGCATGGTGTGGTCAGTAGTAGTAGGGCATAGGGAGGAAAGAAATTATCAGTTTAATTTTTCAGATATACTATGCATGAAAAACCCCTGAATTAATAATTTTTAAAGATAGCTTCTGGTCAGAATTCACTTCTTGGTTTGGGATCCTTAGGATAAGATAATTTTCAATAACTTTTTGGTTTGATCCTTGATGTCTGCAGTTGCTGCATTAAGCAAAAAGCAGGATTCCTATGGTCATCACTTACCCTTTCCGCCAAGCATATGTATATGTATATGTATATTTAATATCCCCCATCATTTCTTCTGACTGTATCTGGCAAAGGAAGTCCTTGCAGAATCATACTGCTTTGCCAATGTTGAAGGCTGTTGCCTGGAGTGATACGATGCATGTAGGAATCTGCTTTGACGCTTGATTTCCCTGGCTTCTCTGGAGGCTACTTCAGTGTTTTGGCAGACTGCTGTTGTTGGTACTCATTAGGCTTCTTGCCTCAATGCTCAAGGTGCCTTGATACTTTCAAGAAGTTTTTCTTTAATAGCTTTAAATGCAGTATCTTTTACAAAAGTGTTAATTTGGTGCTTCTACATGCTCAATGGGATGGCTTTTTCATACTTCCATCCATAGGCCCAATAGACTATCACCATTAAACCGGAGGATTCTGCCAAGGGTTAGCTCATGGACTCATCTGAATGCTTCTGTCACAGCAGGGAAGAGGGATTCTTCTTTTTCAATAGGATTTCATGCTTCTGAATAGCTTCAAGGAGTCAGTCACAGAGGTCCTCCACAGCAGAAGCTGAAGGAGCAAAAGCCATCTTTCAACACAGACCAAGCATTAAGAGATTGGAATATTTAAAGATCTTGTCAGGAGCTTTCTAACAAAGGCAAATCTTATACCTCTGGCCTCAGATCAGAACAAGCAGAAGATTTTGAGTGATGTTCATCTGGGTTTCAAATCTGAGAAGCCCTACAGCTGCAAGAGAAGAAGGACTTTTATTTGATGATTCTTTGGCGATTTGGTCCGTCAGAACCCAAGGCTTAAAGCACTGACCTTCCCCAATACACATGGGAAGCAGTACATCCAAGTAGTCAGGGTCCTTGATGTAAAAATGCCATCAAGCTTTACCTAAACTGAATTACTCCAAGGTACACTCTTAAGACTTTGTTACGAGTTCATATGGCAATGGGTATTTTCGAAACCTCCTACAAAAAGCTCTGTTCTAGGGTCTTTATGGGGTCTGCCATTGCTGACTTCCTTGGAACCACTCATTGTCTGGTTTCTTAAACACCTTCTTGGTGACATCAAGTGAGTTTCATGCATCAGT
Source organism: Calonectris borealis (assembly GCF_964195595.1). Lineage (NCBI taxonomy): Eukaryota > Metazoa > Chordata > Aves > Procellariiformes > Procellariidae > Calonectris > Calonectris borealis. Next base: position 4,613,821 of record NC_134327.1, read on the forward strand.
CACTTACTTATCGTCTCTCAGATTTTACATCGTAGAGTGTGCAGAGAACTCATCTGAGAATCACTGCAAAGAGGACACTTGAGTTACTTTGCCATTTTCACCCTGCATCTTATAATGAAGCCCTGTTCTAAATTTTTTATAGAAACCAGTTGTAAAGTGCTACTCAAGCAAACTAATTCCCGTGGAGGTCCATCTAACTTACTGTCTCACTTGGTATGCACACAACAGGCAACTCTGTTACTGATACCTTGTCTAACAGCTAAGCTACGCCAGTACATTTTGGCTTTATAACCTATCTGGCCTGAAGTTTTAAATTATTGTTTTTAAACCTATCTGAAGTTTTAAAATATGTCAAACTGCATTTGATCTGAACAAAGCAGCCTCCACTATTTGTCTCAGGGATATTTGCATCAAAGTCAACTGCAAGCTAGCTATGTGGACTTTCTCCGTGCATTTACAAAACCACTATGATTTAGATTTGGTCTACAGCAAGAAATCCTATTTTAGTCATCCTGTGCTGTGGAAATTGTTTCCAATATTATAGGAATCAAGCTGTTCAACCCAGCAGAAACTTCATCTGTTGCAGGATAACATTACTTAGCTCTGAGTTTCTTCTGCTGTAGTCTTGCATGCATCTTTCAGAGTAAGTAATGCCATGCTGGAGATTGCTCTGAGTTGCCTTACCTTTTGTTTTAAATACAACTTTGCTTTTATATCCATCCCTTTCTCCTACCAATTCCATCCTTACATGGCTTTTATAATTGTTGAAGCCTTTTTTGTCACCTCCTGAAACTCCAGGAGTAAAAACACAGACGACAGACCTCTGGAGAGGGCCAGCCACTCACTAGAATTGACTTCTCTGAAGAGACTGTTCACCTCTGTCCTATTGTTGGAGAGTCTGTGATAAGATATTAGTTTTGTAACCTCTGTATTGTTCTGTCAGACTTTCTTCCCATTCCCATCCTCTTTTCTTTTCTGCCCTCCTTGGCTGATTTATTTCTCTGGTAAAACATTAACTCCTGCTCAAACTGGGAGCTGCATGGAGCAGCTGATCCAGTTGTGGAGACCACCAGTTTGTGCTTGGAACTACTGCCATGCCACCGCTGTACGGACCCAGGGTTATAAAGGCTTGGGTTTATCTCATTCTGAGTAGTCAAGAAGTAGGACTGAGAATCTTCATGAAATGAGAATCTGAATGTTCTCTTCAAACGCGAAAATTATAGGTCAGTAACTTTCTTTTTTTAGGCAGTTGATATTTCACAATCAATACTGTTTGGGATCTTCCTAGTATAGTACAAGATCTCATTAGGCATTCACAGCATTAAAGCTTAACCAAAACTAGAGAACAAACTAACACTAGGCAAAGCCATGCATACATTAATGCAGCAATGGATTATTCTATGAAATATTTTGGATTTACACAGGTACAAAGAAAAAAGAGCCATTTTCATTCTGGGAATTTGAGTAAAAGTAGAGAGGAGAGAGAATATTTTTCAAAAACTTCAGGCTAAGTATGTGAAAAATGTCTTATTAGTGCTACTTACTAAATCATGGACGTATCTTTCAAGGAAAAAGGTGGAAGCCTGTCCCTTAAGGGGTTTAAAATAGTAGGAAGCAATCCTGCATTAGCAGATAGGATGGACTGAAGTACTAGTTACACAGACGTTTGGGATTTGAGGAAGACAATAACTGCCTTGGCCAGCACAGCTACAGCTGAAAGAGGATGAGTCATGAAACCCTCAGGCTCACACACGGGTTTTCAGTGTGGATATTCCTATGCATAACTTTACACATACACATTTGCAGACCTGCAAATCTAATGCAATTGAGTTTTTCCTCTCTGTATCCTGTAATTTGAGAGCTGAAAATTATTTATAGTAGAGGGAGTGTTGTTTAAACATGAGGGTAACTTGATGTTTAAATAGATTGGTTTTTAAGGATACTTCCAGCGTGATCATCTCTCAATACAACAGCTAGGCACTAGTTTCAAGGAAGTAGGAAACTTTTTCTAGTCCAGTGTCCTCATTTCCTATGTTCCTGAACAATAATTTATAGCTATGTCACACAGTCCCAGAAATACTATGTTGCAAAGGTCAGTATGCTTGAAGATGTCACTACTGTTAGTCACCTTTCCTATCCTCTTGCCGGGTGTCACTGCCTTCAAAAGCACGGACAACTTTTTGTGAATTAGCCCTGGGACTGTGGTAGTTCTGTATTAAGGCCAACATTTTCCTTCAGTGTATTGGGCTGGCGAGAGCGGGACTCTAGGACCCCAGAGGATCAGATGTCTCTGCTTTGGAGAGGAGTAGGGCTGAGGGCAGCGTAACCTCAGACTGCTGATTTTAATCTACACTCCCAAGTGTGCTGGAGCTTGGTTAATCATCAGATAATGGCAGTGATGGAGAGGTGCTGGGCTGCCTGACGGGTACTACAGGCCAGGTAGATTGTTGGTCTCATTTTGCTGGCTGTGGAGAGCTTGGACATACTCTTAAGCTATTTTTGAACCCTGCCAGGCAAAAGCTTGAGGACCGGCTATCTAGAAATTCATGGGACATCCTCAATCCTCTTCTGCCCCAACGGAGGAGAAAGAAAAGTGAAGTAGTTATCTTATACACACAGCAGCAGGACAGCAGGGAAACATGTGGAGGAGTCACAGCTGGAAGGACCCAACTTGACTTTTAAGGGGTTGCAAGAACAGCCACTGATTTTGGGAACGGGCGGCTGAGCGGAGGGAGCTACAGCTGCGTGTGGTGGTGGGAGGAGGCAGGAGTGGAAGCCCAGGCTTACCCACTGCCTGAAGGGAAGGGCATTTCCAAGGGTAGGTAGAAGTCCTGGCAGGCAGGGGTGCAAGAGCACAGATGGGGGCTCCTGAGAGCGGGGAGGCCCCGGCGTCTACCCGGATCCTCTGACAGGGTGCAGCTCCGAAGAGGGAAACCGTCGTTTGACATGTACGTCACTTTGCAGCACGACAGCGCGTACCTCGCCGAGGGGTTTCTGCCTGGTAGCCGGCGTGGTCTGAAGCACCGCAAGGAAGCTGCTGTTTCACAGAGACATGTGCAAACACATGCTCCTTGTGCAACGCTTACGCTCCCACGCTCACCGTCTCTTCTTTCTCTGTCACATGCAACCCAGGTTCATTAGTTTTCCTTCCCCGTTATTTTGGAAAAAAATCACTGTTTGGGGGAAAAAAAACCCCACAAAACCCATTTTATAATCGTCAGGGAGGCCAGAACTTTTCAAAGCTTAATTCTTCAGAGCACTTTGAAAATTCCCACCAGAAAACGTCGTATGAGGAAACTGGAGGGAGCCGAGGCTGGTTCAGGAGTCATTTCTGGGGATATGAGACTTCGAGGAAGACAAAATAGCAATAACCTGCATGAAGGAGAAAGGCCTATTGGTCCTCACGTTGTTGTTCTTCCTGTTCTTCTGGCTCCATCAGCTCGCTGCTGGTTCCTGCCCAGAGGAGCTTCCTCATTCTTTCCCTGTTATGTTTGCATCCACCTCTCCCCATTTCCAAAAGACAGAACGTGAAGCGGATCAATCAATGAAATAGCAAATCTGGTGTTTCCTAACGCCCAGCAATCACTGGCAGTCGGCAGGAGGGAGGATCGCTGCGGGAACACCCGCCTGCACCAGCGGGGAGCAGGAGACCAGTCCCAGCAGCAGCAAGGCTGACACTGCGCTCTCTCTTTTCTTGAGGCTAAGGGAATTAAGTCTTTTTACAAGTCGTTATGTAGAAAATCTTATTTTCGTTTGTTTTCCTAGATTGATGGTGTGCGATTCTTCTTGCTTTATTTATGGAGAGATTATTTGGCCGCATGATTAACTAACACAACAACCAATTACACACATATTGTAGTAATTGGGAGTCTGTGTACAGAAAAATTACCATAGAAATTATATGAAATAGGCTCATCTCAGTGAAACAGAGGGAGACAGAGGAAGACCGGCTATTAGAGCAGGAAGAGTATAGACCATGTCTTCCCATAGAGTTCTGTTATCTTGCTTTGCATTAGCAGATGCAGAGATTCTTTTTCAAAAAATACATTTGGTGACATTTTTAAAAAATCTGTAGTTCCCTAGATGCTCGCGTATGGCATTTCTTGTATCAAACAATGACACAGCTAAACTCCTTGTGGCCTGTATTTGTAGCTAAATGCTTTTACTATGCAAAAGACACTTGAATAAGGATGTTACAAATGGAAGGCATTTAATGTTTTGCAGCCAGCAGTCTGGTGTTGCCTCTGCTGCTTGGGACAGTTCCTTAACCCTTATGCTAGGAAAAAAAATATGTTTAGCTATTGCAGATGTCCTGTAGGAACTGCTCCCAAGAAATAAGAGGCTTCAAACGTCGATGGCTTCCCTGTCAGGAAATTTGAATCTTTCCTTGAAGGACCGTGTAGCCTTAATGGTTGAATCCGAGAAGCAGAAAAATAGGTTAAGTAAGTGAAAGAAGCACAAAAGGGTAAAAGTAACCTGTAGGTAATCTCAGTTTGTCCCAGAGGAATTTTGCAACAGAAAGGCAAAATGGTTCTGCAATATAGCTGGAATTAAAAATTCACAAATTCAAACTACTACTCCCACTCCCAAAATAATTTGCTGTAAGATTTATCACCATCTTAGCACATTGATAATGAGCTGGAAGAAATGCCAGCTAATTCAAGAAGAGAGGGGACTGGGCATCAAGGTAAAGAAAATGAAGAGTTCTGTGATTTGTATCCCATCCTAATAGAAAAGGTCAGCACCAAAATAACAAATCTAAGTCTGTTTTTTTTTATGGATGTAAAATCATTGTTGTACACCAACCAGGACAATACATCTGTATAGCTACACTATTACTGTCAACAATGCTGAGAGAGAGAAGAAAAGGCAGTCGTTATGGTCACCAAAAGTATAAATATAAAATTAATGTTAAAGGAAGTTACTGAAAACTGATAAAGGGAACCAAAAAAATTACTTGAGCATATCCTCTGAATATCCTGGTCTTTCACGGAGAGCACAGCCTGGAGCGACTCCCCAGCGAGGAGCACACATCAGCTCTTCCGCCAACAGCAGCTCATCCTGCAGGGAGAACACAGGGCGGCAATGGGTGAACGCAGTCCCCCTGCCAGGGAGCTATAGGATAGTCCGATAACAAAATTACCAAGATAACGTAGTTAACATGCTGTAAGCTTTGCAAGCTAAATCCTCAGCTGCTGTAAAACTGAGCAGCTCGGTGCAGTCGATACAGGTATGTCGGTTCAGCCCACCGGCGGACTCGGGGCTGTTAGCACCGCAAGGTATGCGTCTTGCAAATCTCAGGTGACACCGCGTTCCTGGAGGAGCACAATAAAGGGGAAAACAATGTGCCATAAACCATGGTCGTGTTAAGCCAGCAGTATCAGGTGACTTTCCACGTAGCCTTTACGACGGCCATAAACCAGGCCTGCATCGCCCACCCGTGCCGCGCGCTCGGAAGAAAAACAGACATCTTCACTGCAAAGCAAGGCCTGGCCACTCGTGGTTTCATTGTATTTTACATACTCACAAATGATCTGTTCATGAGAGCTTTCAAAGGGCAAGTTATGCTGGGGCTGACGGACACCCAGCCGTTGGGGGTACTGTTCTGGTGATTTGAGGACAGTGGCTCCCGTGTGTGCAGCGCTTGGGATGAACCAGGAGGGCGGGAGGGGCTGTCTGCCTCCTCTGGCCAGCCACCATGCTCTGCACGGCTGGAGAAGGGCCGTGGGAAGTCCGTTAGGAAAAAGATTGCCGTTCAGCTTATAAAAGCAAAGATGATCCCCGAGTTAGACACGTGGTGTTACTTGTCATTGCCTGGGACAAAGCTCAGGCGTGCCAACCTGCTTCTAATGGCAAGGAAGTGCCCTCTGCCTTGGTCACTGGCGTGTCTGCGTTGGGGTCAGGCTGTGCCCTACACATTTTTCATTTTTCACAAAAGAAGCAAGGAGATTAGCTCCCAAATGAATAAATCCAGAGTGCTCCATGTGTCACTCTATTGGAGTGCTGCACAGGGGAGAAAGCCTCCACGTCTCCCCAAGTATAAAAGCTGCAAGAAGAGCACAACTGTTCTATCAGACATCAGAGAATCTGCACGGGAGAACGTGCAGAAACCGAGTCTCATTGTTTCTGCTGTTCGTAGAGCATTGTTTATAAGCAACATTTCTTCCTTTTGTAGCGTCCTTAGCCCTAACTGACTATATTTTAACAAGATTCTTGTCTGTCTTCCCTTATTTCTCAATGGGTTGCCATGCTGAGAAAGCAAAGGAAGCAGCCTCCTCCATTCCCTTCTCTCCTTCTCCCCTGGGGATCTCTCCCTCCCCAAATTGCAGGCAGATTGAGACGTCTGGCATCCAGAAAAAAGTGGGAAAACAAACAACTTTCTCACAGTCCCAATTCCACTTTTTGCCTCCCCTTTGAGACCCGCGTGGCTGAGCGTGCTGGCTGCAAGGACGCAGGCAAAGCTGTTGCACTGCTGGGCTGGGGTGTAGGGGGCCGTCACTTCAGCGTGCCACGGCGTTTGTCCCTGTGCTGGTATGGAGAGACATGCTTTTACCTCTCATTCTGGCCCCTGTGAGGGAGGTTAGACTCCTGAAAAACTGTCTGCCTTAACTTTACTATTATTTCTTTTTCCCCCCTATTCTACAGGCTGCAACATAGTGAATTAAACTTCTAGAAAAAAAGGCTGCGGACTTTTTTTGCAGCTTTCAATGGTTCAGCGCAGGCGAGCAATCAAAGGGCAAGGCAGAGGCATGCCTTTTCATTGCCTGCTATAAACAATCAAACTCAGACTTTGCACCATGTAGAAGGCTGCGTTATAAACAAGCGCGGCTGCTATCATATTACCATCCTGAGGCTGATTTATATAAACTGCCTTCTGAGCTCTGATTAGGCTCAAAAAAACCACGTGCTCTATAGGCAGACCAGATTGCTGGAATAAAACTTCCAATAACACGTCTAATTATTCAGGTGCCTACTAGTGGGAAATTTCTGGTTCAGGGAAGTTGCATGCAGTTTCTCAAATGTTTTAGGAGGAAGGTACTTAAGCAAATGGACTGGTTTTTGTCTTTGAAGAGGTTGTACCTCTATTCTGTACATGCTGTATATTCAGGAGCCGTAACTTCAGCTTGGTGGATTACTGGAGGGACAGATAAATGTATTGTAATGTTAAAGTAGCGTGCAAGGAGCTGCCTCAGGTCTTTTTAGTTATGCCATGGAAGGAATATTTACAGCTAGTGAAACCCAAAGAGTTTTCAGAAATACTTCCTCAGGTCATGATCAGGGCTACTTTAAGTGAACCTGCACGGTTCATACTTAACTATAAAAAGACTTTCTATCAAAGCATATAATAAAAAGAACACTGTTTCTTCCACTCAACAAATCAGAAATCACACAAGCCCTTGGTTATAGACTTGTCTTCTGCTCCCATGTTATAAACCCCTCCTCCCCCAAAGATTTTTGAGGCAAAGACTCCCTCCTTATTTATGTGAAGAGCCAGCCATACCTATGGCTGAGAATATGTTAACTCATGCCTGTTCAAATGGCAGTGCAGTGAGGCTGGGGGCACAAGAATTAAACATTGTAGCGGAGGCTTAGCTGCCTAGAAGAACACTGCACGCAATTAGGAAATAGCTGCCCAAAAATAAGCTCCAAAAGGTCCTATTTAGTGCAGCAGTTCAAGCCCTGCATTACTAGAAAAGTAGTACAAATGCGCTAACCTTCGTCAGTCAGAAGTCCCGGCTGTCCTGGATTCCCATGCAATTGAAAGCAGAGTCATCTGCAACAATGGGAGCTTTATTTATCCTGCACAATTGCTGCCAAAGCAGTCCTGGGACTTCCATGAGACTGCTATGAATATGTTTGGAGCGGGATGAATCTGGCAGAGCGCTGCGAAACTGCTGTATCGCCAGCCTCAGGTCTGCCGGCTGGCTGCACGGACTGGCGATTTTTGTGCAGGGCTGCTAAGGCAATTTTAAAGCTTTCAGGAGACTGAGATGGCACTGTTCAACCTGCCCGCCCCGCTAGAGACTCATGGCTGCTCTACCCTCTAGAGGCAGTGGAGAGGATATAATTGCTGCTGTTATGACAGCTGATGGAGATCGAGGGGAGGGACTGCGGTCTGTGCCCAGCCCTGCATCCCGCACATGCTCACGGCTCCCGCTCCGACGGTGGGAATTTTGAGGAGTAACGAATAAAGAGATGAGTCAAGAGGAAAATGGGAATCATTTTGCGTCGTCTTTCCCGGCTCCCTGGACCCCGTTATGAGATTGTCCGTTCTTTTCTTTATTCAAGGTAGAAGTAGGTGTGTACCCGAGGAACAAGAATTGAAGTCTTTCCTTCGTCAGGGACATTCAGCACTTTCAGACGTGCTGCACGGGGCTTGTCAGCTGCAGCAGGGGAGAAATCTGGGGCCTCCCGAGCGTCCTACTGAACTGGTCATAATCCCGTTAGTCTCCCTAATACGACCTACTTCTTCCCAGGCCTAAGAGTCATCCTGCTTTCATAGGAGATGATAATGAAACTAAATCTTCTTTCCAGCATGTAGGACTCCTGAAAGAAGAGTCATTTGCTGACAAGTCTGGACTGGGCAGCAGAGAGGCAGCAGGACTGAGGAGTTCCCAGCGGAGAGCAGGCTCGGCAGGTTGGAAGACTTTTCACTGGACATTACTACCAAACTCGTAGGGCTTAGGGAGCGGTGAGAATTTGGGGGCATCAAACTGCTAACGTAGCTGGAAAGCTCACTGCTTGCATCCCAGAAGATGGAGCCATTACAGCAGAAGGACTTGAGCACTCTGCGTCCTACGAGAGCATGGCGTCCTTACGAGACCTGTGAAAACACTTCACTGCCTCACAACCAGGAAAAGCCCTGGGTCTTTCTTGTAGGGAGAATTTTCAAATCTTCGCTGAAAATAAAATAACAGTAAGAATTTTAAGGAGAATAACCTTTCCTGATTTCGTGAATGTGCCTTTTTGTTTATGCAGTTTTCCTGGCTCCTCACTACATGGACCCTCCAGACGTGAGGGCTGAATCAAAGTTCAGGCTAGATCAGGATTGCTTGTGGTGAACACAAAGAAATAGGGGACAGCAAACCAGCGTGGAAGGTATTCTCTGAGATGATGCTGACCTTATTTCCCAATGGGCTGAAAAGAGATAAGCAAGAAGCAAATACGAGATAAAAGGAAATTTTGTACTAACTGCCTACTTGCACTCTTTCCAGAGTGAAGGTGAGAATCTTCCTGACAGCCAGCTTCCAGGCATCCGTGGTTCACAATGATGCCTCGTGGAAAAGCCACTCAATTCTACAGTTTGAATTTGGTTAATTAATGAATTCTGGGGGCACATTTCTTGACATATGGCCATTCATGTGAGAGGAACACACTCAGAAACTCTGGTACACCAGGGCAAATGTGGATGCCAGGCACATGCCAAACCTGAGAAGCAGAGGCTCCAATGCATTACCTTGTTCCTTAAGAAAAACGCTTCTATTCTGCTTCCAGTATTAAATCTGTACTTTTTTTTAAGATGCATATCAAAGTGAGGGGATGTTGGTGAATGTTTCCCAGCAGGAGTCATTCTAGGCTACTATTAGGATTGGCGTGCAGAGGCCAGACAGAGCAGCAAGGGTGAGCATATATTGAGGGATTCTCCTGTCAGATTTTGAAGACTTTAACTGGTCTTTGAAGATACAAGCTTGTCTTAATGATTGTCTGCAGTAAGTTTCCCAAGATAAGGCCTCCCACGTGGTCTCCATCGTTAAGTGCACTGCACTCCAAGCCACGAGTAAGGTGGGGGATATAAAGGCAAACTTTGAGACGTACTGCCCAGGCAAGAGGAACTTGTCATAGATCCAGAATTAGAGCCCGGTGTAAGGCCCGGAGTATGGCAGTGGTAAGCCCCTAACATGACAAATGTCGCAAACTTCTAAGCAATGCATGTAGATGTGGCCAGAGTTTCTGTGCAACGTTCAGTTGTTATTTCTATCTTGAGGTATATTGCGGGAAGGACATTATCCCAGCTTGCAAGACCACCAGTGTGAGGTATGCAGTGCATGCCGGACCACGTAAGAGAAGGATTCCCTCTGGTTATCAGATGTCTGAGAAAATCTGTGTCATCCTGATACTAAGAGCATTAAAGTGATAAGTCAATGAAAAGCAAAGCCTGAAGGCTGACAGTGGCTCAAAAAATATTTGGCAGTTCCCAAAATGTTCATTTCCCCCTCCCATTGTTACCTCCGGTTTGCTTAATGTCGTTTGCTTTTCATTCTGGTTTAAACCTCGTTAGCTCTGGCATAGTGTCAAACTGTGAGGCCCTTCGAAAACAACTTGCTAACCTCTTGCCTCAACTCCTAAATCCCAAAGCACAAGACATCTTTCAGGGGAAAGAGCAAAATGTACTGCCCCGCTTTATTAAGAGACCGTAAGGATCTACAGTGCTGTAGTGAAAAAGTAAGAGGCAAAGCTCAGCAGCGGAGGAGGTCGTGGGAAGGCTCTATAGCGAGGAGACCAACTTTCACCTCCTCTCCCTTGTTTTAGCTATATCACTCTCTAAATATGTATTGCAGTCTCTGTCCCGAGAAGCTTACAGTTCATGTTACAGGCAGCTATGATACAATACTCAAATATTAAGGTGGTTGTTTGACAGTGGTAACAAGGCTCTCAGTGGAGAAATGGGTGTTTGGAGTACAGGGGCGGGAAAGATAAAAGGTCGCGAATGTTGCAGTAGAAATGTCGCTATTAGTATACAACAAAAGGATATAAAAAATCTGCCAGTACGAAAACGTGATAAAATAATGTAATTGTCGTTGAGCAAAGTAACACAAGGGCCTATCTGAAACCTCTCTTCAGTCCTCCCAAAATCAGAAGTATTAGACGAGTAATTTTATTTCCCTTCCCAGCTCATTATGGAAGGACATGGCACGCTCTGCATCCTCTCTGTTTCTAAGATTGGTATTTATCTCAATGTTCTGTATGTGAAAATATCCTGTTCTTTGATTGACATTAGACCTCCCCGAATAAAGTAACAGTAATTTCACTGGATATTATCTCCAGAGAAGGCAGGATTAGGAACAAAAGGTCAATTTAAGGTGCATTGAGAGAGCTGGATGCGGAGCTTGTCTGAGGAGTACTCCAGAGAAGAGCAACGCACAGTTTCAATGCTGTATTTCAGCTTGTTCTGCTCTGTATGGTGACTAATATTACACTGATCCGGTGGAATAACATAAAGTATCAGATGAAAATAGTCTTTCAAGTATAATTTGCTGCCGATCAGCTTACAAGTGGGGTGAAAAGCTTGAAAGAAACATTGAGTCACCAAGTAGAAGCTGTTTGGGTTTTGCCCAAAACTTTCTTCAAAAACAAAAACTGCAGCAAGAGTCCCCAAATCTTTAATAATATGCCCCAATTTAAGGAAGAGTATAACCCAGAGATGCAGGCTCCACTACAGGATTTCTTCTGTAAATGTGTGTCATCGCTACTCAGCAGCCCAACGTGGGTCTGGTCCTGCAGTGCCAGCCCTTGTGCTGACTCTCCCGTCCTACTTCGAACAACGCGACGCTGCACGGTGCCTCAGATGATGCTGTCAGGGACCACGGTGTGAGATAAGCGTGATGACTCACTCCCTTGGTCTGTTAAAGAAGAGCGTAAATATTATACAGCTTGTCTTGATTCTAAAAGAAAAAAAAATGAAGAGCTTCTAGAGTTTCTGAACACAGTGCATGGCAGAGCCACAGGCAGACTGCATTACATTCCTGTGAACTGGCAGCCTCTCTTTTTATATGGGAGATATTTTTCATTCCTTTCACCAAGGCAGGGGAGAGCCGTCTTCCTGTCCGCCTCCCACAAAAATGTTTCACTAGAACTTTTCTGATGGTGCCAAAACCTGATATATAGCACATAAAATTCAGCACTATCAAAATATGAATCAGTCACAAAGCACCTCACTCCTGGTGAGGTGACACAGGTTAAAAACCAGACTGGGGAATTCCTGATGGATTTTCTGGAGGGCCTCAGCCTCCCGACCTCTTTTACTGTTATGCATAAAACAAAGAACATTTTTATTTGAGGAACGTATCAACTTGCTTAAAACAATACAAGCAAATGAAAACACAGCCCTGCCTCCTTTTTTTAGTAAGTTTGCTAACCAGCATGGTCTAACCATTCATCCAAGAAAATCCAGAGGAATCTGACACTCATTCCCTTGGCAGCAGGATAGAGTACTGAATTAGATGGGAAAGCCAGCTCTTGAGAGCAGAGAAGTTCCTTTCCTAGGTGGTATCAGACATAGAGGTTCACATCCTCAGCTGTTAAAATGGACATTTATACTACACCAGGAACCATCTCTTTCTTTCTCAGGTTGACTCCGATAGGGAAGATGAAAGGAGAAAACATTAAGGAGGAAGCAAGATATTAAAAAAGTTAATATTTATAGCACTGACCTATGACCGATTTGGACAAATAAACTGTCATCAAATGGCTTGGTTATCTGAAGGTGCCGTATGCCACTGAAAGGCCACTGGCATCGGACGTTGGAGTTGTTTGTAACCGGCAGGCACAGCAAGCCGCCCGAGGAACCCTGAGCGCCCATAAGCCACGGCGCTTAGCCCCCTTCTCCTCCAGCCTTCTTCTGATCTAATGTAAGCTCTATTCCTCATTTACATCAAACAACACTAATTGCATGTGGTCTATCAGGAAAGGTTCAGGTAGAAGTGAAGTCTCCGCAGGAGCCTGTGGGCAGTAAGCGTAAACCACGGACCTGGCATGCTGCCACCACCAACCGCCACATCAGAGGGCGGGATCGGCCCGGTGAGCCCGTCCCAACAGCACTGTGTGTCACCGCTGCCCTCCCCAGCAGGCGTGGAGCTACGCTTCTGGTGCAGCATCGAAGTCTCACTTGCAGTCTCCTCTCCTCTCCGAAAGCTCACGCATGGGTGACGCGGTGGATGGTAGCCTTCAGGCCAGGGATCCTTATCCTTATTCACTCTTACGCAGTAAAAAAATGATTGATTTCCATCTGGTGACTTAAGGAGGAGTTACTATACTCAGATTGCCTCAGGCGGTGTATTTTGTCTACTTATATCCCCGCAAAGGAGAAATAAATACAGGTAGATGACATGGGAAAGTGCCCTGAACCAAGCAGAAAGCTTTAGCGATAGCAGTTTTATCATCTCTATTCCAGGAGATGCTTTAATACTGGAGAAAATGGTAGAACAGAAGTGAGAAGAAATGAAAACAATTTGTATCTTTATGGATGAACTGTAAACCACGACACCAGGAGAGTTCTATCCTGAAAAAGAAAACCCATCCCCCAACTGGTTTCTATTACACTCAATAGTTAAAAACCGATGATGGTGGGTAAATTTTACCTCTGGACAGAATAAAGCATGCCCCAGCTGCACTACATAGTTTATTTTCCTGTCTGTGTGTGCACAGCGTGCACTCTGTGTAATGAAGGATAATTATGTCAGTACATAATTAGAGATAAAGAAGCCGGCAAGTGAGATGCCGGTGATGAGATCAGCATGGCAATCTTTCTAAAGCGATAGATATCTACTTGCCACATGGTTTGAGGCCAGGTCTGGGACTAGGGTCAAGAAACAACTTCCCTAACTGGACTGCTGCATGAGCCTGAGGAGAGCGTTTAACTTTTTTTTGTCCCATTTCCCACGTGGTGCAAATTAAAGATGATTCTTCAGATGAACATCACCTCTCCGCAGAGGACCCATGAAAAATTCAGGCAATATTTGAATCATTTAAAGGTTCTTTCCAAAATGCACCATAGCAGCCCAAAGGCTGGAAGACTTACAAAAGAGTTTAAAGGGGTTATTTATGAATTAGCTAAACATTGATTAATGGACAGTGTACGGAGGCAGCCAGGAGGCATGTCTACTCTTTTTATACTGTAAAAGTGCAGAAACATCGTAAACAATAATCAAAATAATAAAAAGAAAGAAGCTATCAGGAGGCCATCCAGCAGCTCCGCCAGCCATCCCAGTGCTCGCTGTTTCCCTGCATCAGCCTTCAACACGACGTTTTGGAGATGCACTTCTCAGAAGCTGGCAGTGGCTGCATGAGAGCAGTGCAGCTTGGAGTCTCAGTATCTGTAGGAAAGGGAACTCATTTTCCATCTCACGATCCATCACTCTGAATTCCCTTTTTAACACACAGTCAGCAATGGATTTGTAGTGACAAGTGTGAAGAGGGGAATCTAACATAGACCATAAGCCATAATCAGGACTGTAATCAAGAATTAGCTGAAAACCTTGAGCTTTATCATTAGTCAAAAAAAAAAAACCAAAAAAAAAAACCAAAGAAAAAAAAAAACAAACAAAAAAACCCCAAAGAAGTTACCACTTACTGTTTCTGACATGGATTTTGTTCTTATTTGAAGAATATTCAGAAAGACGGGACTCAACCTGTCTGCTCAGGACAGGACTTGAGAGACCCGAGACCTGCTCAGGAGAGGACTCCAGCTGAAGATAGCCTCAGCAGCTGCTTCAAGAGCAGGTTTCTATCAATAAGACAGTCGAGGGCTAACCCATGCAAACCCTGTCCTTCTCCCTCCTTGGGTCGATCTCAGAACAGATCCTCTTTTCCTGAGATGCAGAGCCAACATCTCTCCTGCTCAGTAGCTGATGGGTGAGGAAGAGGAGGGAATGGGCAATGGTGAAGGCATCAACTATACTTTTGTAGGTCCAGCTGTCAACATGGCGATTGGGATGAGTCTAAGCTGTGCTGTAAATTGTGGTATTGAACACGAGATCTTACTTTAGAGGCACAGTGGAAGAAGGAATTAAGGTGGGGAGAGGGATTAAGGTTTGCAGAAGAAGATAAGGTAGGGGAAAGAGGGATTGGAGAAGGGAGCCAGGAAGGGTCAGACAGCAGGGTCAGAGTTGGGAGGGGCTCTCCCTAGACAACAAGGACAGTGGAAACCTGTTCAGCCATGCCTAGGAGATGGTGGGACCCCAGCAGTGAGACCTGAGCATGGCTGGGATGCTCCCTCCATGACTGAAGCGAGCATTAAACATTTGATCTGGGCAGCACCTGGAAAAACGGGTCTGGATCTAAACCCCCACATGCTGTTGGAAACGTGGCCCGAGTGCCAGGTGAGGTTCATTAGTTTTAGAGCCCCAGATGAAGGGCCACTTTTAAAGTGCAAGCGGTCTCATGGTTAGTGACATCAAGAGGAGGGGACCGAGGAAGACGCTCCCCACGCCACGATGTGAGCAGAATTGCACTGACTTGCAAGGGAGCGTGCTCAGCTGTGCAGCTGAACGCGGAGAAAACAGGGGCATTGTTAAAAACCATTCCTTTGTGGGACATTCCTTTGTGTTTACTTCTCCACAACACTTTTAAAGGCCATTCATATAATGCTGGAACAAGAATGGGAAATGCCTTGTCTCAGACTTCCTGTTGTCAAAGCGAAAAATAATCCAATATCCTCCCGGGCGGGTGCTGGCGTGGGCCCAAAATGCACTTTATTACGGCGCGGGAGCCTTCGGACGGCTCGCGCTGGAGCGGGGCCGCGGGGCTGGCACGGCGCAGCTGGGAGCGCTCCCTCTGCCGATGGGCACCGCGCCTGCTCTTCCGGGTCATATTTTATTTTTAATTCAGCTAGTCAGAGGGATGGAGAGAGGAAGAGGCGGGTGCTGCCCTGGGTTGAAGTCCAAAGAGCATTGTTTTCTCATTATGAGCATTGTGTTGCCATCATGGATAATTATAATCTCACATCTCAATTCATTTTTTTTAAAAACCACACAAAGGCACTGAAGCCAGAGACTCCTTGGTGACAACCCAGGAGATGTCTGTTGTTCTTCCTGACTGTGTATTTTATCTTATGTGGATTCTAGGGTATTGCTGTGGAAATGCCAGATATTAAAACCTCATTATACTTCTGTTTGCAAAACAGATCTTAATCGCTCGCTATCCTAGACAATTACCCTGGCAGGCAAATTCTGGAAAAATTAACAGCCAAAAAGGATGAAAAATCTTTTCCTTTGCTTTGTTGAAGCAGCAAAATCTGCATGCAAATTCACTTAGTCAGCCAAAATACCCTGCTAACACAGCCCTATTCCCAAGAAGGCTGGGAATAGGAACTTTTCCAATTTTCTGAAGTGAAGCTACTTGTGTCTCCTAAACCTTGTTCTAACTATAGCTGTAGTATAAAGTTAAATGTTTTTCTGCCACCTGTACCAGCATGTAGAGCTTTGATATGAAGTAGGGAGATGCACCCCATCCTTACCCTCCGTCGCCTTTCCTGTATAAATCCTATGTGAAGTGAGAAGTGCAGAGCCCCGCGGGTCCTGGGTGGCCACTCAAGATTCAGTGCAAAAACATCTTGACGTTAAAAATTAACACGGCAACACTGACAATTTCTGATATCTTCTTGTCCAACAGAAAAAAAATCTCATGCACTTTGGCTGGAGCTACTGAGTGATGCTCACTTCCAAAATGGATAGTGTTAACGTGGTAGGACTACCATGGATTTACTGCAAAAAAGTAGTGATGTCTAATAGAACCGTCCCAGTTTCATGGGGATCCTGGTCCTGGTCTTTCTGTCCTTGTGTGAGTCTGAATTACTTGGGGTCTCCGTTACATCAGTCGCAGGCCTCCTAATTGTCAGTCAGGTCAGTGATTAAAGCAAAACCTCTCTCAGGAGGTTCAGGAAGTATTACTTTAATGGCAGTTATTTGACTAAATGACAAATATTATCGGAACATTTGCTTGCCTCGGAGAAGATTAATTTCTTTTGCCATTTCCCTCCCTGCAGAGGGTGGTCATTCCTTGGCTCTGGAGAACCGACTTCTAAAAAGCTGGAACTAAATGATCTGTGTGCTGCTGCTCCCAGCCAGCGCTTGGGCATCAGGTAAGTCCTGAGATTAGCAGCAGGGTCCCCCTCCAGGTCACCTCATTCAGCGCCTCCGAAAGGGCCATGTGCGAGCTGATACACAGGCTAAGCACACCTGCTTAAAGATGGTCCAGATGAGCCCCTAAGCGCACACCTGGCCAGCTGGGTCCGTACGTCTGTCTGCTCACAGCCCGCTCCCCAAAGACTCAGGTTGAGCCTGCTGCCTCCCCCAGCAGCACCCCCTTTCTGGAGTGTGCAGGGCGGCTCCCTGGGGAGCCCCCTCCGCTTTCTCCAAGTGTTCATCCCAGGGGGAAGCTTACAGATGGGGTGCTCGCTTCCCTACAGCCACCCGAGGGGGGACACCGCTCACACCGCCTGTAAGCCCCATCCAAGCAGCAGGATTCTGCAGCAAGTTAGACGCATCCAGTGTAGCGTCTGCAATACCTGAAAACTAAGAGTACAGACCCCCCCGTAGGTCCGTGAGATCCAGCAGGTGCGAGTAAATTACTTGGGTTCGTTTTGGTCTAGTGGCATTTATGTATTGTATTTTAAGACTAATGATGGGATGATGCGAGGGACAGTGATGTAATTCTCCTATGTAAACTGGCTTCTCGCCTTGCCAAGCCAACAGTTCAGCATGGCACTGACTTCAGTGAATTAGGAAATTTATGAGAGATCACTACGCTCCTTTAGCGGCTGTAATTTTCTAAAAATGCCAAAAGATAAACGTACATTACGACTCCCTTAATTCCACGTTTCACGTCTCAGCTCTCAGTGGCCAATAGATGTTTATTTACTTATTCCGTGAAGGTTTAGTGTTTGAACGGAAAGCTGAGCGCGGGTTTGAGTGTTCCAAGCCCAGAGCCAGCACCTCCGCGATGCCGAAGCCCCGGCGGGGCCGGGCCGGCGCTGCCCGGGTGGACCTGGGGCCCCTGGGCTCGGCTCCAGGCGGCGGTTTAATGATAATCTCAGCTAATGGCCGTGATTTCCAAGGCACTCAGCGTTATTGTGCACACCTTTTCAATCTTCTTGCTTCCTTAAATACACATGCTGCCTTTTACATTTGTTCCCCCGGCTAATCCCCCAGCCCCTGAAGCGGTGCAGGAACCAGCCGGTGTTGGAGGAGGAGGCTCGGCCGAGCCCGTGTGAGGACGAGAAGACAAAACCCGGGAGGGCCGGGCTCAGCCCTGCCACCACCCGTCCCAGTCCCCCGTGCAGCCCTTTGCTCCGCCGTGCCTCGGTTTTCCAGTCCATGAGATGGAACTGGCGGTAGTATTTGCCTTACCTGGGTCTGTGAAGCAGCTTTAGCAAGGAACCTCCACGGCCTGTTACCTGAACTAAACGGGTATTTTCAGAGGAAATGCAAAATCTTAAGAAGATTTGACAATTTGACAAGACTTTGTAATTTGTTTGAACCTAAAGGTATTGGAAGTCAGTGGGTTAAGTGTAATTGAAACGGATGTAATTGAAAAAAATTACGTGTGACTGAAAGAGATTCTGTTCCTTCTAACAGGTAAGTAAAGTGAGGTTTTATGTGAAAGATCAACATTAAGGTCCGTGAAAATTATTTCTTCCCAGAAAGCATAACTCATCCACTGGTTATGCCGGACACATCTGCTTTAGAAGCCTTTTCAATGGCATTAGTCATTCAGGATCAGAGTTTGTTTTCCTTACTTCATTAGAAAGACAGTTGTAAAGCTGCACAATGAAAAAAAAACCAATTTAAGAACATAAGCTGCTCCACTTGGATTTTGAATATTGCTCTAGATACGCTACACAGGGACCAAGGCACTAAGACCCTGTGTCAAGGATTACGTAGCACCTGAAGGCAAACACACTGGAGAGAAATATTTCTGGTGAGGAAGTGCCCATTGCTGAGACCTTTCACACTTCTTTAAAGGAAAAGGGATATTGTCTGTTGTAACCGAACAGCCCTGTCCCAGCCTCACTGGAGCTGCTCTTGCAGCTCCTGGTGCAGTTGGCCGGGGAGCCGAGCAACCGGCTACGGCAGCTGTCCCTGGGACAGACCCAGTTCTCCACTGCCCGTCATGGTCTGCGATGGCACATACCTCGCTGCCACGCAGCATCGCTGGTGTAAAGGGGTTTTCTGGGGTGCTGTGACTGTGAGGAAGCGGCTTTCATCAAAACGTCACAATAACTCTGTTACCTTAAACCTGCTCTTAATTAATGCCGGGCAACAGCATCAGGGCATGACGATGGATAGTCTGTACTCCCCCACTCCCACAAAGCACCCGGCATGTGGGATACAGCCACCCTGACACAGTTTGGTCCCCAACGCCGATCTGCTGTTCCCTCCCCCTTCATTTGATGGGTCTGGGAGAGGACCAGCTCCCTCCTTCCCCCCAAAGCGCTGCTAGTGCTGAGCTGCCAAACACCAGGCAGAGCCTTTCCCCGGACCCGCGGCTGCCACGGCCGCGCTCCCCGGCTCCCCCCCAGCTGCATCCCTCGCCAAAAGGCTTTAACTCCGCACAAGGTTTTTCCAAGGTGAGACCAGTGATGCAGGAAGGGGGACCTCTTTAGAGCTGCTGAATTCATCTTAAATTTGCAAAACCCACTTTGACGTTAAACAGAGCCAGGCTTTGTAAGGGCCATCTCTGCTCCCACTTCTGGAGAGAAGAAAGTTTCATTGTTTTGGCCACAGGCGATGGCACCGATACAAACATTTAGTGTGCACAATGACAAATACTCTGTATCTTAGCACATTCATACTTCAAGAGCCACCAAAAGGGATTTAAACACATCTGAGTGCTCAGCAGGAACTGGGAAGGACAGAAGATTGTGTTTAAACCTTTGCAGTCTTGCCTTAACAAGAATTGCTGACAATTAAAAGAGTCAGCCTGCAAGGAGCCCGTACCAGGTATTGTATGCAAGTCCCCTTTGCTACAGGAGGATTCTAGCCAAAAAACCCATCGCTTTATGTCAAGTGAGTGAATGTTGAGTCAGAGCAGAAGGCGACAGGACGCTGCGCTCTGCCGCGCAGGCACAAGGACATCAGTCTCGGGAACAAGCACGGTCCATCTTCGTGGAAGCTAAAAATAGCGCCTGTTGGGATTTGCAGAGCTAAAGCAGTAAATAAAAGTCCGGAGGGGAGCTCTTGTAATGAAAAGGTGACTTTTTGTGTAGCCCCGATGGGAAGCTGGCCGGGGGGAGGGCAGCCGCTGGCCCAGACCCCGTGAGACCACCGAGATGGTGGGAGGCCTCTGCTTAACAGCCTGCATTCCTGGGCTCTGCCAGCTCCCCTTATCTTTCGATCTTAATGGTAACAACAACCAACCATCCGTACCTGAAGCGGGCTGGCGGGCGAGAACGGCCTTTCAGGTGTACAAGCTCCTGCGGCGCTGCCAATTCTTAATTACTACCTGAGGTATTTCACAATATTTTCTGTGATTGGGTTTTTTTGATTTTTTTTAAAGCTCCACATGCTGGAATCTTGTCAATTCGTGAGAATTTCAGCCCAGATTTCGCATCATTTTTTTTCTAACCCACAGCTTGCTCTTTCAGAGGAGGGGAAAGCAATTTGGGAAGCTCTGTGATTTTAGAGGCAGCGCTCGGACAAAAGCACTCCTCATCAGGGACTGAGCTGGGGAATTGCTCTCGGGCAATGAGCCCCACCAGCCCAAAGAGCAACTTCCCCCAAAACACGCCCTGGGAAGCTGAGGGATGAAGTGGACATACACAACGCAGTACAATGTTTGAAAGCAAGAAGAGGAAAATAAATACGCTGCTCCCCTTGCAGAAGTGGTGTGATGGTGTGATGGAGAGGCTGAGCCGCGGAAGGACCGCTCTGGCTGCGGGGAGACAGCACGGCGTGCACGGTCCTCGGTCCTCCCAGGGGAACTTCAGGGATAGATCTGCTCATCCAGAGGTTTCTGTACACTGCACGCCTCTCGTTTCAAACACAGCAGCCCCTTTGCACAAGCGCAGCCAACCAGAAGGTTTACTCCAGTAATAAACTCACTATTTCTTTGGACTTTTCTATTCCCCTTACTGGCCTTTCCCAGGAAGTGTCTCTGGGCAGGCGCGCGCCCTCCACACGGGCTGCGATCAGCGAGAGCTCACCGCACAGCAACCGCGCCTGTCAGCAGGCTCCGGCAGGGCCAGGGCTTGGCTGCAAGGAGAGAGGGAAGCCCAGGCAGCCCCGGCTCCGTCCCGCTGGCAGAGGTGCCGTGCTGTGTGCCACGGGCTGGGCGAGCTCCTGTGCCCGCACCTCCCCGGGGCTCCTGGGCCGGGCAGAGCCCTCCTGAGCAAACCGTGTCCCTCCCGACAGGGCAGCAGCTGGAGGCCCGTGTATTTTATCATGTTCAGAGTGAGTGTGATGGCAAGAGGTGTAATCTTCCTTACAGCAGCATCGCAACACCCACAGAAAGGTATTTGGAAAAACTTTTCTATTTTGGCACTATCTCATAGAAATGGCACTGCCAGCACATCTTCCAAACGAGTCAGAGTACCGATGAACACAGCGTTAGAAAAGAAGAGAGGAGCGGAACCTGCAGTTTGAAATAAGATGCAAAATAAATGTGGGCCAGAACCTGTGCTAAAGATTTGTTCACAACTGCAAGTGCCAGGCAATAGGGGAGCTCTGCTCTTCTGCCATACCTGCGGTACCATGAAGGGGCATTTCCCTCTGTCTCACAGGACACAAGTACTAATGACGCTAATCAAGTATCAGCATGCAGCCCATCCCATTCCGTATCCCACACAAAAGCCCATGACTTTTTCTCATTAACAATTAGTAAGCAAGGGGCTGGGCGGCCCTTCAAGTAACCTGGAGCAGCGGTGCACAAACTGACCGATATTTCAGGATTTCTCTCTATAGTCTTTCTCTAATTCACTCCTTACATAACTCATGTTATTTTGAACCCCAAAAGGCTTTTCTTTCATAGAAACAAACACTCTTAAACAGACTCCCAAAGTTATGGTTATGTTAGTGTTTAATAATCTTTCAGTGTAAATTGAGATTTCCCACTTAAAACAGCAGGTACAATTTAAATTGATGGTTTCTACTAGAGGAAAATGTTCCCTATGAAATTTTGCCAATGTGTACAGTGTAGTTAGTGCTCAAGTCACATTTATGGTTAATTATTCATTCTCTTACTTTTAAGTGCCTGGGGTGATGGTGTAATAACCCACGCAGTGCTAGGCAGAATTTATTTTGGAGGAAAAGTTATTTGTTGGAATTTCTAAATATATTTTGGGTCGATTTTAAAATAATAAAAAAACCCTGAAAGGTCAGTACGTGGAAGCCTGTAAGGAAGCGTGACCGCCCTTCTCCTTCCTTAGAGGCGGGTATTAAGCTAAAGAAATGAGGAAATCTGTCTTAGCCTAAAGTTACAAGAAATCATTTCAAAATCACCGGAGAAATACTCTTTTCACACGCAGCGTTTGCCTCAAGGGATGCAGCGGAGGGCGGCAGCAGGGGACAGCAGGGGACAGCAGGGGACAGCAGAGGGCAGCGAGGAGCAGCAGCGGGCAGCAGGGGACAGCGGGGGACAGCGGGGAGCGGCAGAGGGCAGCGGGGGACAGCGGAGGGCAGCAGCGAGCAGGAGCAGGCAGCGGCGAGCAGCAGGGGACAGGAGGGGACAGCGGGGAGCGGCAGGGGACAGCGGGGAGCAGCAGCGGGCAGCGGGGAGCAGGGGACGGCAAGGGACAGCGGGGAGCGGCAGGGGACAGCGGGGAGCAGGGGACGGCAAGGGACAGCGGGGAGCGGCAGCGGGCAGCAGGGGACGGCAGAGGACAGCAGGGAGCAGCAGGGGACAGTGGGGAGCGGCAGAGGACAGCAGCGGGCAGCAGGGGACAGCAGGGGACAGCAGGGGACAGCAGCAGGCAGCAGCGGGCAGCAGGGGACAGCAGGGGACAGCAGGGGACAGCAGCGGGCAGCAGGGGACAGCAGGGGACAGCAGGGGACAGCAGGCTCCCGCCCAGGTACGAGCTCCGAGAGTCCCCCGGTGTTTTACCCCCCCCCGGGCTGGCAGGGCTGGGTGAGCCCCGGGTGAGGTTTCTCCCAGGCCAGGGAGAAGCAGAGCTGGTTTAGAAACTATTAGAGACGATTTCTGTGACAGCAGGAGAGCACGAGGGAAGTTTTTAAAATCAACGCGCAGGGGCTGGGGAAGTGGGGGTGGATAAGGACCACCAGGGGTTTGTCGGGATTGCACATCCCCAGTAGGGATGTAGGGAATCCCAGCTGGGAATTTTCCCACAAAATTGCAAGCGACACAGAGAGAGATGAGTCAAGGAACCGCAGGCATCTAAATTCATACAGGGTAAATAAAATACTCTCCGACAGCTACCGGCGCGGCTGTTAGGGGCAGGCAGGCAGGGACAGGGGACAGGAGAAGAGCCAGTAGTGCCCTCCCAGCTGTGTCCCAGCAGTGCCACAGCTGCCTGCTCCCGGCCGCCCCAAGGAGACTCCCTTTCCTTTGACGTTGCAAAGCAGCACCGATACCGCGGCTGAATGTAAATGCATTAAAGCAAAGGCAGCCTTGCAGAACTTGCGACCGTGTACATGTGCTTAAAAAACGCCTGCATCATGGGATCCTGAGAGCTGAATACTGGCTGCGTTACAGTATATATGTAGCTGGCATGAACTCTAAATGCATCTCTTCCCAGAGTTTATCTCCGCTAGTAACCACAAGGACAACAAGCAGATCTAAACTTTCTTCTGAAGCTTAGATGCTCCAAATTTTTTCCTTGCAGTATCGTTAGTTCTAGGTCTCCTGCAGATCCCCGGGGACTCATCCAAAGGCTTCTGAGACCCCAGATGCAGCTAAGGGAATCCAGCTGCCACACGAGCGGCAGCAAATATATCCCATCTTTAGGTTTGTCATACTTGGGTTTTAGCTAATTCTGTGTTCTAGGAAACACCTTTTTACCCATGGCTGTGGCTGCAGGTCTCTCAAGGTCTTTCCAGTATGATTTTGATTCAGCCAAAGAGGGAAAGTCCTGTAAACTATTGCAACATAGATTTTATATTCAATCCTGTGTTCGGGGGTTTAACAAAAACCTTACAGATGCACAGGCTATGAAAATGATGTTTATCAACTAGGGTTTTTTTTCAATATCAAATTTTAAGTCTTACAGTTAAAAATCTTAATAACACACAACACTTCTAAGAAATGCAGCATTTCAAATCTTTTATAAAGATAATTCTTGGGGAAAATATGTGTTATGCAGTGCATGAATTAGGAAGATGTTTTGTACATCACATACAAAGAAAACAGCAGCCTTGGAAGCAAGATTTCCCCTGTCAGTGAAGAACGTCAGAGCACAGATTAAGCCAGCTTCTTGAAATCAAGAACCAGCAGTGCAGAACCCACTCACGCCATCTCATTGTATTTGAGGATCACTCTTCCACAGCTACTAAACAAAGTTCCTCAAAGCCCAGGCAGAGATCGCATTGCTTTGGGATACACCGAGCAAACTCCCGTGTCACAGCTACAGCAGCTGGTGAAACATCGATTCCTCGGGGCAGGCAGCACATCTGTGCCGGTGCGAGCAGGAAGCGCCTTTGCCATGGAGATGAAGTACAAGGTGAAGTTCATCCCCCGTGTTGGCTTGGTCATTCTGCTAGCGTGGCTGGCTGGAGGAGAAAAGGCGACGAGAGCTGCGTGTGAGCGGCGCAGGACCAGCTCAGCTGCTGTCCTCTCCCCCCGGCAGGCCGGCGGGGCAGCGCAGCAGCAGGCTGGTGAAGAATGGTGGGCACGCAGCCTGATTGCTTACACATGCGCCTACCATGTGCATTCGGAGCAAAACGGAAAAATAACTTGGTTATAGAGCTTTGTGCCTGATGCTGTTAAATATTCCCAGCCTGGGATTGTGAACATTCTGGAAAATAGTGAATTGAAACAATTTTCTCAAAGTAAGAGAAGAGGCTTGATGCAGGCTGTAGGACTGTAAGCTCTGAACGTGGCTCTGGAGGAAGAGTAGCAGCTATGGCTCCGCTCGTCACCCCGCCAGTATTTCATCTCCCCCATGAAACGTCTCTCGTGTCGTGACATGTCGCCGGAGTAGTATCTGCTTATTTTACTATGTGGATTTTTTCCCCAAAGGATCTGCTCTTCCCAGGAAATTACTTGGGAGACAGTTTGGTTTAAGGCTGGACTCAGTTCTCCATTATTAATCCAAGGTTATTGTGTGAAAACATTGCTTCATGGTGTAACGCCACCGCTTCAGAAGTGTTCCCCAGGGTGGTGCTGGTGTAGTAGAGGCTGAACACTGTGTCTCTTTCCAGGACTACACCGGCTGTGTGAGCGGGGGAAGCTCGTGTGAACTGTCCGTGCCGCAGTTAACATCTCTAAAATGAACAGGTTACTCCTGGAAATACACTTTGAGATCTTCCAATAGAAGACAATGGTCTTATCCCTTCATTGAATCTGGAAGTTTGAAAAGGGATTTAAGGTATAGTTAGTTAAGAAAATATATGATTTCTTAAATTCTACAAATAGACAATTTAATTCAAATTACTTATGCCAAAACCGATTTGAGGCAGCCAGTGATTATACGTGGTGTTGGATGGCAGCGGCGTCTCCGGTGTTTGCAGAGCAGCCGTCAGGACTCGCAGCCCAGCATCCCAAAGCACACCAGCACTCCTGGCCCCGAACCCCGGGTGGTCAGGGCAGGTGAATGGGCTGTTCTCCCACGGTGATGGCTGGGACGCCCCGTCCTCGGGAGGGGAACATCTGCAGGGTGGCTCTGGCAGAGAGCTGGCAACAGGCAGCCCTCTCTTGGCACCACCAGCAAGCTTGTGCAGTTCCTATCAAACACCAGGTAAGACGTTACCCGGAGGGAAGAATGTATCAGTGATCTATTTTAGCATAAATCCCCCCAAAACATACCCTAAACCGTGCAATTCCTAATGCTCCTTCCCAAGGGGAACCACTTGCTCCAGACTTCGGGGACCTGGCAGAGAGACAGAACCCACCGACCGCTCACACCCCAACCTGTTTAATGAGCCAAGGCAGCCCAGCTGCCCTGCTCCTGCGGATCCCAGCTGGCCAGCTGGAGGGACGTTGTGCTACCCTGATACTGCACATCTATCTTAATTCAGGCACTTCGGCAGTCATTTGAATGGCCACTTTGCTTAAGGGCGTTTTGCTTCGGGTGTAAATCAGTGAGCACCGCTCTTCCAGTTTCAGAACACTTAAAATAATAACTATGTGCTGGTATCTAGGGGTTTTGCCCAAGCACACCACGTATTTCACACCTAGCCTGGCAAATCGCACTTTTTCTGGCCATACCAGGAAAGGCAGAGTTTATAACGGACTTACCCCCCCTTAGAGCAGTCCAGAGCCAACCGGCAGCCCCTGCCGCCGCCGCCCTGCGCCGGCACGCTGCCATACAAATGTGCGGCTGCTGGAAGAGCGCAGGCCTCTTCCTCCTCGGCAGTGGGTGACACCAGCGCCTTAACAACTAAAGGGAATTTACATTGCCCGTTCCAGTCCCCCGTAATTCAGCTTCACCACACAAGCACATCTATGATCAGCGGAATTGTGTTCTTCCATCGGTTGTGTGCGCAACAGTCGGAACTCGCATTGTTTCCTTCCTTCAGTTCCCACTGAGAAGCCTGAGTGCTCCAGCACCCCGAGAGAGCTCAGCGCTCACACGGTTTTATCCATCCAGAAAACTGCCTCTGAAGATTGAAAAACAGTCGGCAATTTTTAAGCTGGTGGAATAATTCTTTATTGTTTATTCTACCAGTGTGCTCAGGAGCATGGTCTGAGCCAGCCACACATCCTGCTATTCCGTCACGGATCGAATCAGGCATGCTCCGGTGGTGCCAGTACGCGGCTCCCTGTAGCCATGTGTGTCTCTTGGTGAACAGCAGCGAAGTATAAATTCAACAACTTACACGGTCCTAGGTCTGCCGTGGCTTCACAAGAACCTCCCTTCGAGCAAAAGGTGTCCGTACCTCGAGATTTTCGATCAAAGCCAGTGATACATCTCCACAAGACACATCTCCGAGAAGCCCGGCTGCCAGCGAGCATCCAGGTGTGCCCGGTGGGCGTCTGCACCGCGGAGGCAGATCTCCGTCCGCGCGAGGCTGGCTGGCAGACGAGCGCCCTGACGAACGCCCTGCTGCAAGGTCTGCAGGCAGGCAGCAGCAGAGCGAGCCTCTACCCGTCACCCTGCCCCGCGGGCGGACACCGGAGCGCTCAGGGAGTTTTATATAGGTCAAGTAATCTTTGAACATCGTGTCTCACATCAGACCTTCCTGAGCAGGAGATTTTATTTATAGATCTAGACGCAGGTACAGATAGAGAGATATAGATTTCAGCTTTCACGGGGGAGTGGTTGTTCCTCGTTAGACCCTTGGACCCAATTTCCTTTGGGATGTGTCATCTTAAAGCGTTGCCAGAGACTGCTGTATCGTATCCAGATAGAAGGTGACAAGCACTATATAACCAAATTATAAAATGAATCAAGTCATTTGATAGTCGAAAGAAAAAACGCTTCTCCCAGAGCTCATCATTTATTAAAACCTGAAATCAAGAGTTGAATATTTATAGTTTACTTTTGTTCCTCTTTCTGGAGCTCTCTAGACAGACATTTTGTTCAGTTGGCCTGAACAATTAAATCTGCTTTCAGAAAGAAGAAATCTGAAATGCTTTCCCAGGTTTCTTTCCTCTTGGAAGATATTAAGAGTTTTGCCCATTTAAGTGCATGATGTTTCCCAGCTTTCTGGCCTTCAGTAACTTTGGGTTTGGCTGCTGCAGTCCAAGGCGGTGGTACCGGAGCCCATGCCACTGGGATGCTGGGTGCCTCCCGTCCCTGGGGCTGTCACACCTCGGCCCGGGGCTTCTCGGTCACAAACACTCGTGCACAAACCGCACAGGAGCTCTTGTCCTGCAGAGCCCCGGCACACCTGGAAGTGCCCTACAGCACAGAAAGCAGTTTTCAGCCGGGTCGTTTCAGAGGATGCGTTTGAACCCAGGCGCTGGATCCAGCCCAAGCAGGGAACCGCTGCTCTCGTGTCTGGAAGAGCCAGGGCTCGGGTTAGCCCAAGGCCTTGTGTAGCCCAGAGTCTTTTCACGTTTGCCAAGTTTTCCTCCAAGTCTCAGCTCCGTCAGCTGCAAAGCCCATCAAATTCCCCCGACGTCAGAACGAGCGGTGGGAAGCTGGCACCTCCCTGGGACCTGGCTGAGCCCACCACGTGGACGGCAGACGGCCCAAGGCGCACATTGACTCACAAGGACTTGATTTTTGACAAGATATTGGCTAAAGCACGGCTCAAACTGTCATGCTGGAGTCATGGTCATTTTAAACTGCAGTGGTATGAAGAATAATTATTTATAGATTATCACCTAGATTGGCATCTGCCTAAGAAACTGGCTTATTTGTTTAAAAATCTCTTTCAGGAGTTTTTTCCCAAATCGTATAGAATAATTCAACATCCATTACAGAAACAGATCACCTGCAATCATAAGCACATCTGGGCTTATTATTAAAGGCTGCTTATTCAAATTAAGCTCATGAGAAGTTCCTTAAAGAAAACGGACTGAAATTAAATTTAGGTAAGACAGCTATAGCAATTCAAACTTCTGGTCTTTGTGCTACCTTAAGCTTAAATGTTAGCAAATCCTCTCCAAAATCAGCTCGCGTCCAGGCGTGGGCAGCAGCTTTATTCCTTCCATCCCAGTGAAATCCCTACTGAGGAACGAAGCAGGTTAAACTGCATCTGTGGACTTTATATTCACATTCAAAACTAATGGGCATATACCTCCACCTGGAACAAAATGAACTGCATGCTTATTTTTAAAAAGTGTTTTTAAACCCTAATTTGCGGGGTGTTTGTGTAGCGGTCACTGTCCTGAAAAGGCAGAATTCAGTTCTATGGCATTTCTCAGCGGCTACAGCGAGAAAGGAAGGTAAAATATCAAGAAACTAAAAAAATATGCACCCAACACTCCAGGGCGTCAATGTCTATGTGAACACAGAGGTGCTTGTGAAGAAGCCTTGGGGTCCAGCTCCTTAAATTTGCATTTTCCCGTGTCGAGGCTGCTCAGGTGGCAGCGGATATTCCAGCACCAACAAGTGACTTTCTGACCACTTTCTGTCTCTGCGGGGCACTGCTGGGAAGTTTTCCTGTTGTTTTTTAGAGAAGAGCTGAAATAGGTAGGCGCTATGTGGTGCGTCGGGGCCCTGGCCGCCGGCACTGACCCAGCATCCAGGGGCCAGAGCCGGAGCGCTGGGGCATTGCAGAGCGGCAAGCTCCTGCCCCAGGGCTGGGGAGCCCCGGCGCGCCCGTCCCCCTCTCCCACCGCGCCCCGCCACCCCCTCCCGACTGCCGCGCTGCGCCCGAGGAGCCGTTGCTGCATCCAGGGGCAGTTCTCATGCAAGATTTTTTTCTCATGATCCAAAGAGAGTTCAAAATGCTTTTTAGAGCAGATTAACTTGTATATCCGTAGAAACCGTAATCATACTCTAGGGGTTTTAAATGCTCGCCCTCTCCCCATATTCATTCAGCAGCACCCATAAACGTTGCCTTTGCAGGATCCCGCCAGGCAGGAGCAGCCGAACCTGTTCTGCAGGGGCTCCAGCTCCCTCTGCCCCGGCCAGACTCAGCCCCTTCTTCCAGCCCGACCGACACACGTGTGAAACGGCCCCGGGAGTCGTCCAGTACAAACAGATGACACACACGCACGGATCCCGCGGCGCTTTCAGAAGGAAAGACCCCAGGGAGGGTTTCCCGTTCGCCCAGCTCGGCAGTGGACCTGCCGTAGGCTCCCAGCGCTGCGGCCGCGGGGACAACGCCGTGACCGGCACTCCTGCGCCCGCCGCGCACGCACGGGGCGAGACACGCGCAGCCTCTTCGCTAAGTGTAAGAGCAAGATTCAAAAGACGAGCAGGAAGTTTTAATAAAACCAGTGTGTTAAAGGGGAAAAAGGCCAAATCAGTAAGAATTCATCTCCTCAACATGCGCCGGTCCTTGCAGCGCTTCCTGCGGACTTTAACAGTAAACACTTTTGTGCTTTTAGCTACACGTCGAAGCTGCCCGACGCATGCAGTGAAGTTTTAAACGAGAAGCACTCTGCATAACGGCACCTGCTTAGGAGAAAAACTGGTGGCAAAAGTGACAGCTGAACTGGTTCCTCTCGGCACTGCTGCAGTTCATGAGTTCTAGTGCAAACATCCAAAAAAAGTTGTTTTATTTACACAGGCAGAAGGACGAAGCCCTGGCTGGAGCTGTGGATGGTGTACTTCAGGGTCAGGAAATCAGAGGAGGCATCAGCCCTGAAGTCAGCGGTGGCAGAGGGATACGGTACGGGATGCTGGCCCTTGAGGGAGATCCAGCGACCAGTGTCCTCGCGGTCCTACGTTCGTTCGGAAGGGCTCAGTGCTGTCTGGTAGGTAGGAGACACCCGCGGATCTGACCTTCCAGCTGGACGTGTGAGGCGTATAGAGGACTAACGATATACATGCAAGGGTTGCATTCCTTCTCTGGGACAAAGATACCTCCAGAGGCAAGGTCTCAATCCTGATGGAAACACGCTTGAAGTGTGGTATTTTCTCCCGGCCGTTGAGATGGAAGTTACTGACTTGGACAGATTTTTCTCTTCTTAAATAGTCATTTCAAGTCAGAAGACACCATTATGAAAATCTGCTTAGCACACAGCAGCGAGCTTCTACCACGGAGTTTTACACAAGGAAGCATAAACTGCCCAGAAACGCAGAGGATCCACACTTACGCTTCAGCGTAACAGGATTTTCCTTCCAGCACTAAAAAGGTCATTTGTTCGTGGGCTATTCAGCAGGGAGCAAGCAAGTGGCTTGCCATCCGCCTCCTGCAACGTATGCAATTATACAATACAGCAGTGCTTTGCAATTACACAGCCTCTTTCATTCAAATGCCGCAAATCATTTTGCAAGCATTCATTCAATAACTTGCACAACATCCTTGCTGATAAAGTACACATGTTAATCGTGGCTCAGCATCACAGGCTGGGCACAGCAAGATTCCGGGACTCGCTCGGGGTCGCACTTCGAGGATCAATAGGAATCACTGGCATCTCCCCTCTCATTACCTAATGCCAGTTCCTATATGCAACTTCCTCTGTTCGGATTTTAAATACAGATGACTGATGCCATCTTTCTATTCCTGTTGGAAGGAATCCATGTGTCAAATCTGAGTGTGAAAATACCGTACTTTGATACAAATATATGCCATAAACGGAGATCACGCTAGTAGAGCTTGCAAATTCATAGCCCTTTAAGTCCTGAAGCATCTCAAAGAGCTCTTCCCCGAGTACCTATGCGATTTTCACTTTACCACCTCTCAAGTGGAACATAACATTCCCTTAATAGCACACAGCAATCCACAGCATAGAAAGTGAGGAACCGTATCGAAGGATGGGACCGAGAATGAGAAGGGATTTAAACCCAGAAATAGGGTAGTGCTTCAACAAAAGGCTTGATCTAGAATTCCAATCTATTTTTCCCTGCTTACCTGAAACACGATTATGAAAGTCTGCCTAATTTTCTGCTTATCACAGAGCAGAGAATTTCCGCCGCAAAGTTTTGTATCGGGGAGTGTCGAGTGTCCCGAAGGGCAGTCCCCACGCTTACAGCTCGGTACAACAGCATCCTTCTGGATCGCCACAGTGTCGCTCACTCCTGGGCCAGACAGAAGGAAAAAAGCTACTTACAGCCTAGTTTGCTGAAAACGATCCCATAGGATATAATTTCCCAACGGCTTTGTCTTTATTTACAAAGGGACAGACAGATCAGCAGTATTAATTAACAGTTATTATTGGAAACGGATGAAACCTTGGACTCGGAAAGTCCGTAAGCCACCGCTTCGTGAGCGTGCCCCAGGGGAGAGCTGCTCTGTACCTGCCTCGCTGCTCGAGACGGGCGTCAGCCCCCTTTGCCCCACTCATGCGGGCTCCGTGGTGGGAACTTAGGGAACTCCTACGCCAGAGGCATCCAGACCGCTGTAATGCTGGTAGTGAATCCATTCGTTTCTTCAGTCCTTTTATTTCGGTGCTCTTGTGTTCACAGTGAGATTCTCCGCTGTTTCAGTCTCCTTTGAATGCTCGGGTGCATTTTGTCTCCCGTGCGAGCGCTGGCGGCCCCCACGGCTGCAGCCAGAGGATGGAGCCCCGCCGCAGCGCCGCAGCAATGGGCGGAGTGGACGCTCCCGATCCGCTCCAGCACCAGGCTCGCTGTCCCAGCTTCTGTCCCCCGTGGATGCCACATAAATTAAACACTCTGACTTTTCACAGGTGTGTATGGGCGAAGGATATGAACGCTCAGAGAACCGGGGGGACTGGATAAGGCGAGAGACAACATCTCAGGCTGCCTCAGCAGGTTCTGGAGGGAACACCTGAAGAGATCCAACTGCTCTGCAGCTGTGGGGCTTGCCTCTCATTTATACCATTGTTCCCAAATCTATTTGAAAAATATGAGTTTAAAGCAGGTTTAAATGCAGTGCAGCACAAACCCCTGCTGTCAGTGGCTACACATTAAGGAGTCATTCACTGTAAGCTATATGACCTACACCGTGTAAAGCAAAGACACTGAACTTTAAAGAACAAAGGTCATTGCGAGGGGTAACCACCATCTTATCTAGACTTGAGCCTTCTGTCTGTGTCCGAGACACTGGAGGGGAACACTAACGGGCACTCTGGCATCCATTTCCTTCCTTCCCCTTGTTGTTCTTTCCCAACATTTTTGACATACTCTCTTCCTGACCCTTCTGATGAGCAACCTCTTTCACAGACAAGCCTTAGGGTGGAGAGGAACTGCTTACAGACAGAGAGACCTTTCCCCTTTTACCTGCTACTTGTATGACCGTGCCTGCCATCCAAAGTCTGATGAAGATAACGCTCGGCGCGTTCTCTGCTCCGGGAGTGCAGCCAGAGCAGGAGGCATCGCTGCTCCCCTCTCCTCCCACATGTGCCTTGTGTAAATGTGGAGTTTCTGTTCTATTTTTTAAATCGATGTCCTCCCGTGAATGCCTCTGGGGGTAGAAATTTAGGAAAACAAGGTCTAAATGTTTGGATGTTCAGATCCTGTAAATCAAAGCTGGAGTTTCTTAATGAAGGAAGTTAAGAGTAGCACTTTCATTTCATTTTCATTTCTGTGCAGAGAAGAGGACTCCAGAAGTTAAGTGCTAATTTTATTAAATTATTATCCACTGAAATACACCCAGATCGGTGCAGTAACTCAGCTAATGGCATCTGTAATTATTTGATTACAGTTGCTGAACTATGGACCTGTGAATATTAAAAATATTATACACTAATATAAAGCCAAGGGATACTCTAACTGTCATGAATTCAGATAAAGCAACTATAAAAATTTGTATTTGCAGTATTAAGCCCTCAAAATGAAAACCACCAATACATCTCTTCCCTTCCCAACTCTAACCCAATGTGATGCTTCTAGGCTATTCAGAGAAACATATTACTATTTAGAACAGACTAACTATCTTTTTTCCCAAATAGTTCAATATCTGTATATTGAGACATATCTTCTCCTTCACCATCCTCATTCCCAACGTCCCTAGAGCTGCCAGCTGTGGCACATCATGAGCTAAGACACTAAGCCTGCTCCAAACAAGGAAATTTAGACACTTCTTAGCCCATACGTATTTTTACAACCTGTTTCCACGGATTCACAGATAAGGACCCGGCACAGTGATCTGTAGACAACAGAAATAAATACAAACGCACCTTTTAAAAGAGATACATAATGATAATTCTCCCCCAAATGAAGAAAACATTATGTAGAAAACATGATGTGACACGTGGACTAGAACAATTCAGTTTTGAAAAACAAAAGAGCTGACAGCAGCAAAGCTTGACTTCAGAAAAAGAATAGTAAGAATTCATGAGAAGCAGGGAAACGTATCAAATAGCTGACCACATTGCTCCCTGTGACAATTACAGGGGCATAGGGTATAGAAAAACCCCGAATCTAAAAGTAGTTTACAAAATATAATAACAAGACCAAACTGGTGCCCCTGAGAACACGTCACAGGTACCTTCTAGCCAGGTTTTACTCATGGTAAACACTAAGCTACCAAACTTGTCCTGCTAGGAGTGGTCAAGTGCAGTCTCTTCAAACCTCTGACGGAGCTAGGCCAGCAAAGAAAACCAAACCAACCCTCCAAACCACGATAAAGCCCGGAAATTCCCAGCGTGAGCCACCATCCAGGTCCCGCAGGCTATCGGGCGCTGGGCGTCCAGCACCCACCCGCAGCCCAGACGCCTCGCTTTCTGTTTTGCACGAGGGGATTTTAATAAAGATAAGTAACTGCCTGGTCGGCAACGGCCATAACCCACGGGGCTGGCAGTGACCACTGGAGCGGTGCACCTACTGGGGACACAGGGAATTACAAATAAGGTTGTTTAGCATGCCTTACTTGTTCTATAGGTTGTACTGGAATTATTTATGATTTCCTCCTCTTCTAAGCAGATATTTTCTCCTTAGGGAAGGCCAGTGTCTAAAGAACCCTCCTTCCCTTATCTTCTTTCCTCCTATTTCCTCCCAAAAAGACAATTTAAAGGAGGAGTTAGTTAATATTTCACCTACAGAAGAGAAGAACGACTTAAAACACAATGTTCAGCTCTTGTTGCTTGACGACTTTGTATTGATTCCAGTCTGCTCTGTCTCACCATCTCCACATCACACCAGGACAACAAGCCAGCTCAGGAACCAGATTTGCCTGAAAACCAGTATTTTTTCAAACACAGTAAGATAAAACAAAAATTGTTTTCAATCTGATCCTGTTTGGTATGTGGTACACAACTGTGAATGCTGACATAAAAGAAACGGAGGGAAAATTTGGCTGGGGAGGAACTTTTGGTGAGTGCCTGTAATTTGCCTAAACCTCGGTTCGTTTGACCCTGCCCTCATCTCTCATCAAACGGAATGGGGGTGACTGGAGCGGTGAGAGTAGGCAGAGATGACCCAAACTGTCTCGAGCTGCAAGGCCAGAACCAGAACTTGAGATCTGGAGTAAAAGGCAAAGAAAATACAGAAAAAAAAGTTTTTTAAAGAAAGGAAGCTTATCCCATTTCCATGTTTATTGGATTTAAGGGTCTGTTTCTGTTCTATTCCCAGGAGTAAAATACAGGAAGAGTTACAAACATTTGTTGACAACGACTGACTATAGCGATGGGGGGAGAAAAATATGCTCTGGAGTAAGTGCTCCAGCATCCCCATAAATCTGCACTGGAATAGACCCTAGCCATTGTATTCCTAAGGCTGTTACAACAGAGCACAGCAGGACACGCTCTCACCATAGCAACCCAGAAAACTGCCCCATCGGAGAACGTTTCCGCTCTCTGCCACACCAATCCTTCCCTGTCCTTGCTTCCCAAAGGAAGTTGATGTATTCGCCTGAGTCCCGGCTCCAGTGCCACTGAAAGCCTCCTGTACCCCATCGAACAGCAGCAACGGGAGGCATTAGCACCGTCTTTCTTACGCTGCAGAGAGTTATTGAAAAATGGGGTCACACCCGGGAAAGAGTCTCTACACACCAACCTTTCGGGGCCCAGCGCTCGCTCCTTATGGCGCGTATCGGAGAGCTTTAATGATCTGAGATGAAGTTCTAGCCGTGTTCTTCACAGCATCACCCTCCTCCTCCGTACGACTAGCCCCCCCCATGAAGAAGGGGGCTCCGTTCACAGCCTGAGCCCTGATGAAAGTGATTTTAGACCAAGTCACTGGGCTGCACCGTGTACACTTGCACGTACAGCCCTGCTACCCTGCTGCCGCGGAGGTGGCTTCTGGCACGTGCCAGCCAGGCGGCCAGAGGCGATCACGTCAGACTACATCTAATACAGAACTTGTCTCTTAAACCTCGTATTCTTTAGTATTTTCATCATGTTTCATTTTAAATATTTTGTTAACACTTCATGACAAAAATCTGTTCTTCTGCAATCTTCCTGGTGAAAGAAGGTATTTCATTAGGCACTTATGGAGTCAATAGGACATCACCCTTATTTTCCTTGAACTAGAAAACCAGGCATTCCAGAAGAGGAACCGCATACATCATCCACTGAGACCGAATGACTCTATTACCATCCCCAGTTTACTACATGTCCTGTCTGCTCAGGACAAATTGTTAAGAAGATTTTAAAGAACTGACACTACGGCGATCTCTGAAGGGCAGGTATTAATTCCATACCTCTTACGGAATAGAAGTGTAATATCTCCTTTATATAGGTGGAGAATTAAGCAGAGAAGCTAGAGGACCCATTTTGAGGAGTGCTGTGCATCCTACTCCCACACAAACTAAATGAAGTCTTCCCTGGCCAGGGTCCCAAGAGATTACTGGTATTCAAACAGCTATTGAATCCTCCAATAGCTGAGCTGCAGAACTGCAAATATTATATTTAGCACTTGAAATGCTTTAAACTCGAACAGTCAGTCCTTACAACATGGGAGTAGGTGGTTTGATTTTTTTTTTCTACTCAACTGATTAGAAGAGCGTGGGGAGAGATGTACTTTTTAAAATAAATAATTTGGTCAAGAACTGAAAGGACGTTGCTATTGAAGCTGGAATCCGAGATCTGATGTCTATCCTCTGTTCATATTACTGCTTACCTCTATGCACAGCTGTGCACGATATGCCCACTTGCTCTTTTAAAGAAAAAGTTCAAATTCAGTTGTCCTTCAGCAAGCAAAATATTCAGTAGCTTCAGTGGGGGTTCTGCTGAGCCTCAAAGGTTTGATCAGGAGCCTGCTTTTCATGGATTATTCAGCCATCTAATCCTGCTAAAAACGTTTCCTACGGAGCTCTGCAGGCACAACTGAACCAGACCCTCCTGCACTCCTGTTCCTGAGCATCTAGTCCAGTTGTGAGTACTGTCAGTGCGGCTGAGATAGGCCCAGCTGCAGGACTGATGTGTGCTACTAGATAAAAGGAGGACATTTATTCTCATTTGCAACAATATCAGGTATAAAAAGATTATGGGATCCCTGCTCTTCAAAGCTAACTCCAGCAGTATAAAATGAGTGTTCTCATGACTGCACCCAACAACGCTATGTAGTAAACTAATGCTCTACCTACGACCCTGCTTCTTGATTTCAGAAGCGGTGGGTTATGTGACATTACCAGCTGTACAGAGGTAAGCCGACAACTCAAAAATAAAGCTCTTTCTGCCTAGAAACAAAAATGCCATCTCTGAGGACAGGGTTAACTTAAGAAACAGTCTTGCACTCTGTGATTCCAAAACACTCTGCAAAGAGTGATACAGCAAGCTACTTTTTCTTTTATAGTCTGTGATGCTCTAAAAAAAGAGGGGAGCTAAATGCTGAAGTGATTCATAACTGCCTTTGGGAGCACGCAGGCAACCTACTATAGACCTTTGGCATCCTGCTGCTCCTTCAACTAATAAATGACAGTAAGTGGTGAGGCACCTGCCAGCTGCAGCAATTTGTATAGTGCCAAATATCCCAACATCACACCACAAGATCGCATGGAGAACTTCTACTTCCATTTATACTCTATTAAGGGTTTCTAAAAGCCTCGGCTTCCTGTCTCATGAAGGGACTGGAACAAGTCATCTACTCTGCAAGCTTAGATGACCCCCACAATGGCTTTTTTCCCAATCTTTCATTTACTCTGTAGCCTTTTTGTTTTATAGGCCAGTCATGTATCTGCAGTAAGTGATTAAGATGCTTTACAGTTAGACTTTGACCTGCAGTAGTCAGAGATTATTGGATATTGTTTCTCCTGCAGCTTTGGACATGGCTTTGGGATTCGATTTTGAGTAAAAATTTCCATAGTGGGCCAACAGATATACTAACCATAGCACAAGCTCCCAAACTGAATTCAGCTTCGAGATCCATCTGTCTTACTACTGACAACAGAAATACCAGCTTATGCACAGACTAATAAGGTTGTGTTATTAGAAGGAATAGTCATCTGCTCATTCATCGTATATCATGAAAATATGATGCGCACTTTTTTCTTCCTCTGTGTTTTAATTGCTAGTCCTTCACAGCAAAGATCATCTTTTCATTTGCATACAGCCCACGGCAATAGGACCTGGTTCATGAATCTTAATTAATGTGCTATGTAGAAACTGTTTTTATTTTTGACGATGCACTAAAGATTTGAATCTGGAGAAAAAAAAAAGCTGTTTAGAGAAGCATTATAGACAAGCAGTGTTCTCATTTCAGAGCAGTTCTTAAGGCATGAAGAAAGACTAGGCTGCTCCGAAGTACTGAGCAGGAGGACAACTGCATCTTCACCATGTGCTTTATCCTATTATGCAAGAAATACCATTTATTTCAGTGCAACCAAACATGTAGTAAGGTACTACCCTGTAAAACTGAAAAATACGTCTGCTACTCTTTTTGGTAGAGTTTGAATTCACACGTCAATGATCCGTATCCTGGCGTAGTCATGTAGCCTTTCTCGCAAAAGGGGAGTCTTGTTCCTTGTCTGGATTGTTAATGATTTTGATATCAGAGCCCTGACATGAGGTTTTGAGAATCTTGTTCCCACAAAGTCAAACTGCCTTCCTTCTCATACTGAGCACGGTTTTTCGGGCAAAAAGTCTCTGGATCTCCATTTTAGGCAAAAATAAATTGACCAAGCTTTAATCACATAGTTTCAAATTGCTTTTATGTGACAGCATTTTGATCACGGTCTTAGAAGTGCTGCTACTAAAGTGCTCCCAGGAAATTGCAGGAAGGATGCAGACTCTGTTGCAATATTCATTTTTTATTTAAGGTTGTCAACATTTTAAAATTCAAAACACCACTCAGATAGCCTTTCTGCAGTGCTTAGCTAGTTTTGATTTTCGGAATGTACCATTACATAGGAGCACATATTGGAAAAGAAATCCTTTTATCCCATTTCCTTTCTTTTCTACTTCCCACGACCCCAAAACAGGAGAATATGAGGCTCTTGCGACAATAACGAACCCTCATACACCGATGCTACTGACCTCTGTCAATCAGTTTCTGTTTCAGACTGATCAAGTGTTTCCACTAAGGGTGCTCTATCTTCAGGTTTTTCAGTAGCAGTAACAAGCAAATAGCAGTAACAAGCTAATATACATAAAAGCCCAACTGATCACATCAATAACAGGTTAAACTGTCTTGATTATGTGATATGCAACAGCCAGCGCACTGCTGTTCTCTGTAAACCAGACTTCTCATAGATACCTGCTGCTTGCTTGCTCCGGCATACTACTTCAGATTTACTGGGGCTGAAAACTTTTGCCTGAGAAACATTACAATTTCCAGCTGAGTAATTTCCCTCCCTCCTGACCTGGTTTTTTTGGAGGACAGCATACCTAGAGTCTGATCCCAAAGGACAAAATGGTGAAGAAAAATGAAACTATTGTCACTCAGACCTGTTTTTTTCCCTTTGGTGAAATGAATACCTGCTCCCCTCAGTTCCTTCAATATCTTAAACTATCATGAAAGTTCTCTTGTACAAGTATCCACACATCTGGCCGCAGCACTGTGAAAACATTTCCATGTCTATATTCAGTCATCTATACATTCAGGTATTTTAAAATGTCAGTGTTCACTTTGAATAGATTGCATTATCAATAAACCCTTCTCTTCCCCCCATTTTGTATTTTCACATTTAAGAAGTGTTTTCCTTTATTGATCATTAAATTCAACTCCCAGTATACAACTCTGCATAAGGGAATAAAACAAGTCTTCAGAGCCTTCTACAATTAGCATACCCTCATCATGCTCCCGTAATTCTCTCCCCTGAGACCTCAGTTGGGATGCCACACTGCTCTCATCACTACTGCGTTCCCATGGGGGAAATCAAGAGGCAAAACACCAAGATTACTCAGATGCCACATTCACCACGCGTACACCATTGATCTCCCAGTCTTCTTGCATTTGACTCTAGTCAACAAATCGCTTACCAGCAACCAAAACCAGCACAGCTGTCATTGTTCCAGGCCACCGATGGCAGGTCAAAATGGATTAGCATGAAACTTGTTCTTTATTTACAGGGAGGAAAAATTCTTTAGTCAATCAGTATTGCTCAGAGGATACAGGCACTAAGCTTCTTAGGAGGCATCAGGGAGAAGAGTGCTTGGGTGTGTTAAGGGGTTTTTGCGCATGGTGCTTTTGTTCCTTTTTCTTCTTTTCTGCCTCTTCCACAATCTACCCAAGAAAAGTCAATCAATATTGTCTTCATTCTCCATTTAATGCTACTTCTCTACCTGCACGACTCCTTTGGTACATTATTCTTCTAGTCCCAGAAAATGCTTGACTCCTTTCCCAGGTCCCTAACACCCTTTTTATTTTCAGGTGGCATAATGAAGTCTGTGGACCACGTTAAAATTCTTCAATCCATTCTATCAAAAAATGATGCAAGTTTTCTAATTTGAAAATTCAGTATTCCAGTTCTCAGCTGTGCTAAGCCTCTCCACACTATTATCCCAGAAATCGCCAATGGCTACTTCAGAAAACTGTAAAAACAATTGATACAACTCCAACGTTACCCACCCCACTTGGCGTAACGCGTGTAGAAAGGAAAACAGCCCTCTTAAAATTTCTATCAGCCGTAGCTATTTCTGAGAA
Source organism: Calonectris borealis (assembly GCF_964195595.1). Lineage (NCBI taxonomy): Eukaryota > Metazoa > Chordata > Aves > Procellariiformes > Procellariidae > Calonectris > Calonectris borealis. The sequence continues at coordinate 4,654,196 of NC_134327.1, forward strand.
CTGTGTGTAGCCAGGTTTCTCGAAATGAAACCAGGAAATTCGGGTGCTACGCTTTTACCCAGGATTACCTGGTGATGCGTTACAACTCCCTGCTTGATTTATACTGAATGGGCATCAGTCATAGCCAAATTTCAGGACTGTGTGCTTGATAAATCATGACTAACACTACATTGTATTGCAGTAACCAACTGTTTATTTCACAGTTGCCAACGTTATGCAACTCTTTAGAAATATTCAGAAAACCAGATGTGTGGTACACAAAATCCAGGATAGCCATGTCCCCTCCTACATCAAGCTCCACGCAGTCACTTCCGATCTCAGACCCTACAGAGAGCATCTGCAAAGCCCACTGAAGCTGACAGGAGCACTTTTGCTCACTTTTTGATGAGGGAGATGGATTTAAGTACCCTATTTATTGGAGAAGTACTTGAACACAATCCCATCACACATTCCCATTTGATGTCTTTCAATATTCAAACAACGTAAGAATATAAGGAATGAACATTTCCAAGTTATAGGTAGTTTATAAGAAATCCTATTCAACAGAGAAGATAGTTTCCTCTTCTGTTCTTTGTTTTCCTTAAAACAGTTGCACAGGAGAAAAATCCATGTTCCACCACAATATGTACTTACTGGCCTACTGATCAATATATGATTTACAAAACCAATTCTCATTTATTGTCAACATTTTAAAATTTTTAAGAATTTATTCCTTTCTTTTCTATGCTATCTTTGTACATTCATAAAAGCCCAGTAACTTATACCTAGGACTACTCCTAAACCTGCTGAAGTTCATAATCCTAAACAAGGATTGGACAGAGCTTTACCTAGAAAGGAACAGAATATCCATGCCTCTGTGTATGTGCATTAGTGTTATGAAATATATATTAAAAAGCCAATGCCACAACTTCAGTTTAAGAACACGTGCAGAGAGATATGGATACTCACAGGCTCATCCTTTCTGCTCACATGGAGCACCATAGCATAACCCACAAGGAGGAGGTCCCTAGTAGGTAGTCTCAGTGGTCTAGGAAAGATAGTAGCCTGCAGCTTTCGTTTTCAGTTGTCTTTAGAGATAAAAAATCCCCAACAGTTCTAATTATTTCCCCATACCATCTCTTTCCCCACTACGTATGATTTAGGCTTGAATTCCTGCACGTTTTAGGAAGTTGTATGAAGATCAACGTTCAAAACGGGAACAAGTACGGACTGAATAAAATAGACTGCCAGAGGAGGAAACAGTCCCTAAAGCTTGTGAGTGTTTCTAACATCCAGTGGGCCTGAGTGGGATGGGAACACCAGACTAGCAGTTTATGTGTAACACCAGTTTAATAACATGGAAGAGCTGGTCTGAAACCCAGCTGTGCACATGCAGCAGTGGCATTGCGCTCAGGACAGCGGATGCAAAACCACCTGCAGAGATGCCCAGCCTTTGCACGAGAGCAACAAAACCCAAGGGAGTATTTCGTAGAGGATGGAGAGGGAAACTCGAGGTGCTTGCCAGCTGATCGCTGTTTCTACACCAGTTCATGGCTTGGCTCACGCACTGGCTCGGGGGGACATCTGCTTTCGTAGCGTGGCTGAGCAGTTAGGAGGATGATTTTCACAGCAGCATTTTGAAGCGATCGTAAGGTAAATGAGTGCTTTAAACACATGCAAAGAAGCTGTGATTTCCATCTGTTTCTTGGAATTTTGCCTGGTACAGTGCAAATACACTATAAGAAGTGGTAAATAATACAAGTATAAAAATGGTAGAAAAGGGACCGCAAGGGTTTGAATCCTCATTGCCAATCTCCCGGCCGACACCTTGCCCTCTCAGGCGCCGGGCTCGGCCGTGCAACAGGGCTCAGCCCCGGCCCTCCGGCCCTGCGCGGCAGCCATTTTCCCCCGGGCCTGGCCCCGGCCTTGGCCACAGGCCGGGCGGAGGAAACCACCTCCGGGCGAGGATCTGCCCCTCAGGTGGGTCGCGCGGCGGCCGGCTGCCACCTCACGGGCTTTGGCGCCGCCGGCAGCGGCTGGGGGGAAGCCCGAGGCGGGGCACCGCCTTACCCGCTTGGGAAGGCCCCAGCGCCAAGATGGCAGAACCGCCCTGCCCTGCCCCCGCGGGCACCCCGGCCCGCGCAGCCCCGCTGCGGCCGTGGCGGGGCTCCAGGACCCCGAGCTGCCGCCCAGGCCCGCGCCCGCTGCGACCCGGGCCCGGCGCGGGGTGAGGGGCGCCGGCGGGCGGGGCCGCCTCAGGGCCCGGCGCATCACGCCAGGGGCAGGGCCAGGCCGCGCCGAGGGCGGCGGGGGAGGCCACTGCGCCTGCGCCCCGCGGCCGACGACATCTGCGCACGGGCGTGTGCCGGCGTAACCAATCTTGCGTTCGGGCCCGCCCCCCCGGTACGTGCCGCTTGATGGGCGTGCGGGCGGCCCAGTGAGGGCCGGCGGTGCCGTTCAAACCGGCGGTGCCGGGGCAACAGCGGCCAGTCGGGCGACGGGGGCGGGCGCTGGGCGGCAGCACGTTCCCAGGCGTCTCCGACGGGCTTTTACTGTGCTCGGGGCGGCGCCGGCGCTCAGTGTGTTTGGAGCCGGCGGACGGGCGGGCCGGGCCCGGGAGCATGGGGGTGAGGTAGGGCCGGCCCAGCTGCGGAGGGGAGGCGAGCGCGGCTGTCCGGCGGGGCTGGACCTGCGCGGCGGCGGGGAGAGACGCGGAGCCGGCCGGAGGATGGAGGACAAGAAGGAGGAGGGTGAGGCGGAGATCCAGGAGCACGGGCCTGAGCACTGGTTCAGCAAGTGGGAGCGGCAGTGCCTGGCCGAGGCCGAGCAGGAGGAGGCGCTGGCCCCGGAGCTGCAGGACGAGGCGGCGGCGCAGCCCGAGCACAAGCAGCAGAAGCTCTGGCACCTGTTCCAGAACTCGGCCACCGCCGTGGCGCAGCTCTACAAGGGTGAGCGCCGCGGGGAGGGGGGGGGGGAGACGGTGGGGAGGGGGGCACTGCTGAGGCGGCTGGGGCGGGACGGGGCTTGGCGGGCGGTGGAGCCCCAGCGCCGTGGGTTTGGGGCCGAGGCCGGGCCCGGAGAGGTGGTGGTGCGGGGGGGGGTCGCGGAGGCGCGGGGCGCCCGCGGAGCCGCCGGGGGTGGGGTGGGAACGGGGCCGCGGCGTCACAAAGGGGATGTGGCGGCGAGAGCGGCCTGGGCAGGGGGAGGAGCGGGCTTCCGGCCCGGGGGCTCCGCGCCCGTCCATAGAGGCAGACGGGAAAACAAAATGGCGTGAGGGGGAACCGTGGCCGCTGCCCGGACATCGCCCTCCGCGGCCTCCAGCGGAGCGGCCTGGGCCGGCGGAGCCGCTGGGCCGGCTCTTACCTCGGCCCGGCCTGGCCACCCTCCCAGCCCCGGACGGGCGGCTGGCGGAGGGGTCGGCCTGGGAGGCGGCCGGCGGGGCCCTGCCGGCCCGGGGGAGGCAGGGCGCTCCGGCGGAGAGCGGCTTCGGCGGGGAGCCGCGCCGGGAGGGTCCCGGTCGGCGGGGGCGAGCCCCGTGAATGCCCGGGGAGCGGCGGGCTCCGGGGGCGGGGAGGGTGGGGGCAGACCGGGAAGCCCGGCCCTGCCGCCGGCGGCGGCTCCTGACGCCCAGCCCAGGGAAGAGGCTCCGACAAAATGGCGAAGTGAGGGGCCGGCCCCATTGTGCGGCGGGGGCTGCGGGCGGGGGCCGGGCAAGGCGCTTCCCCGGCGGGCTGGGGGCGCCTCCGCCGCGCCCGCTGCCTGGGACCGGGCCGCTGCCGGCCCGCCCTTCTCGGCCCTGATCCCGAGTTGCCTTCGGAAGGTGGAACAAAATGGCGAAACCTAACATGGCCGTTCGGAGTTGGTGACTCCAAAATAAACAGCGTGTGTCCTTCCCTCCCTGCAGACCGGGTGTGCCAGCAGCCGGGGCTCTCCCTCTGGGTCCCCTTCCAGAACGCCGCCACTGCGGTCACCAACCTCTACAAAGGTAAGGGGCTGCCCCCCCCAGCTGCCCCGGCAGCCCTCCCTGCCGAGCCAGGCCCCACTCTGCCTCCTGCCCCGGCTTACTCATAAGCAGGGCCTGTTAATGTCTCTTATTCACCCTGATAAAATCTAACCCGAGACTGCTTCCTGAATCTTGCAAGTTTTCCCTGGGCCACTTTAGCTGACGGTAGCTGAATCTTTTATGTTGCCTCATGTCAGTGACTAATAACTTAAAAGCTGTTTTACTTTGAGACCCTTGAAAAAGGTTGTTTTTAACGTGTGGCTTGCTTTCATGAATTCAAGGGAAGAGTTCAGTAGCTTATTAAACAGTACTTAAATTTCCTGCATTTTGTATATGTCATGGTGTATTAAATGTTGGGATATCAGTATAATACATGTATATTTGCGGTTAAGCATAGGTTGGGTTTAGTGTTTGTACAATTCTGCAGAGATGTTACGTGACAAAAAGTTTTATCTTCTTGTGACAGTGAGGCTTCTTAAGTAAGCCTCCCAGTTTATTTTAAGCACTAGAATGTCATTATGACTGTGTCCAGGGTAGCTGTAAGAAAGCAGTGTTAGCCAAAACTTTGATAAGAGTGCAGTCCGCACGTGGCTGTGCTTTCGTGCTGTTTTACTGTGTGTTTCTGTCTGTCAGGATCTGTTTCTGAACTCTCCTGTTCTTTGGGTTGTCACAAGAATTCTTGTCTGCAGAAGAATCATTCAGTGGTTTCTAGTTTGCTTAGAAGATTGTACAAAAATGATATCTATATCAGTGGAAGCTTAAATTGGCGCGGTGTGATTCCCATTGTTACTGTCTTCTATTCCTAGGAAGGAAGAAACTTTCAAAGTTCTACACTGTTGTTTTTCTGACTTGTAGTTTGATTTTGTTGGGTTGTGGTGTAGTTTTTTTTCTTGGTCTGTACAGCATTATCTATAGTTCTAGGTGCATTTTCTTTCATTTGTCTCCAGTTTTCCCATTTTGGATTTGCTTTAAGCAATTGAACTTTAACATGTTTGTGATGGCTGATCAGGTTTCTGACAGATGTGGACAGAGCAAGGAGGAAATGTAGATGCATAACCCTCACTGCCAGACTTGACTCTTGCAGAAAGTGCATTTGGATGTTGTATATGTGTCATAGGTCATACAAAGGGGCAGCACATCTTATAACAGGGTAGGTGTTGGCCTGAGGGAGTGGGTCACTAGAACATGGTCTGAGACTCTAGTCACTTGAGCATGGTGCTAGAGTAGCAGCAGGTAGTGCTAATAAGTTGTCTGGAATAATTATAGTCTTTTTTTACAAATGGCATTGCTCTCCCTTACAGTGTCTTTACTACAAAGACTTAGGCTGTTTATTTTTGGTTAAATCATGTGATTACTCATGCTATAGGCAAAATGAGCCTTATTTTTCTTCAATAATGTGATTAACAGAAGATTATGTGGTGATCAGGGAAACTAGAATTTAAGTAGGAAGCTGTCTTTAGTCAGGTGTGATGTAATACTTCAAAAAGCAGCACCTGAAACAAATCTTTCCTTAAAACAGATCTTTAAGAAGTGCTGAAGTACCTCAGTTATTCAGAACTGCTATCTTTCAATTTTAAATTAACTTCCAAGTGGGTAGAAATTTGTTGAGAACACAGGCAGAACCATCTAGGTACTGTCATACCAGGCACATTGGAGTCTCTTAATGTGAATTTGCCTTCCCTAGTGATGAACATGGCTTTTCAAAAAAATCGCCTCTTGTTTCTCCCATACTCAGTAATGTTTGTATTTTGGAGGACTCTGTCCTGTACTGGAGAAGTACTTGGTGTGGTAAACTGAACATCACAAACTGCCTCTTGCCCTGTCAGCTGGTTTCTGATCTGATAAATGTTTGGAATTTTGAGGCATCAAAATTCTTTTAACAAGTGATACATGATGAATAGTGCATAAGGAGAATGCCATGATGTCTTGAATGTCAGCATTTTTTCTGAAAATAGATTAGAAGTTTAATATCACATCTCACTGCGAAGGTCTTAAATCATGAATTTCTGATTGGTGCTGGTGATAGAGGCCTCATTTAAAGACATTTGATTATCTTCCAGATTGCAGTAAAGAAGTGAAGGTGTGGCTTGTAACATAGGATTTAGAACTTAAGGCCACTGTAAAAAGTCTTAGGCATATATTAGAATAGGATTTCTGAGCCTACAATTTGTCTTATTTTTATTAAAAAAAAGCTGAATGTTTGGTAATGTTAGTTTTGATTTAGTAATTTCAGGATGTAGGCAGCTTGACTGCTTATATTTTGCCAGCTTAACTTTGTAAACACAGTAGTTATAGCTTTTACCATAAAAATCTAATCCTTCCTGGGGTAATGATGCTTGAAATTTGTCCAGGCTACATCAGCAGGCAGTGTGTTTGACCTCATAACTAGTTCATAGTTAGTCTGTTGTAAAGCATTCTTGTATACAAGGAAAGCAGGTTATTGACAAAAAGCTGGGCTCCTTGCCTCTCAGAAGGACTTTCTCGTGGTATTTAGGGAAGTGATTAAAGGACTATTGTCAGTTTTCAAATTAGCTCCAAAATGTTTGGGGAGCTTTTACTAGTGAGTGCATTGGAGCTTTAGCTGCTGTGGAGTATAAAATGGCTGGAGGAATAATCTGTCATGTTGCCATTGCTTTCACAGGAATTAGCATTTGTAAATCTTCTAGCCTTTTGATTACAAAGCAGCATAGGCAAAATACTCTGAGAGTGCATAAAAGTAACTAACATGGTACGTGTACTCTATGTATACTTGTATAGCTTATATTCTAAAAGCCCCAAGATTTAGCTATGATCAATTTGAGATGTTTTTCTTTTTTGGTAGATTGTGTTATTTTTGAAGTGCTGCTCTTTGATAGTGTAGATTTCAGTACTGTCTTTTGTGGACCATGGAGTGGTGCCTTAGAACATAAGTCTAAGAATAGCATTTCATAGTGATTATTTTTGGGTTTTTTGAGTGTAAGAAAACTAGATTAGATGTGTATGTCACTGTTTACCTGTAAACCAATATCTTGGACAGCTGTTGTTAAATAAATCTCTTAATATTGTTCTGGGCAAATGGCTCTTATGTTGGACTTAATTAGTAAAGCAAGAATGTAGAAAGCTGTTTTAATCAGCTCTGCCAGATTTAAAAAAAATAATCTATGGAAATCAAGTAAATGAAGTTGGAGTGGATATGTTGATGTCTTTTAATGGAGCAAGGGCTAACATAGCAGTAATTTTCATAAAACTGAAATAGTTGTTGGCAGAGCTCTGATAACAAATCTATGACAAACAAGATGAGCATAATTGTGTAGAGAATATGGTTTGTCCCACCTGTTACTGTTGTCTGAAATTTACTCATGCTTAAACTAGTAGCCAGAAATGTACTTACCGAAGTTTGAAAACAATGTAATATAAGGCATTTAAGAGTGCCTCTTGGAGGCACAGTTACAACTGATGTGCACAGGTGACCAGTTACATCAATGGAGAATGAAATTGCATTTTGTAGTAGGATTAATTGCAAATAATGTGTTTAAAGCTTCTGTATGTAAAATTTGCAATGGGATCTTAAATGGGGAAGGAAATTTTTTTAGACTTCCTTTGTAAATGGTATGTTGCCTAGTTGAAAGGCATTGGGGACCCTTGTGTTCTAACTAGTTTCAAAACTATGGCCTCCTGTGAATTGCCTCTGCAATTGAAATTCAGATGAAACTAGAGTGACTCTAAAGAAATCTGAGTTTTCTGAAAATTCCTTACCAATCAGAATCAAGAAAAGCAGTTATTCCTTTTGGTTTTGTGGGGTTTCTTGACTGTACTGAAGCACTGTAAGAGTGCGTCTCTTAAGGTGCATTGTCTCTTAATTTAAGTACCTTCCTCAGACTGACAAGCTCAAAGTGTATTTTTAATGTTAATGCAATATGGTTTTGTAAACAGTGCTGTAGTGTTGACCTGAAGTGTAGTAAATGCTGTTTAGGTGGTGCTTGAGTGGAACTTTTTAGCTAATATTCTCTTAAGGTTTAATATGACTCATCTTCAATGCTAGCTAATTTGTTACAGCTAACTTGGTACTGCATTACAGTAACCTGTAGAAGATATACTTCTTTCCCATGGTTGACAGGGAAGCCATATCAGTGATGTGCCATACTATACCTTGCTCTATCTGTAACACTTACTAAGAAAACTTTTTTTTTGTCTTCTTGCAGAAAGTGTGGATGCCCATCAGCGAAGCTTTGATGTAGGAATTCAGATTGGCTATCAGCGTCGGAATAAGGATGTGTTAGCTTGGGTTAAAAAACGCAGAAGAACTATTCGTAGAGAAGACTTGATCAGCTTCCTATGTGGAAAAGTTCCTCCTCCAAGAAATTCTAGAGCTCCCCCAAGACTGACTGTAGTATCCCCTAACCGAGCTACTTCAACAGAAACTAGCTCATCTGTAGAGACTGATTTGCAACCCTTCCGTGAAGCCATAGCTCTGCATGGTAACAGTAATTTTTTCAATACTACTTGGTTAAAATTGGGTGGGGGTTCTTAAAGCATGTCTGGCTCTTGGCCATTGTTGGTGTCATAATATGTCATGTACCTGATGTTCCAGCTGAAGGTATCTCCTTAATTCTCTAAGGGAGTTTTTGCATGTATAAGGCATGTAGCTACTAAAAAGTTGCGTAGTCAAATATTTTGAATGAGGAAAAGGTATTGTATAAAAATGAGGTTTGGATCTAATATTCTACAGCTGTGAACTCAACAGTTACGTAGCAACTTTTGGTAGTGTTTTTGAAACATGAAGAGACGTGGCATTCATACCAATGCTAAAGTAAACAGAATTCTTGGAAAATGATAATACTATGCTAGCAACTAGTTAAATACTAAGATTTGACTAGTGACAATTCACTAGCAAATTTTTGCAGGGCTAGGGAGGGAATTTGATGTCTGAAGCTTCTGTCTTTCAGGTACCTTACCTCGCCCTAGTACTCTTGTTGTTATGCACTGGATAATATGGTTTAGCATTCTACTTAAAGTACCCTAGAAAGGGTGCTTCACTTGCACATCATTGTGATAGTTGAGTCCTGTTCAGAACTTAGTTCTAGTTCACTTTCAGTCTTAAATTTTGTCTTCCAGTGTCATACTGAATTTCCTTCCTTGCCATCACCAACAATGTTGGCGATGTATCTTTTCTCTTTTTCAGATATGAATATTCAGTAGCTTATTCTGCATTGGCCTGTTACCTAGCAAGTGATAAAGAAAAATGTGTTTTAAATTGCTCCTGAGGTGAAATGAAGCGGTTCTTCTGTGGGTTTTATGCCTTCTAAAATTCTAAAGGGTAGCAGATATCTTGAGGTATAAATAGTAGACCATTCTAAAAGGAAAAAATCAAGCTATCTGGAAGTACAACCTGAGAAACTTAAATGAAATTTTTACTGTCTCAATATTCTCAGTGGGTGGTGGAATTAATGAGTTAATTAGATGAGTGGATTCCTGAAAATGCAGTTGTTGCTTCTGCTATGCTGTGGTGGTTTTTCAAGATACATAAGCCAGACACTTTTACTGTCTAGGTGATAGCCTAATTCTGGTATTGTTTGCTGCTCTGTTGCCATTTAAATCAAGCATGCTTCCACCCAGTCAGGTAGTTTTTGGCAGTTTTCCTTCTCGTATTGGAAGCTGGCTAGAGAATTCTGTGCACCAGTATTGCTTATCCAGTAGGTAAAGCTAATTTCACGAGGAGGACAACTGCAGAAGCTGGCTCTCACCTAATACAATGTAATAAACGCCCTCTTAAAGTCTTGTTTTCTGAAACTGTAGTTGAATGCGATGTGCAGTTGCTTTAACTATAAAGGCTTACTTTCAGGTGAGACTAAGCTGGGTAGACTCACTTCAGCACAGTGAGCTCTCAAGCAGAGTAAAATCAGAGGCATTTTTATTGGTAATATGGCTCTTTTCATGTTCTTGTATTGTTTCGTAGCATCTGTCTTGTATAGGGGTGGTTTATGGAAGTCACTTCTCTATAGCATGGGAATCTGAACCATGAAGTATGAAGTTTTTTCATACTTCATAACCTAATGCAGGGTCATGAGGACTGTAGGAAGTTCCCTGCTCTGCATTGGCACTGCAGGGGCTAGAAATGCACTCTTCCCCTTCATCAGCTGGTTGACAAGATTACATGTCAGTCACCTTCTGGATTAGGTTCTCTTGATATCAGTTTCAATCTGGTCTTTGACACAAATGCTTTTGTGCTAATCCTTTAGTGACTAGGCTTGTATTTGGCCTCATAACTGTTTTTAGGTTATTGCCTACAATGTCTGTGTTCCTTCGGCTTCTCCCCTCCTTTTCTTTAACGTTAGGGAAGCTGTGATTAAACTGTCTCCCAAACTGTTTTCCTATTTATCATAGGGCTTCTCAGAATTCTGTTTTGATTTTGAAACCTGTGTAGGATCTTCAGGTGTGTGGAAAATTAATGTCCTCTGTAGGGCTATGTTTATCTTCATTTTTTGGCAGGCTGTTTAAAAGTGATTTGCTGCTTCTAGGTATTGTGAGGAAACATGAGAAAACCTGGTGATAGTGAATAGCAGTCTCAGCAGGTGTTCGGGACTAAGCTTTAGGGGGAATTTTTGACAGGCATGAAAAGGAGTGAGGCTTTGTTTTGTGCTGGTAGGCTTCCTGTGGAAATGAAGTATTTCTCTATTGGTAATGTGGATGGGCTGAATTAGATTTGATGGGTAATGCTAAAACTTGCTGCTCTAAGCAAGATCTCTTAGTGAAGCAAGGATAGGTATGAATCTATGTCATATTATGACACCAAATAAAGCTCTGTTGAAATTGAGCTGGTTTATTGACTTCTCAGAAGTAGGTACTAATACATGTCAAAAAAACCACGGTCCTACAACTTGTTGATCTTGCTCTTTGATGGGGGAGATACCTGTATTTTGATCATGTAACCTCTAAATGCTTCATAATCACCTCTGAAAACTTTGACAGGCACTGTGGTAACAAAGTAGCTAATAATTAAATATTTCCTGGAACATCAAACACAATTCTAGGTGTATGCCCTAGACTAAAACATCAGAGAAGAGTATCTTTAGGTATCAGTACAATCTTAAAACTGTATGCTGCATCTGAAGAGAAATCTGTTAAAATTGGGTTTTTAACCTTACCTCTTCTATCTCAAACCTTGTTATATCTGACCTATATTGTAGCTTGGCAAGGTAGTTAACAGTTTTCTTGATGAAAGCTAGGGATTTTGAACCCAAAATTTAATCCTGTGATATTAGTTATTAATAGTCTTTGTGCTATAAGGAAACTTGTTCTTCTCTACTGTTCTGCTTTCAAGACTTGTTACAGTAGTTAAAAGCAAAATGGTCATGCAAAAACTATAATGACACAAGAATGTTTAAGGTGTATGCAATCTACCTTTTTCTTTTAACTCTATGGCTTGTATGCTGTGCAGCTGTTACTGAAATCTTTAGTGTAACTTAAGGGTACTTGAGAATGAGTTTTTGGAACTAAGTAACCTCTTGAGAGAGTTAAACTCTCGTAAATAAAAAAATGTTTGCCCTTAATATTAGATTTCTGTTAATAGTGTGCTGATGGGTAACTTTTGAAATAAAACATGGCTGGAAACTTGAACTGTGAATACCTGAAAAGACATTAAAGCCTTCAAGAAAAGCTGAGTAGTTAGCTCAAGGTAATATAGGCTATTTTACTCTGAAGTTCAAGTGGATTTTTCTGAAACCTCAAGAACTGTACATCTGATGATGCTTAGTGTTTTACGATGGGATAGTAGAAGATAAATACCTTTATTGTTGAACATCTCAAGTAGAGTTGGGTTTTTAGTTTCTGCCAGACCCTAAAATGTCACTGCAGTTAGCATAGGTGTGGATGTATCTTTACCTACTTTCTGGATGCGTATTGCCATATCCAATTCTGTAAGAGAAGAGTTTCAAATGACAGAGTTATATCAAACTGAGCTAATAGTCATAAGATTCCCAAAAGTTGATGTGTGCCATGTCATTTTCTGATTGGCTGTAGCTAGCATACTAAGCCTTGCAGTGCTTGGTGGCTGTGCACAGTCCATGTTTGAAATGATGCTTTGGTCTTTTAATGTGGGATGTGCCCCATGCTTTTCAAACCATTCTCCCAGCATAACGGGGGAAAATGCTATGATTTGAGGAGTGGGAAGAAGTAAGCATGGGAAGACAATGATGAAATGCATTAGACTTGAGCACTCTTAACTAAAAATGTTGTGAGTGGGCAACAGCACAGTGAGGGAGTGTTAGTTCTTTTGCTCCTTAGCTTTAATGTTGATGTATATCACTAATGTGATTCAGTCTCTTTTGGGGGGTGGGGAACCCTTGCTCTAGCATGTAGAAGTGTGTGACTTCGCCCCTTCAAAGAGCCTGAATTTCCATTAGGCCTTCTCTTCTCAAAATATTAAATTGCAATATAAAACATCAGCAGTTGTTAGCAGAGTGGAGAAGAAGCAGTTGGTGGAAGAGGGGATAGGAGAGCAGAGTTCAGGTTAGTTTGAAAGAGTGCAACTTAAAGGTTGTGTATATATATAGCTATCTTAGAGTTGGGTATTGGTATGTACTGCTAAAACTTGCTCTTTGAGCAGTACTGTGAAAGGGTGAGTGTGACACAGAGGAGTGACAAGGATCTATCTGCATGCCATTTTGTATTTATCTGGAGTTATTAACTAATTCTTGCTTTAATCACACTTATCTAAGCATGAATGTTCTTTTTGATACTTCCTGATTAAAACTTCTGGAAAACAATAGTAACACTATTATTATACAGAACAGTAGTTATCCAGTATATTATACTGTGGCAGTGACCTGAATAACTCATACTCATTATGGACATGGTTATAGTGCAGATAAAACAGCATTTTCAGTTTGTTAGGCCAGTGTTGATAAACTTGCTAATTTTGAGTGGACAGTTTTATTTACCTGAAGTATTTCATACTCTATAAAATATATAGTTTTAGCCAAGCATTCTAGTCACTTGGTAGGTTTGGAGAGTACTTAGTTATAAATTAGCTAGTATTGGTCACAATTTCTTCTATACTGCAGCTTTTTCTAATAGTACAATAATAAATGCTTTAGAATATAGCTTCAGATAAAAGCAGAGTTTTTTTGTGAAATTACTGGCTATGAAACACCATATTGTTGATGATTTGACTGAAAGATATGGCAGGACTGAGAATGTAGTAAGTACTGCGAAATATTTCAGATATGCCCTCCACTTCAATCCTTCCAAGTTTAAAAAGGGAGAAGGAGCCATGTGTCCTGTCTTAAAGGCCTTTCATAAAAAAGGAAATGTCTCCTGCAGAAAGCAGTGGGAGATTTCAGGGATGGTCATGAGATCATGAAAGAAGTAAAGACACTTCAGTAGCTGTTTGAATCTCTATCCCGTTGTATAGACAAAACTGATGTGCCTGTGAATAGGTCATGTTAATCACAGTACAGAAATCTGAGGTTGTGAAATGGTGTTGCTAACAGTCATGTCATCTTACTACTTCCTAGTATCTATTACTGCTTACTTTCTGCTTTAAATGGTTAAATGCTTTGGGAAGAGGTCTCTGAGTCCACTGAAAACTTAAATTCAGAATAATTCACAATAAATGGGTTTTCTGAGATTTCCTCTTTGCATTGCAACAACATTCCAAGAAAAAATGAACTGCGGATCACAGTTCAGTTTCAGATCCTGAAAGGTGTTTTCTCTGTGAACAAAAAATACATCTTTTCTATTGCATTGCTGATTGTCTTCAAAGGCGTTGCTTCCATGAAATGGCAACTTGATATTTCAGTGCATGCCTTGAATTTTCTTTCTGACTCTTCTATGTTAGCTTGATTACCCAATCCTAAACTGTGATCTAAATGTTTCATTTGACAGTTCTGCTCTCTTGGATTGATGTGTAGTGCTATGTAATGTGGTTAACTGCCAGTAACTGATACCAAATTGTCACTCAGTCTGTTAGCATACTCAGTAATGACTGTTCCTCACTTGTTCAGTATTAAATACCTGTATGAGATGCAAGATTAAACTGCAACTAGAAGCCCATGTTGTGATGCAATATCTTTGTACTCCTAGCTCTGTAGAAATTAATTCAAAACTACTCTCCTGCCTTTGACACTAGGTTTGATTGAAGATTTTAACAACTTGATTATTTCCTGAAGGTTGTTTATGTCTTTATATTTACAGTGATTCAGTATCACCTAAATATTGGAAAGTCAATGCCTGCTTGAGGCATTGCTTGCAAACCTTGGCAGTCTGTTTTAGAATATGCTGCAGGATATTACAGATGCATCTTTTAATTCTGACTTGTATCTACTATTTTAAAAAATGCCTGTTACTTGAAAAGGCTCTACTTAAAACAGTTCTTGAATGATGCCAAAAATGTATTCTCACATCACAGGTCAGTTTTGGGGCTTATTTATAATAATTTGTTTCTCCTTACTTGGGCATCAGACATAATAAAAAGATGTCATGATAAAGCTGAATTCGAATATTGATCATTTGGTTATGGATTGTATAACGTAAAAGTAAATGACTGATAAGTGGTGTAAATTGTTGACTCTCAGTGGAAGTAACAACACTGAACTTGTGTGTTCAGAGCAATTTTGCTTGGAATAGTGATGTGGGGGGAAATCTGTGCAATCAGTTTGGATTTGAAAAAATGTCACCTTCTGTGCACTGTCAAATTTTTTCCAATTTAAATGTACAGGATGAATTAATGTTGTTCTAATGTATGTCATGCCAGTTGAAATTAAACTTGCTGTTGTCTTTGAATTGTGAAGTGATTTGTTACCTGCCCAAATCTTGCACATTGGTGGTTTATCCAAGTTATGGTATCTGAATTGGCATTTTCCTCATGCATCATCCAGTTAGCTACTTTACTTTCTTTAGTAGATGTACCGGAACCTCTTTTCATAATGGTTTTGAATTTAAGCTTGACCTTAATCCTGGGAGTACTGGAACAAACCTTGTTTCTGAATTACCTTTTCACTGAAACAGCTTCTGCTGTTTAAATACTTTCTGCCATTGTGAATGAAAGATGATTTTAATATTAATAAAACCTGCAGGGTCCCTGTCAGGCTTCAAATGATGCTCCTGGGTTGTGTTGGAATGCCAGTTAGAGCTGTAAGCAAAAGCTCTAGGAAAGCATCAGTGATTAGTGGCTGTTTCTACTGGTTGTTGTATAATGCCCAATCTGTGTAAAAGTCTATCCTGTGCTGCTACAAGATACAAGCTTCAAATGTTCATTCAACAGTACTGTACAATAGAGTGAAACTGGTTGGCCTGTTTTATCCTGACTTGTATATTAACCTGCCACTGCTGCAGATGGCTTTAGAATTTGTCTTGCGATTGAGGTTTCTGGCAACTGACCTAGTAGCTCTAGCAGCCTTCTCTTCATAGAGCCTCTGAAGTTGCTTGTTTATCCTATCAGCAGCTAATAGGTAGGGTTTTGTTAGGCTTTACCTGTCAGTGTATGACTTCTGGCTGCCTACTTGACTATATATGAAGATGTGTATTAAATGGCTTTGCACACACACAAGATGTATGATGGCTGGACAAAGGCATAGAGTATTTGAGACTGGAGAAAACCTCTGAGAGAGCTCAAGATTTTGAAGGCTACTGAGACACAAATCTTCCTAGACAGCTTAACGTTTGCTTGTTCTTATTGCTAGAAAAATATAGAGATGTAGATCTTGTCTGCTATTCTTCATCTTCCTGCATGGCTCTTGATTTGGTTTATTTCTAGGGCCAACAGATGGTTTTGTACTTTCCTAATAATACTCAGATTTGAGGCAGTTATGATAGCAAAGATGTTTGTTTTATATCTGAGCTCTTGTTTATCTACAAATGCAGCCTGAATTCCAAATTAAGAAGAATTGTTAGGCTTTCATGTACTAGCTCTTACTAAACTCATGTTTTGGAATGTCCTGCTTTTGCAAAGTTGTAATAGTAACATTACTGAAAACAAGCAGTTTAAATTAGTATGAAGTTCATGGTTTTCTTGTTTATGGCCTTGTTTCTACAAGAAATAAACTTTGTTTTAATTAAACATTGTATTAATAACCTGAACACAAACCAAAGTGATTGCAGGGTACCTGTGACAGTGTTTTGGATCACATCTGTCAATAGCAAATTTTGGGGGATTGTCATGTGGTCTTGTTTGGCTTATTTTTTTATTTGTAAGTGCTCTTTTGAATTCTGATAATACTAATATGTTGGCTAATAGTGGCAGCCATGAAATAAAGCTTCTATTTAAACACTAGCTGTGTATAGACCTGTCTGAGATCTGCTGTCATACTGCACTTTTCTTTAGAACTACAATAACTCAAGAGTGAAAGGGAGCAGGATGGTGGTGTTTGAAACAAGACTGAGTCAAGTCAACCTGAAAAGCTCTTGGTAGGGGGATTTTCATTCTGGGTAACTATTGGTCTAGTGTGAAGCCTTCATATTGAAATAATCTACTCTTGAGTATGTACGCATATTTTGAATAGCCTGTCACGCTTGTGGAGCTAGCATTTGCCATAGTGTGCTGTTTACAACCTGGTGTATAAGCTCACTTCTAACGTCATAAAAAGCAGTTCTAGTTATTGCTAGATTCTTATATGGACTAAAAGCTGGGAAGGTGTGGTCTGGACTTCAGATAAGTAAGTGTGGTACAAATAATAGGATGAAGGGCATTTAACATACCACTAGAAGTCAGATAAGTGTCATCCCTCTGCCACACATGGGAAACTAACTTTCTTTACTGTTTGACCTAAATGCTTTTTCTTTTTTCCCCTAGGTCTTAGTGGTGCAATGGCTAGTATAAGTGTTCGCTCAAGTACCCCAGGCTCGCCCACTCACGTGAGCAGTGGCTCCAATGCTAGTCGAAGGAGAAATGGACTCCATGATGTTGATTTGAACACTTTCATATCAGAAGAAATGGCACTCCACTTGGACAATGGTGGAACTAGAAAGCGTACCTCAGCCCAGTGTGGCGATGTCATTACAGACTCACCAACTCATAAACGCAACAGAATGATCTAAACTGCAAAAATTTCAAACCCACCATGCTGCTTGAAAGCCACTTGATCCTCAGAGTACTATTGAAAAGGAAACATGAGGCCATCTTTCCATATTCACTGTTTAAGACAAATGAATTCAATAATTGCCATAAAGGAAATTTTAGATATTACATTAGATGCCTCTTGTAACTGCGGCTTTCTTAAACTATATTCTTAGCAGAGGACATCAGATATTGTGTAGTAGTTAGCAAGATCATCATAGGCAAACATGTATCCGTTCCAAGGCTAAAAGTGACCTTACTTGTATTCTTAAAGGGAAAGGAAATTTCAGATGTTTATTTGGTTATAGAACGCTTTTTTTTGTCCTTATTTCCTGCTGTGTTGAGTATTTGCTTAAACAGTATTGCCAGTTTGACTGAAATTGTCTACAACATGACTTGGCATCTTTGTCAAAACTGCAGGCTTCCATTTTTGCAGCACTGTACCATGCACCTAGTTTCTATATAGTAACAGTGTGCAAGTTATAAATATTGGACTGTACCCTTTTTAGTTTTAAAAGCAGTTGATAATTCTGGTGATTGTGTGATAATGTAAAGAGGTGCTATGATGGTCATGCAATTAATACTTAATATTGAATCAATACAAGGATCTTTATTGGATTCACTTTGTGTGTTTTAGTGCTCTGAAGTAGCAATATTAAACTTTTCCCCGATTAACTTCATAGGCTTTTAAATCAGTTTGAGAAAATATATGTACTTATTGGTATTATCCTCGTGGTAATCATACACAGTGCAGACTGCACCAGTGCTGACCTAAATTTAGAGAAAGATGTCCTGTAATTGGAAAATAGGCTTTTCTGTTCAGTATTAGTGAAGGGTAGGTTTTGTGTACACCCATATCCCATTTTACATTTCTTGTGAAGTAATTGCCCATTGCGGGGGAGGGGTGGGAGGAGAGGGAATGAGGGGGGAATAGTTGGAAAAGGGGTGTGTTCTAACAAGTAAGACTTCTGGTCACATGTGGAAACTTGGACTAACTTAAACAAGATTCTGTGTGATGCCATCTCCTTCAGGAGGGAGTGACATGCAGGTTCTGTGAAGTGCTAAGAAAATAATTTAAAACTGGAAGTTGATTATAAAGCTCTGGATGAATTAAAAAGGATAAATGGCTTTCTTTTTGTGTTGAGCTTACATTCATAGGATTGAACTCTGGCTGCCATAACTTAAGCATAATCTAAAACTGAACTAGAGATCAAGACTGATCTGCTGCAAATCCGTTTCTGAATGGGGAAGGATATGTGTCAGTCTCAAAGAGTGTCCTAACTATTTTTACATGTAGATGCAGCAAGTCTTTGGTGGAGAGCTCTGGCTTTTAGGGCCTCTAAATCTCTGCCTAGAAAAGGGATAATACAGGAGGAGTAAGAAAATGAAGAGCTCCAAACCTGCAAGTTGGGAAGGGGTATTTAGCGAGGTGGTATGCATGCTTTAACTGGAAGCATAGGCTGATTCTTGGACGAAATGCAGCTATGCTAGATTCACAATACTAAAAAAATTGTGGTGTTCTAGCTCAGTTAAGGCACCTTGAGCTCCATGTTAATACACAGCTCTTCAAGACTTTTGCTTATGTGCGTGTAGAGTCAGATCTTTTTTTATATTATCTTCTCTGTTTGAAGCAGACTTTGCTGTAGTTTTGCTCCTTTTTACCCTGATGTCCTCTCATTGGTGTTCTGTAGTCAAGGCAAGACAGCAATGATGTGTTAAATTCTCAGAATTCAAGGCTCTCTAAGAGCATGATTTTCTTGCTTTGTGGTGCTTCCATCAGATTTCTTTACATTGAAGAGCTCTTGAAGATGTCAACAGTTGCACAATACTGTAGCTAGAGGTTCTGTAGCTTATGGGACAAGTGTAAGAACTGTCCAAAGCACGATGGTAAAACTGTTCAAAGCCCCCACCTGTGTTACATAACTGAACTTGCACATCACCTGAAGACTCAGTGTACATTAATTTCAGTTACTACTATTAACTACGATTCATAAGACTTATTTTATGTAAGATATTAATACTGCATAAAGCTAGTTTTCATTTGGAGACTGCATTTTCAACAAAGATTTTGAAGATGGTATCTAAATATATCTGTTAGTATTTATTAGGCTGTTGGCAGAGGGATTTTTCTATTGCAGAAGAAAAATCTGGAGTCCTGAACAGAAAGGACATGTGTGAGAACCATTCTTCAGCTCTTCTGTTTATTCATTAACTGGCTTGTACAACTAAGATGCTTACGCTCCGCAATTTCTAACACACTTTACTATTACATGTGGTAAAGGTAACATCATATTGGTATCAGTTCTGCATATATGGATTGAACTTTAACAGTGCTTCTGGTCTAGCCCAAATATTCAGAGCCTGTTCAAATTACTTCTCCCCTTCCTTGCAGTGAAATAAATCCTGTTAACGCTTTGAAGTGTTAATTCAGTCTAGTACCACCTAAAACTAAATTTGTCTGGCTTTTTATTTAATTTGTGCCATTTTTCTTTGGAAAAAAGCAGGCTTAGATACTAAACTGGTTGCATTAATGTTTTTTTTGCTTGTATCTTAAATATTTGGCAACTTTTTGATTGTTTTTTGTTTAGCCCAAACTGTTGTTTGCTCTTTGTTAACCTCTGCCAGAATGATCAAAAATGCATGTATTCACCCGGTAAACACAAGGAGAACAGGTTGTCTCTTAAAAAAATAAAAGTCCAGTACCTGTTGCTTTGAAGACTATTTCTTGTGCCAGTGTAGAAAATTGATGTTCTGGAAATAGCTGTCAGCGATTATCCAAACTGTAGCTCCTGGAGCCAGAAGTGAGTTGGTTTCCTGTAAGAAACACTGAATTGAGAACTGTTTAGTTTGGTAAAAATGGTGCTTACTTTTGCTTTCTCCTATGAATCGTATAGTTGACCGGTCTCTTCTCCATGTACATCAAATCTAACATGAATGTGCGGCAAGTTACATAAAGTACATCCTGCACTGAAGCTACTGAGCTTGGCTTGCTTATTAATGAAGTAAGTTTTAAATGTTAAATTTAAATCTATATTACAATAAAGTAATGCAAAAATGATTTTGGCTGAAACTGAAGTCCTGCAGTTAAACTTACTCTCAAATGTGGTTTACCCAGCTGGAGTAATAGAAACTCTAAGTCATAATAAACCTAATAAAAAAATAAATACAACTAATCAGGCTGCTTTGTAGTTCTTTAAGTTTCTGAATAGTACAGTCTATCAGTAAACCCAAACCAAGATACGGTTAATGTGAGTTGACAGGCTTATTTGGTTCTGCAGAGTAGGATTTTTCTTCAGGAATCCAATTTGATGGTAGCTGTTCAGTCTAGCTACACTTAGGCTTTCCTTTGTCTTTCATGCACTAATGAAGATACTAAGAATTGGGGTGTACTGTTGCATTTGTACAAGATGTTCTGCAGAGTTTAACATCACTAATACTTAGGAAAAGTATCTTAAACTATGCCACTTAAAACCTCTTTAGAAAGTTAAGTGGTATTGACTTCAGTGATAGAGCTTTCCAATCTTTTGCAAAAGAATCCTCGGACTTAAGTGAAAAAGAATCCTCGGACTTAAGTGAAATTAGGTGCTTTAATTAGCAGCTTTTCCTGCTTTATGTGGGTGTCCCTAAACCTGCAAACTATTTTCCACTTGCTGTATCAGCATGTCTTCCTTATGAAGGAAAGCTTTATTTCACAGGAGCTTTTGAGTTAAAAATGTCTTTTTTTTTTTAATGTTAACATTTTTTCACTTCTAGCCAATGAAATGTTCCTGTGGGGATTTGGAAAGTATTCTTAAATGACTTCTAATAAAACAGCATCTTTCAAATGTTAGCCTAGAGCTACTTTGGCAGAAATAAGGAATGCGCACCTGACTTGTTCTGCTGAGGTCGCGGCACCAGGTGGGGCTGACGGTGTCTGGGGTGGCTCTAGGCCCAGCGGTGCTCTCATTCCAGATCCGCTGGTTATCGAAGGGGTGAGGACGGCACTGGCCCGTGGCAGTAGCTGTGCCTCTCCACAGCTTTCCTCCTCTGCGCCTGTAGCTCCTGCGGGTGGTTGGAGGGTGGTGAGCTTTCTCCGGGAGCTTAGGATGAAGTGGCTCTGTAGTCAACACTGGTGCTTTCTGCTGTCATTCTCTCACACCATCTCAAAAGGGAAACTAAACGTGTCTCAAGCTCACGAGGGTAGCAGTGAACAAACCAGCCAAATTCACTTCTGTGTAGTACGGAAGCATCACGTAGCTCTGTGTTATAAGAGAGACTTGGAAGCTCAATGTTTCTCAGGGGGTCATAAGATTCCAGCATTTCTTATGTGACTTCGCTTTGAGTAGTGATGCTGCTGCTCTTGTGGCTGATATTACAGCATCTATCTGGGTATTTCGAACAGTGGGACTGTACGTAAGGGCTGTATTTTCATTGACTAAGATGGGATGTGGTGGGGGAGTGCACGGGATTATGACCTCATTGGGATCTGCTGCGAGCCCGTTGGGCAGGCACTATGGTTTGTAGAAAATCTTGAACTTCAGTATAAAAAGTCCTGATCAGTGGGTTAAAATAGCATCTAAGACCACTCTTAATCATGCCTTAAAATATTTCACCGTTCTTATATTGACTTTGTTTTAAGTGTAAAGGTGAAGTCGGTTCTGGATGCCAGAGAACAGAACAGCAAGCTATGCATGAAAGGAAATGCTGGGGTCCTCGTTTGTATCGTCAAGGTGTAACACTGTCTTGCATCTTTGTCGGAAAGAAACTCAGGATGCTTTTCCAGCTCTGAAAGTCAAGCTGCAAGAATTCCGGTACTTTGTACATCTAGTGTCCTTTTTACAAAGCATCAAAGCAGAGGCTACAAAATGTTTGCATTTAAAATAGGTACACTAAAAATCGTGTTCTAAGTCTCTACTGGAGTTTTGATGGGTCACTTCGAGCTCTTGCCCATACAGCCGTGTGTAGCTCTGCTCACAGAATACGGTCAATGCTGAGAAGTCCAAGGTTTGCATTTGTTTCTTTATTAATGCGTATTTTTGGTTTTATGTTGGTAACTGTTTGAACCTAGCTTTCTTGTTTTGAAGTGAATTCCTGGAGTCTTATCTGTAATGCAGTATGCAAGAGTAAATGAGGAGAAAATACCAAGTTTGTTCTGCTGTTTAACTGAGTAATTACTTGATCTCGTATAGTTAGTAACTCCAGATGCATATAGTATTGCCTCTCTGCAAATTAATGATCTTTAGACCACTTCCAAACCACAAAAATCTTTACATCTCTGGAATGCTTTAGGCCAGTCTTGTAGCTATTTTTTAGAAAGACCTACTGTGCTTTTTTGAATATAATTAAAATTATAAAGCTCTGGGGAGAGAGTTTTGCCACAAGTTGGCAACAGTGATATCACTCTATCTATTTCATAAAGCACAGCTGAAGATAACTAATGCTGTCTTCTACAAAAGTTTCCTAAAACCTGTTTTCCTATTCTCTAAAAGTACCAACAACAAGAAATGTGTGGATTGTGCTTAGAGGCGAGCAGACTTCTCAGGAAGGACCATCTTCTAGAGACTTGCATTGAATATCCTGCCAATAATCCAACTCTTCATCTTACCGAGGGAACCACAGTTTGTATCATTTCTTCTGTCTCAGCCTTTCAGCTGGAAAAGCGCACACAGTTAAGTCCGCTCTGTCATGGCTGCGTTTCAGTGGCTTCCTGAGGAAGAGCATCTGTGATCTCCCACGGTAGGCAGGCTTTTTTCCTCTCCCTGGAGAAACTGTTGTCATTAACGTAAATCACTGAAGATGCATTTCTGTCTGCTAAAATGAATTTTAAAGTCTTTGACTTAAGTGATTGTAGTTTTTGGAGTAGGAAACTGCTGAAGATGCTCTGAATATTGTAGCTGCAGAGGCTTCTGTGCTGCCAGACGACAGTGCAGTGGTGCAACTCATTTGGAGTCTTAGATTATTTATTAAAAACTGATTTGTCTGCCTCTGCTTGCTCTGTAACAGCTTTGGATGTGGACTTGCCAAAAGGCAGGCTTCCTTAAGCCTAGATGCGTTTCCCAAAATATGGGCAATTCTTCTCTCCCACAGAGAAATTTTCCAGGGAAATGGGTCCAACATATTTAAATAAATAGTTGGGGTCTTTAATAATAGTTTCAACACAAAAAGGCCTAAGAGTTCCTTCAGAGTTAGTTTTCAGGTTGATTTGATCTTTTCTAAAGCACGCACCCACAAGCCGTGTCTGCATCTGGTTTTATTCCTCCTGTCTGTGCCCATGGCCCATTCTGACCTCGTACGTAAGGCGCATTCAGCGTGTCTGAACGTCAAGATATTTCTGGTAAATGCTTGTACGTGATACGTGTGGTGTTTCTTTTAAATGAACATAATCTTGGGTTGCCCACAGGTTGTGGGCCCTACATCCCTGGAGATGGACATCCTCAGGACCCAAGCGGATACAGCCCAGAGCATCCTGCTCTCAGACCTGCTTTGAGCAGGGTTGAACCAGGTAACCTCCCGGGCTCGCTTTCCACTTGAGTTCGTCTAGGATTCACTAAATACCATCCTTCTTGATGCAGTTTTGTCCATAAAAGACACTCGTCTCCTTGTTGCCAAGTAACACCTGCTGCTCAAATAACAACTGACCACTGATGATAACTTGGGAACGGATGATTTTCCTTTCCCATGAGGCACATACTCCTCCGGAAACTTAAAGGTTGTTCTACCAAAATTGCTAGTCCGTAACCTCCTAAGGATATGCAGCCCTGCAAAGTAGAAACTGGTCCCAGATTTGATTACTTGAATTTCTCGCCTCTGTCTTGTGTGTTTCATGGGCTTTGAAGTAACAGAGTTGTTTCGGGCTGAATTGTGAAGCTGCAGTGGATGTTTGCACTACATCATCTGCTCGGCTGACGGAAACGCCTCCGAAGGACAGGAAAGCGTCTGCCAGAGCTTGTCTTTGATAAGTCGTAAAAATGCCATTTTCTAAGAGGTGAAATTCCAATTAGGATATAGCTAAGTGCTTCTGTATTAAGGCCAAAGCCTCTCCTCATTAATGTTCTGGCAGACTGGTAAGTGATATTGCGAAACTTGGAGTGAAACTTCGTACGTTAGCTTCTGTTGGTGCATTTTGATGTGATCTGATATAGGGGAAACGGTGGATAGGGGAAACGGTGGATAAGTGAAACTGTCAACACAGATTAGACGTCTAATCAGTTAAAGCTCTAATTGTCGTGTCTGTTTTTCCTGTGACTTATTGGAGACAAATGGTAAAATCATATCAGTTATAGAGGTCTAAAACTTTCCACTTACTGGACACTGTCTGTGCTGAAGACTCAGAAAAGCACCAGGTGGACTAATGGTGGCTTGAAAATGTTTTTCACAAACCTGGGATATTGCCTGAAAAGTAGAACATGGATTAGAGTTACTCTGTTCCAGTCTTAAGATGTCCAGAAATGCAGATTTTTGAAGTTGTTCCAGTGCCTGAGTTTGTTTGCTATGAACTGGAACTGTATTACTTTAATTTTTTATTTCCTGAAATAGTCTGACTTTTGCGTATTCCACTGAGACTAAAGCAGCAGGTCCCGGCTAAGCATCCTTCCTTTCAAGGATGTGTCAAACTCGCAACAGGAACCAGTGTTAAATGTAAAAAGTCATATTGAATGTATCTTCAATATTCTGGCTTGGGAGGAGCCTAGATACTACCTTTTGGCCACAGGCTCCTGCAAGTGCATACTGCAGTGGGTTTTTTCTTTTTTTTTTTTGTCCTTGGACTCCCAGGTTATGATATCATTATGACAATACTGGAATACTTTTAACACAGCCAACAGTTTCTTGCATCTCCAGAAGATGGGCTGGACAGATCTGAGAGATGTCGCTGGAGCGTGCCAAAAAGGGGGGCAGAATTGGGAAGGGTCTCCCCTTCTTGAGAAGTTTTGGTACCTGTCTGTGCATCAGAGGCTGATCTGATACCACTTGGAGTAAATAAATATCTGTAGATTTGATCATGCTAAGTTCTGCAGTTATGTTTCGTTAGTTTTAAACCTTTATACAGATGTGAAGATGCATGAGGTTCCCAGCACTGCTGGTGAGTAACACACCAGGTTGTCTTTCTATGTTGACCAAGCAGCTTTCAAATGAGACTAACTTTCCATCCCATCATTTACTGTGCGTGTGGATTTGAGAGAATACTGTCAACGTTTTTGGTGCCCCTTGTGCAGCTATTTTGCCACATCTCTGTTCTGAACAGAGATGACAAATCTAAAGGCAGATTCCCACCACCTGCCCAACCATAAACTTGCCCAGTACAGGGCTCTAGGTCAACCCGTAAGTCTTTGTGGTAGTTGCATTAACGTGGAGCTGGAAGACCCCACTGAGACCCCTGGACTCCATACAGATGGTCAGCAGGAGATAGTCTTGAAGAATGTAAGGAATAAGTGATGGGCAAGAGGTGGTACAGCAGCGTTGGAAGGTGAGGTGAACTTGCCCGTCAGCTGTCACAGCCCTCAACTACAGTAACTCTTAAGCTTAGTCTGGAGTAGCTTTGTATTCCTGTTGTCCCTGGTTCAGCATTGGCTGTACTGGCCAACTGATGGCTTGGGTGACTTCAAAAAGTCATTTTTACAACTGCCCATGTGCTGTATTACTTAATTACACAAAACAAGTGGCTTAAGTTCCCAAATAAAGCCATGATGCCCTAGTATGGAGAAGAATCTCTTTTTTTAAGCCATAGTTTGGTTTGTGGTTTAAGCTCAGTGGAGGCATTTCGGTTTCTATCACAGGGGGTTTCATGGGGATGATGCTGATGCTTTGAAGTATCTCCGAGTTTCTCAAAGCTTTAAAGCAACGCAAAGAGCCCTTGGGATTATTTAACTGCCGTGCTCAGTGCCTTTACCCCTTTGAAAACCATTCATTCAGCAAGCAAAAGTAATCCCTGTGGTGACTCTTGCCAATGATTTTGAAATGTTCTTTGTAAAGCAAAAAGTCCGGAGTCAAGTAACGAGTCACACGAGCGGTGCTGGGAGGCAGGAAGATGCCGGCTCTGAGAAGCGGTGATACGCAGTTACCGCACTGAGCGTCTCATTGCTTACAGCGATGTACCGCTCTGACCACGAAAATGAAGTGCTGGCCTGAAGAACGTGTATGACGTTGCAGATCAGGTGTGGCTGGTCACGGCCGAGGTGCGAGGCAAGGTGGCAGCCATCTCCGTTCGGGCGGCTGGAGAAGAAAGCTCCTGGTGCCCAAGTGTTGACCGGGGGGCCGGTGCAGGTGAAGTCCACAATTGTTTGCTGTAAAGGCTGATGTTTGGTAACAAAATCCAGTATGGAGGGAGTATGGGGTGTAACTTGTCAGAAACAAAAAACAGATTACATGATAAGATTTTCTACAATTTCCGTCTTGCTCATATGGCTGCTTGCTGTAGTTAGCAGGATACCGGAACAGAAGTGGAGAGAGGGGACTTAGCCAAACCCTTATGCCTTAATTCCATTATCTGATATCCCTCCAAGCTGCCTGGCAAGCACTTGGGTAGGTGTGAATAAGGATTTCTCGAAGGAATATGAAAAGGGCCAGCGGGGCCATCACCTTGAACTTGTCCTTTCAAGCGTTATCTATAAATATGGTCCCCCAGAGCAATCCAGCTGGCACCCTCTAGTCAAGCTCATTGCGATCTCAGATAAAACTACTGTCAAGTGGAGCCAGATCTTCAGCTGCTTTATGGAGCTGTGCCCATTTGCACTGCTTGGGAGTGTGAATCGGGGGAGCTCCTTCCCATGGCGCAGCCTCGCAGCCAGTCGGCAGCAGGGAAGAAGAGGGGTGAACCTCCCAGTGATGGCTGAACCGCAGCACTCGGACGTTGACAGCGTGCAAGTGGAGAGGAAGAGGAGAAAATCCAACAGAGATGGTGTGCCCCGTAAATCCCATGTGGTGCTGCAGCCCCTGATGCTTTGGGAGGCTCATCCCAGCGCGTACCCGTAATGTGACAGTGGTCCAGCTACTGCCTAAATAATGTTTTTAAAAAGCAGCATGAGCCCCCACATTAACTGGCAGAGAAAAGACAAGGTGACATGGGCAGCCCAAGGTGTGGGGAGGGAATCCTGGCTCTCCCGAGCTCAGGAGGAGTTTTGCTGCTTGTGTTGTAGCCCAGATTTTCCTTCGGTATGTGGCATCCAGCAGGTTGTGCCAATGGCTGTGCTGCGCTGTGCGACGGGCTGGGCCTGCATCCTTCACCCGTGGGCCTGCATCCTTCACCCGTGGGCCTGCATCCTTATGATGCCTTTGCCTGCTAGCGTGTCTGATGAGGAATCGATGCTTTTTTTAGCTGATGAACTCTAAGATCATCCGATGAACGGAACTATGGAACAGAAAATCTCCCTTGAATTTACTGGCTGTATTTGTATTCTTAAAAGAGCTACGTGCTGTCATCTGTCCTTTGTGAAGATCAAAATACATCCTGACAGCCTGCTTTCCTCCTTTCTCAGTGGCCAAAGGCAACTTTGCTGGCCCTTGGTGCTGAAACTGTCACTTTTTGTTAATCCTGTGTGTTTTCTACACTTAAACTTTCAAATATATCAGTAGGATTGCTGTAATCTCCATAATCATAGCTTTATTATACAAGAGTAACTCTTACATATGTAGCCCAAAGTTAACTCTCCTCGGACAGCAATGAAACAGGCGACAAGAGGGCCAAGACGCTTTCCAGGTGCTCGGGTACAACGGTGGCCCTGCCCAGCCCAGCCGGGCGAGGCTCCGGCTGGGGCCCTGCTCGCCGCAGGGGGACGCACCAGGCAGCGGGTGGGGTGACGCCCTGTGCTTTCCCGCTTCTGCAACGTGCATCTCTCTCAGTTTTACATTTGTTTCCATTATCTGCCAGAATGACACTTAATCCATGCGGTAAAATCCAGGTTTAGCATTTCACATAATGAAACCAGTAATACATTGCAAATTAAATGACATTATTTGCTTTCTCTTCTCTGAACTTTGTTTCCATACAGGATGTGATCAAGAAATGCAAGATGGAAAAAGAAAGTCAATGTTCATTGACGGTGAAATATTAATGCTCCTTCAAAATGAGGGGTGGAATAGGGTGCTTGCTTTTCTGCTATGCGGCCCCAGGGCTGGGGAAATTCACTCCCAGGAGTTCACCGCAGCTGTGGCTGCGATCCCTCAGGGTAGCGCAGGGTTTGCGGGTGAAGCTGGAGAGCAGAGGGGAGTGCAGGCGCAGGCAGGGAGAGAAGAAATGTCTGATAAGAGTTAGCAGGCATCATCATCCTCCCTCTTAGAGGAGGGGGTTGAGACGAGCAGAGCTTGGAGGAAGGGCCAGTCTCCATGTCCCAAGTCGTGACCTGCCTGGTTTTATGGGAGATCCTTGTCCTGTGTTGGAACAGCCACCTCTTATGGGAGGTGTGGAGAAGATAGCACAGTGCAGGGTTCATTGCTACCTCGGCTTTCGCTGTGCACGTCTATGGGGACACTGAGGTGTCCCTGCCAGCCTCACCTCTGCCCCTCTGCCTTCAGCTGGGCAGGGTGTGCCTGCTCAGCCCCGCGTTCGGTCCTGGGATCCTCGCCTTGCCCCCAGCATTCGCTGATGCCGCCGGCTGGCAGGAGTGTCACCGTGGCAGGTAAATGATGTGGAAACTCTTTTATCTTTGTCTCTCCATCCCACGCTGGGGCTTGCAGAGGGCTCTGGTATGAGTTGACTTCCCTGGGCTGCTTGAAGCGCTCTGACAAACCTCGCCCAGCGAAGCGAGTGCCCGTGCGGCGCCTGTCCCGCGTGCCAGCGTGGAAACGGCACCTGGCATCACCTGCTGCCGAGTGGGTCCCCGAAAAATCCCGACAGGGTGTGCTTACGCTGCTGTCGGGTGGGTGTAACAGGGATGTCTCTGCAGCTTCTGCCGGCCAGCACTGTCCCCCCGCAGCCATCTCCCCACGCACACCCTGTGCCGACGCCTGCTCCGTGCTCCTTGGCTGCGGCTTTCCTGCTGTCCGGTATTGAGAAGAGGTTGGGGGAGCTGGACAAGGGGTGGACCAGTACTGAAACAAGTGGAATTGTTTTAAGGTATGGGCATGTCTTAGGAATGATTACACAGGGAAATGGACCAAGATTTCCCCCCTGTTGGGGCTGTCATCTTTACCCAGGGTTCAGCCCTCCTGGTTACACAAGGCGGTACCTTTGCATCGGGGTTATTGCCATTATTGTGCCGAAAAGCCTGCGGGTACCAGAAGGGCTCAGGCTGCCCCGTGTTCCCCGCAGCCTGCGCTGGCAGAGCCGGCGCGAGGGGAGCAGCGTCCCCGCCACCCGCGCTGCTGCGGGCGCCGCGTTTCCCAGGCCTGCAGAAGCACTTTGGTGCTCACACCACGCACCTTTTATTCAGGCTTCCAGAACATTTTTTTTTTTTAGCTGGAGGCCTTCAGGTAGGATTTAGGCGAAGGTAAAGAGCAGATTTCCCCGGGCAGGCCGGGGGTTCCGGGCCCGTCCTTTGGTCGGTGCTGCCACCTAGGGTGCGAGCGGCCGAGGCTTCCTGCAGGCACAAGCAGCCACCTTCTGAAAACGCTTCCCACAGTGTTTTCCGCAGGGTTTATCCCCCGAGCACCGCTCGAGAGGGGTGTGCGGGCAGCCAGGCCGGAGCCCACCACGGCTGCTGGGGCAGAGCAGCGCTTGGAGGCTAGGCTCGTATCCAGTATGTTATTGCAATACATTATTCCAAGGAAAAAGCTGCATAAAAAATTGCAGAAGTGTTGTACTGTGGCTTGGGCGTTAGCGTGGTCTTGGGGAGTCGGGGAATTGGTTTCCGGCTTTGCTGTGAGCTCTGCGTCCCGCAGGCAGCACCGTCGCTGCCGTCGGTTGCTGCAGGCGCGACGTCCCCGCTGAGGTCAGCCCGGGTCTCGGAGCGGCCTCTTACCCGTGGCTGGGCATGTACTTTTTGGTTTGTTTGTTTACAAGTACCTGTGCAGCTTGTCAGGTTTTGTGGAAGAGGTCGGAGATCGCTGGCAGTGACCCGTGTTTAAGCCACGAACTAAGGGCTCTCCGCAGAGCGACCCTTACTCGTGGCGTGTGCGCTGCCTCTGCAAAGCGCTGCTGAGCACCTCTGGGGACGGGCTCGTGCACCTTACCACGTGCTTTGCTTTGCTGTTATGTTAAACAGTCCTTTTCTGTAGATCCAAGTTTTTACCCGTACTTAGAGAAAGCGTGAGCCAAAGCTATGCTG
This sequence comes from Calonectris borealis, assembly GCF_964195595.1. NCBI lineage: Eukaryota > Metazoa > Chordata > Aves > Procellariiformes > Procellariidae > Calonectris > Calonectris borealis. Next base: position 4,684,389 of record NC_134327.1, read on the forward strand.
CGGGCCGGCTGCTGCCTGGGCTGCGGGGCAGGGGCAGGGAACAGATGTTCAATTCAGACCGAAATCAATCCCGAGCTTGAAACCTGCACTAATGGCTCTGACCCCACATCAAGGACTTCAAAGATAAAGGGAAATTTTTTTTTGTAGTTCCAGCTCAGGTGTAACTGAAATTCCATTTTACAGACTGCTTGCCACAGACTTCATACTTGGAAAGCCCAGCAAAAGGGCTCTCACTTTTCTGCACTAAACTTAAGCCTGGCTGAGCGTACTGAAGCTGCACGAGTTTGCCCTAAGCTTACCTTGGTGTAAGAGTTAAAGACCTCAGAAATCCAGCCGGTATTTTACCCTGTGCTCAAATTCCTGGTTAAAAGAATTTCCCCCTCGCCTTTGGAAGTACACAGCAGACCTTACGCGTTGTTGCAGCCCCGAGGGCTGCTTCCATTTTTAAGGCTTCTTGTTGGACATCTTCCCCCTCTCTGAAACACTTCTTGGAGTCCTGTGGTACTGGTGGGCAGGAGATTCTGTTCCTAGAAAAATGTCTGGCTGGCACTTTTTAACGTGTGCGGTTTTTAGATTCATCTCAAATGTGTACATTTAAAGCCATATCGATTTCAGTGTGCTTTGAACTTCACCCTTTTTTTTCTTATTTGTTAATGTGGATGTAGATAGCTGAGAAAACTATTAAGTTTAAGTATTACAGATGGACTGAAATCCATCAGCTACTCAGAGTGCAATTAAACGCTTCCTCCTTTAGGTACTTTGGAGATTTCAGAGGCTGCGAGGCTGGTAGTTCTGGTATGAATGCATTGTCAGTTATCACAAGTAAGTATTATATGTTGCATCTTTATTTATACGATTTAGAGTCGTATATATACCTTGAAGTGATGCTTTTTGGCTGTGAACAAGAGAAAAAGTGAATGCTTCACTGAGGAGGCTTTCTGAACGGGGAACACGAAGGACGGTGTTGTCCCTGTGGCGGTGATGCCGTACCACAGCAAGTCCCTCTCCTGAGCTAAGCGTGGATGCCAATTTGCGGGGGTAATTACTGCCTAAAGTCACCCTGAGCGCACGGACCTGGGAAGTGGCTGGAAATGGTGGAAGGAAAACGCTGAGTGTCAGCAGTGATTTCATAGAGAAAAGCAGCTTGTTAGGCACAGGCATCAGCTGTAACTAGAAATTTCAGGAGAGACCTTTTGTGTCATAAATGGCTTTAAAGTCATTGATTAAATAATATTTGTGTCCTGCAGAGAAGGAAACCTTCAGCAGCCTTCCTTAGCACCCATGCAGAGCTTAAAGGAGGACAGTCGTGGGGTGGATTTGCAACAGTGCTCTGAATTTGCTTTGCACTGGCTGATGAGGAGCTGCAGCGGGGACCTCAGCTGCAGGGGACATGCCACCTTCCATGTCTGTGTTCGTGGTCCATGTCATCTCCCGAATGGATGGCTCCATCTCGCCTGGGTTGCACCCTTGCTGGTACCCCAAAGGAGATGCCCACGCTTACACACAGCACATGAACCAGCTCGAGGAAGCTCCCAGTTCAGCTGCTGCTCTTTCAGGCCAGAAGATCCCAAACCTGGTGTTTTGACATCAAGGAGTTGCTTTCTCTGACCTGATGAAGATGCACTTCACTACAGGTAGGCTCCTGGATGTACAGCCTTCCCTTCATATTTTACTTTGGGACTGATTTTCTCAGAACTATGGAGCATCATTTCCTGCTTGCACGTCTGTCTGGCACCCACAGACAGTGAATATGGAAGTCCATTGATGGGCTTTTCCAAAAAGTGTTGTTGTAGGGCTACTGGGAGTTTGGAGTTACAGCCACAAGTCATTGCATGTGACTCATTTTAGACTCCAACCAACCCAGCTTATGGTATAGAAACACTGTTAGTATCTTCTAAACTTAAGTTTATTTTGGTGCAACATCCCCCTTATTTCTTTGCAAGAGCTCCAAAACTTGTTCTTGGATAAACCTCCCTATTTCCCAACTGGCTTTCAGCAAGTTCCAGGTCTGGTCCTAATTAGCGTGTGTGAACATATGTTATGGGAGGAATTTGTCGTTGGGAAAACCCTGGTATACTGATGGGTTTTTTTATGTGAGCATCCAAACTGGGACAAATTAATTTTCTTTCATTGATTTGAGTTGCAGGAAAAAAAAAAAATTAGAGATGTCAAAATCGGCGTGTGAGGAGCTGAGCGTTACCCTCTGAGGCCTTTGCATCCTTGCTCTGTGCTATGGGCTTTGCTCTTTGGCTGGGCCAGGGCTCCTCGGCGTGAGCCCTGTGACCACGGCTCCGGCGTGGCCTCGCTTGTTCTGCCCCGCAGTGACGTCTCTGCCGGAGCCCGCGAGCCCTGCGCGCCCCACAGCAGGTCTCTGCTCCCAGAAGGAGCTGCCAGCAAACAGGGTTATGGAAAGCCGGTGGCAGGAAACTTGGCAGCTGATAACAGAGCAGCTGTGTTTGTTGTTTCTAACTGGCAGAACACGAAGCAGAATTAATTTGAGCTACTGTACAGGTTACTACAACTCTTAAAGCAAAGGAGACTCTAGAAATATTGCTGCTGACATGCTAGGTAACCTTTTGGTATGAATTTTTGGCTGACCCTGTCAATTTTACTTGTAACAGCATAGGAGAAATACGAGGAATAACATGTCATGTAAGGTGGCCCATCAGTAACCACAGAGGCTCTGTGCTTGCGTCGTCCGTTGCTGGTTGTTGCTGGCGATGGTGACAACAACTCTGAAACCATGAGAGTGGCACATCCGCCAGCTCATCTGAGCCCTGGGTTTCAACTGGTCAAACTGGTACTGCTCCAGTTGGAGCAATTTAGGTTTCAGAAGGCACAGCATCCCCAGGAGCAGAGCCTGACTTTGCCGGGAGGTACGGGCCACCCCTGAGTCCCTGTGGACGATTTCCCTTGGCGCTGGTGGCAGCAGTGTCACCAAAGCCCTGCTCTGCCCAGCAGCGTCTCAGGGAGCTCCTCTTCCATGCACAGGTCTGCTTGCAAGCTTCCTAAAGCTGAAATGTGCTAAACGTGTTCATTCACCACGTAACTTCCATATTTTTTGCTGTCCATGTTTTCGGCTTCTTAGGGTTGTCTCATTAGCCTGGCTAAGCCTGTTCTCTGAGGGATGAGACGGTCTCTTTAGTTGAAGAGTCAATGACTGGGCAGCAGTTTTACACTTCACCCCCCTCCATCCTTAGCCGTTGGGTGGCCCCAGCCACTGGAGAAATTGAGATTGAACGAGCACCACGGCACTGCAGCGATTGAAGAAATGGTAATTACTGGATCCAAGAACAGGTCAGGAACTAGAAAATCCCATTTGACAGGAGTGTCTTCACTGCTCCATTTGCCTTGTAAAGCTCCTGGTCGGCTCTGGGTGTCAGACACTGCCAGAGCACTTGCTCAGCTGAGTCAATTTTGGGGAGCTTTGGGTTCTTTTTATTTGCCTTCTGAGTTTTGAGCCATTCAGCGTCATGCTTTCATGCAGCTCTCTCCAAACATGAGCTGGGAACCTTCACTGTAATAGCCCGGCGGCTGAAATTTCCACGTTACAGCGTGACTCCAGGCGGTGGTGATTCAGAAGAAAGGAAAGTTCCCTCTGTTTATGTATCAATAACAGTTCTGGTTTGGTTTTTTTTCCCCCCACTTTGGTCTGATATTTTGCCCATCCTAAGGCATCTGAGGGACCTTGTCCTATTGGGAATATTCCCACCTTCCAAGAGGGAAAAGGTTTTCAGCTCATTCTTTTGATTCCTTCGGTTACTTTAGGACGGGTGATAATACTAGACCAGAAAGCAGCTTCATCAGAGCTCCCCTTCAGAAATACTCGGGATAACTGAAAAAAAGAGTTGTTAGAAAACACTTTGTAACATCGCCGCTGCTTTTGATCCTGCGGTAAAATGAGAGCGAGTCCGTGCTGTCGTAATTAAGTGATGGTGTGAAAAGTCTGGAAAACAGTCCAGGTATAATGGGAGCATAAACTTCCCCGACGTCAGACCCGCTAACGACTCCCCTTTGGCTTCGGTTTCCTCCTCCGTGACTTTGCGGATACATTTGGCAGCGGCTGAAGTTTGAGTTACAGCCACAGAAAGTAAAACTGAATGTCACTGAAGATGTGCTTTGGAAAGAAGATCCAAGCCTGCTGTACTTAATGGAATGAGATAGTTTGAGGATTATTTCTTCCTAAACAGCCCAATGAAAGTGAAAATTTTTCTGGACTGCAGTGAAGAGGATGCAGCGTCCAAGGAAGTTCTGCAGTGTTTTCACCTTTTCCCTAACCTTATAAATACCATGTTTTATTAGTCGGTAGCAGGATGTCAGGCTGTTTGGGACTATTTCCCCGCAGCCTGGGAAGGCGGCGAGCGTGCCTGGCGCGGGCAGGGCCGCCGGTGTGCGCTGGACAGGAGAGGGCACTGGCACTCCAGCAGCGCTGCGGGCTCAGCACCCACCCGGCCAGCGCCCGAGCCGCCGCATCTCGGCGCACACCCGCGTCGTCTTGTGCTCCCGATATGAGACAGAGCCTACGAAAAGAGTGAACGAACTGCGCTTATTGCCTGGGTCTCTCTGGGATAGGGAAATCAAAGGGCTGGGGGTGGATTGCTGGGCACACGCTTGCACCGGGTGGGAGCCTGCCCCTTTCCCTTTAACATAGGCAAGTTCATCTGCCGGTGTCCGGTACGGCTCTTTGAGTTTTTTTCTGAAAAACTCTGACTTAGTGCCCTTTCTTTTTCTTTGCACACACAGCAGGTATTCAATACACAAATTAAGGTGACGTTCACGTTGCCAAGGGAAGCTCAGGTCTCTCCTGCAGTAAAGGTGCGCAGTCCTTCACCCCGGAGCCAGGGTGTGCTGCCTCCCCTCCTGCCTCCCCCCAGCCATCAGAAAGTGTGAAACACTGAATTTCCCACAGCATTTCCAAACAGCGTGCTGGGAAGCAATTAGCAAGTGGCCCCTAACCAGAGGGTGAGGAACGCTGGGTCAGGCTCCGTCCCTCCACAGTCCCACCATCTCTGATGGTGAAGGGCTCCCTGCCCTGAGAGGAAACGCTGGGCACAGACCTCTTTTTTTTTTTTTCTTAGTTTCCCTCCTTTTTTTTGTTTTAACTTTTTGCTTTGCACATGTAAAGGGTCTATAGTGTCGGAAAGAACCGAGTTCTGTTTGTTTTCGACTCTAATAAGTCTTAATTAGAGACAAAGTAAAGCTCTTGTGAAGCTGTCGGCATAATGACAGGCTGGGAGAGCCTCCCTGCTGAATCCGATCCAGCCCCTGGCTTCCTCGTCCCGCCAGCGCGTGGCAGAGGGGCGGCGGGACGGGGCACGGGTGCTGCAGCCCCTGCCTTTCTCCCGCCAGTCCCTCTGCGATTTGTCTCCGCGCCGCTGAAGGTCTGTGAAAGGCAAAGCAGAAAGGGCCCGACTGCAGCGGAAGGAAATATATTTAGAAACGTGAAACATAGGAAGGGAAAAGGTTGTATTGTATCATTCACCAGGTTCTTTTGTTTATTACGTTGCTGGGCTAGTGTATCGTTTTATAACCCCCAAAGAAATGCTCGTGCTTCTGGAGGGCGGCTTTGTGCCGCTGCAGCCCGTCTTCTAAATACAGGCTGTTGGTACGAGACATTGTTTGGCTATTCCAGTGCTGCTCAGTTTAAACGATGAATTTGTCAGGCTGGGCTTTGACGTGGGCCCAGGAGAAAGGCGATTCACATTCACGCTGCTTGTCACCTCCCCTGCTCCAGCTTCAGCTGAATTCTTCCTTAAACTGGAGTTTATCGGGCGAGGGGAGCCAGCAAGGTGCAACCGACTGGTTTCCACGCTGGATTTAACGAAGGCGACGGGACAGCAGGAGCTGCCTTCCCACCCCGAGCAGGTCAGTGGGGATCTAATCCTCTTCGGTGACCTTCGCAGCATCGCCTTGTCCTCAGGCTGATCTAAACCAGAAGGAACCTCTGGGCAGCAAAGGCACGCTCGGGTCTTGCACCAGCCCGTTTAGGAGGTTGCTGCATTTCCAGTGTTGCTCTTGAATGCTACGGAGCCGCTGGTACTTCGGTGGGGTGGTCGGCATCTTCAGTGGTCTGCTCTCACGCACAGCTTGGTGTAAGGGGAGTGTGACAAGTTAGGAGAGACTTTCCTGCACTGTCGTCTTTTTACAGAAACTAAGATGCTCTGTCTGTCACACGTTTGCCTTCTCGGCCCAGAAGATGGGTGCGTGTGGTGTGGCTCCTTATCACAGCTCGGCAGGTTTGTGGGAGCACCGTCTCTTGGAGCGGTCCCCTTTTGCTGCAGCAGCTGCTGCCCACCGCATCTCTATAGTTATCTTGGAGGAATTTTTTTCCACTCATGATATAGGCAAGATTTTTAGCCTGTCTTAAACAGCTCGAGGAGCCTATGCCTTCTAATACCTCCCCATAGGCAAATATTTGCACATATGTAAAAAAATAATTCATTTTTGTGCAGGCTCTCATTCAGATTGTGCCCATCCATAAGTGTCCTTTAATGAGGGTCTGCCTGGAACCCCAGCCTCAAAATCATCCAGACTCAGTGTCCATCTGAACCAGGTGAACCCTTAAAAAGCCTGGAAAAAATAAGGACCTAAAACGTTTCTCTGTGAGAATGCATAAATACTCAAATGCTAAACTAAAAGGGCTCTCGTCTCATCCCACAAGCCATCTGAGAGCATGGCTCATTCAGCCACAGGAGGATTTTAGTACTTTAAAAAAAATTGCCACAAAACATCTGCAGTCTGCAAAGAGCTGTTCTGCAAAGCGTCGTGTAGGCATTCTGCGATGTGTCCCCAAAGGATTTATTACCTCCAGCTGGCTGCTTCGCAGCAAATTCTCCTTCCTTCATCTAGATGGCACTCTGCGGTCTGAAAAAGACCTTTTGCAAATTAACGTGGAGAGCGAAGTTTCAGCAATCGCAGCCCAGAGCCTGCATCTTTAGTTATAATTTTGTCAAACTCTGGTTACGTGAATGGGCAGGAAAGGAAAGCGGGGGGGGGAGAAGAAATTACATTGATGGAATTTTTTAGGGTTTATGAGCTCTGGGACCTTAGGGAAAAAGGTCTTTTCTCCTGGAGCAGGTGCTGGTCCTTTAATGTTCACTTGATAAATATGGGCTCCGTATTTTGGGAAGCTGCAGCACAGTCAGACCTCCTCATCATCTCCTTAACCAGCCCCACCGCTCACCCAATTTCTTCTCCTTGTAGGTTGTGCTACTTCTGAGCCTTCTGGGTGTGGGATATTTGGCCCATCCGAGCTCGTTCGCTCTTTCTGTTCCCCAGGTCACTACATGTTGTACAGCCCGGCCTTCAAAGGTTTGCAAGCAAGCAAAGGGATTAGAAAAATAAGCAAAGATGGCTATTACTTAGATACTGATGTACTGCAGAAAACAGAGCTGTCCCAGGGTAGCACTTTCTTGCTTTTAAAGGCAAATTTATTGCCTTCTACAAGTTTATTTTTCTGGCTATTCTCAGGCAGCCAGAGAAATGTCTGGGCGCACCAAATACAGAGTGGGATCCGATAAAGGCAGTTTGGGGAGGATGAGAAAGGGGTATATGGGGATGTGCTAAAATGACCAGGGGAAAACGCAGTGAGGTGGAAGGGCGAAGAGTGAGGGAGGCGCCGGGAACAGCAATGTGTGTTTTTAAACTGCGTTAAAATGCCAGCATCCCCAATAGAAGCAGAATACCACTGGTGCCGTCTTTCTGCTGGTCTGAGTTCGTGGCATGGGCTTCAGACTGTGAGAAAATGAAGCACCTTAATCTTTGGCCAAGCAGACGTCTGGGGATGCCCAGGGTGCGTATGCAACACGTGTATGTGATTCCCTATATAGCTTACTGTAAAATTCTGGAATTTATTGGCCTAAATGGGATGAAAGGTGATGAATACGTTGTATAACTTCGTGATGGTCTCCTTTCCTTAGCATGTGTTGGTGAAGGGAGACTTTTGTCTATCCATATGCCCCTTGCCCGCAAAGGGAACTGTGCGGCTGAGTACTGCAATCAGCATTTGCTGCATCTGGAGCCACTCTGCCGGTGGCCTTTGCGTGGAGTGAGGCTCCTTTCAATTGACGGCATCAGTGCTGGGAACGGTGTCTGGGGAGACTGACTTGAGATATTTCCCTGTATGTCTTGTGAGCTTGCTCTAATTGAGCCCTCTCTGACCGTTGGTGACTCATTTAGCTTTCAGGTGGCACTTGGAGAGCACCCCAAGCTGCTGCAGGGACCCACCTTTCCCCATGCTGGCCATGGCCTCGTCCCAGTACAAATCCCCAGTACACATTGCTTAGATGTTTTCAGAGAGCAGCTTTTTGCTGGGTGGCAATCGTCAGAGCAGCGGTGGGTTTGTCAGTCCAACGTCCATTTTCACCAGTCTGCGATTCTGCCCGGGGTGGTGGTGTGGGCATGGCTCACCCGCTCCTCCTCCAGCTCCCACCAGCGTTCCCTTCCTCTGCTCTTACTCATCTCTGGCGTGATCGCCCACGTGTCTGGATGTGTTTCCTGAAGTTCTCCTTCCCTTTCATTTCTGTGCCTCTAGTGCAGGCGACGTCACGTGCACAGCTATTTCTTGCCAATTTGCAGTGGTTCAGCTTGCAAAACCCCTGTGCCGTGTTTCCTGGTTTGTGTTTCCATGGACAGTTGTTGCTTGTTTGGGGCTAATGAGAGCTCTGGGACATGGTTTTGTAAAGCTGCTGCCCTGTCCTTCAAATCCCTGCCCTCGAGGTCTGCTACTGCTAAGACAAGGCAGAAGAGGATGAAGTGTTGTGCAAGTTGGAAGATTTAAATAAAATTACGTAATGGTTTAAGAACTTTTCCTACTTCTAGTGTCCATTGATCAAGGATACAACAAAAGAAATCCTACCTACCTACATGCATAGAGCCGTCTTCTCTCTCCACCCCTGCCCTTCCCTTGGTCCCTTCCACAAAGCGTTACCTTTGCAGCTCAGCTGCATCACTTGGTGCTCCTAAAATTAATAGATCCTCTGAAAACTACAGTTCATGGTGGATTCATGTGAACCCACTCTTTCTTCAAAGCTGCTTGGCCCTGGTTTGGGCAATTCTTAAATCTATCATCTTTGGCTGCTTCGCCCCATCTCCCGGGCTGCTTGCCCTGTGAAGAAGATGGCAGAAGTGATGGGGATGGTCCCAGTGGGCTGTCACTCGTCACGCCGGCCGGGAGGTGTGACTGGATGGACCACGGGGTTGCTCACGCAGGATGTGAGTAACCTGAAGGAGCCGTCCTGTCCTGTCCTGACGCGGAGCGAGCAAATGGGGAGTGAGTAAGAGGTGGCCTGGGCATGGCATGGTGGAGCACCAGAAATAGCCTCAGGCTCCATGGAGGAGCTGCTGATGTGGTGAGAAGAGGAATTTCAGGATTCTGGCAGTGTGTAAGGGGGTGGCAGAGCTCCAGATGGGGTTCCCCATGTTACGAGCCGGAGCAGACTTTGAACCTGTGCTGCTTTTATGGCAGAAATAGGTTTTCGTGTCTGTCTGCTGCCCCAGCAATACCCCCGCTGCGCCGGGGGAGCGTCTGACTGCGATCTGCCCCACCGAAAGCCTGCCGGGGCCCAGCGGCAAGATTAATGCTTATGGGGCTTTCCTGGTGAGACTCTTTGTGGTATTTACCAGAAGTCCCTTGAAGGCAGAAATTATTGCCTTAAAAGATTAAGGCATCATTAATCATGTTTTTTTGTTTCCCACTCCCCACAGGTTTTCTTCTGGCAGGCTGGCTCGGTGTTACTGATAAGATCTTTCTTATTATTCTCCATTCAGAAGAATAAGTTTATTCAAGTCTTTTCTACAATTGTGCCATCCTCAGGTAAGAAGGAGCCTCGAGAAAATTTCAGGCAACCGAGAGGAATTGCTTTTCACTTTGAACACAGACATATTTTGGCCTCTCATTCTAGGTTTCGAGTGATGTATTTAATTCACGGTTCTTCATAAATTAATGGAAATTATTTAAAAAAATACATATTTTTATCTATGATGTCATCATCATCCAAGGATCCTGCCTTGGTGTAAGGGGAGCAACGCGGGACGGAGGGTGGTTGCAGAAGTACTAGTTTCTCCTGACGTGGTGGCACTAGTTGTTGGGGTCGAGGGGTTGACCTGACAGTGGGACTGCATGGGGGTTCCCGGCTATGGTCTGGCCCCAGGAATAGTGTGGTTGAAACAGAGTTTAGGTGCCCAATTTGGAATTATTTGGAAAGTATGTCCCAAATTTTTGAGTTGAAAACTTAAAAATTAATCAAGGAAGGAATAGATGCTAGGATAGAAACAGGGTAAACTTTTAAATTTGCTTTGGTTATTGAGACTGTCTGCACCATGGGCTGTAGACATGGCAAAAAGTCGTGCCCTCGCTCCCTGGTGCATTATTCATTTCCATCCCCACAACCCTTCTTCTGCGCTGTGCCACGGAGGGCCACGGTTGTGCCTTGTACTACTGTGTGCAAAACATTTCTTAATTTATGTGCTAATTAACCTGACAGCATGACTTGATTGTTAGGAGCTTGGTCTCCTGGCAAGGCTGTCTTTGCAGACAATGATCCTTCCCTTCTGTTTTAACTAGAGCAAGGAGCGCGAGGCGGGAGCAGCCTGGCAGCGGCTGCTCGGGGGGGCTCAGATGCGATAAGTGCGAGTACCGTGGAGGATGCGGCAGCTTCAGAAATATCTGCTTTCAGCCTCCCTTTTTAATGGAAGCTTTATTTTAGAAAGCTTTAGTTAACGTCATTCTAAAGTTTATTTCCATTTTATATCTTTAAATAAAGAGGCTATAAAGCTCCTGGCGGGGTTTTCATTTTTGCTGGCTGGGAGAAGAGAGGTGAATTGGCTGCTTGTCTCCCGCAGGGATGCTTTTGGGGCTGCTCAGCGTGTTCCTGCTGGCAGCGCCGCACAGCCTGACCTACCTACGGCCGTGACTCATCCGCCGCCTCCTCGGGGCAGGTGAGGATATCGGATGCGCTTCTGCAGCCTCCCGAGCTGTATCTATACCATGCGACGCCGCACGCAAAGCCCCTGTCACTTTTGCCAGCGTGTCTTGGGGCCACTTGGGTTTCCTTCGCTTCCTGCGCTGCTGCCCCAGCCTGGGCAGAGTCTTGCCAAAACCGCTGTTCATAAAGGAGAGATGAAGGCGTGCGCTGCTTGCGGGGCCAGGGCAGCTGTGGCAGCCTTGGGTTCGGTGCCAAAGTCTTTGCCCTGGCCTCCGGCGCGGGGATGGGGGATGCAGCAGCAGGCAGCGTGTGCTGGGGCTCCGGGGGTCAGCCCTCGGTGCGCTCGGCCGGAGGAGCTGCAGCCCGGCTGCTTGGCAGGCTGAGAGCTCGCGCTCTCATCGCCCAGGTTATTGCAAAAATAAATCTAGGCGCATGAAAATGAATGGCTAGTCTTGCTATGCTTTTCCTTAATTGCTTGTTTCCTACACGCTTGTACAGCACAAGCTAATTTTAAGTAAATTCATATAAAATTAAAGTCTTGTAGTGAAGCTTTTCCTGAAGAAGCCACTTTCATGTTAAGTGGGAGAATAGCAATGGCCAGTTCCAAAGTTGGACTCGGAGCTGCTCAGGGTTAATTCCCTGCACTGCCACAGGCTCCTTTCCTGCCCCCAGGCAAGTTGCTGAAATCACTGTGGGCTTTTGATGGAAGCCTGTGTGATTTGAGCGCCCGGATCCCTCAGATAGAGGAATTATCTGTGTTCCCACATATGCTTCAGTCGCTTGTCTGTAAAATGGGTGAAAGTGCAGCATTTGCCTTACAGATGTGATGAAGAACGCAAGAATGGTGATGAGGTGCTTGTATCTTGGGTGGTGTTTGCACAGTCTTCTCTCTCCCCTCACATCTCTCCTCTTGGCTGGACCACTCGGCCCCTGGGAAGGTGTCAACGTACAGCTCACGTGTGAGTATGCTTTGTTATCAAGGAGCTTTTTCAGTGATGCCAAGTTTGTGGTGTTTGAGTTGCAGGTGGGGAATGTGATCCCGGCTGGCGGGAGAGCGAGGCTCCTGGGCTGCGCTTCCGAGTCCCGGGAAAGTCACGGTTTGCCCGTCCCTCCCTTTGCCCCCCTGCTTTGCTCCCACAGCAGCATCCTGCACTCCTGCTGCATCAGCACCGCTGGCCATGCTGTGAACTGATTCAACTGAAAAACTTGCAAAAGCAGCTGATTTCTTAGAGGACGGTTCAGCTCAGAGTGGTGCTGAGCAATGGGAGCAGAGGTGGATGGGAAGAGCTATCGTGAGGCCACGTCTGCGATGCTAAGCCGAGTTTGTAGGGAGAGAGGGAGTTTTTTCCCTTTTCAGGCTGATAACATAAAGCACCAAAGTGCCACGTTTTTGGTTTTTTCTTTTTCTTGAATGTCTCACCAGAGGCACGTGTCTGATTGCATCAGCCCGCACCACCCACTGCATCACCAAGGATGTGCTGAGGGAGCACAGTGCTCCTTGAAATTTGCTGCTGTTTTAGAAATGTCTCTCTCTGGTTTATTTTCTTGTTGAGTAATATTTTTTGTTCTTTTATATATTTCAGTATTCTTAGTAATTTTGAAAAAGACTCATTGAGGAAAATAACATGCATGCAGAGGTGTGGGCTGCACATGAGAGAGAACGCTAAATCTTGAATAAGGCTGGGTCGGTGGGTAACTGTTCAAAAGTTCAGAAGGAGACCACAATGACACTGCATTCTCATATATTTAAAACTGTCCCAATAAAATTGCTGCTTAATGTGCTCAATCGATGCAGCAAAAGTCTGGTTCCTGAATTCATTACTCCCCAGCTGGGAAGATTGTTTCTAATTCCACGTGCTCTGTGTATGGATTTATTTTTCATGGGGTGAGGGTGGGAAATTTGCCTACTGTAACAAACCCAAACAATCAAAAATTAATTTGGTAGGGCAGGACGAGCACAGGACGGGCCCTGATTTGTGAGCATTTGTGTAAATGGAGCATGTGGGTCCTTAGGCTGAGCCCAGCACCAATGTCGGGATGTTCGGACTAATCCATCGTGTGGGCTGGAGTCAGGTTTGCTGGTTGGTTTGCTCTTTGGTTTCCTCATCTGGAGGAAGGGAAATGTTTAGAGTTTTGAGCATATGGATAAAGCTAAATCAAAATGATAAAGCATTTCATTTCAGAGTGAGGGCATCCGTACAAGAATAACTGTTCCAGAATAACTTATCACGTAGACAAACTTAAAAAAAAAAAAAAAAAAATCTATTTTAACCAGAAAAATGAAGGAGGTATAGAGCTCTGGGTGACAAGCACAGCTCCTGAAAACACATAAATCACAGATCACAATAGGTTCTTTAAGATCTATAGAGATGATAGTGCTGTTTTGGTAATGGCACATCATGATCCTATCTATACGTGCATATACTATATTTATAGTAATACATGTATATATTTCAATTTTATATATATATAAAAATCCAATTTACTGGTGTGGGCTTTAGTTAAGAAGAACTCTGACTTGTAATTTTTAGTAAAATTACATGATAGAAAGGAATGTCATTTATCAAAGAAACACTGCTGAATTTATGACAAGAACTGGGAGATAATGGGATTTCTGAGGCTGTACAGATGCTCTTCGCAGCGATTTGAGAAGACAGGATATGGGGGAACTTAACTGAAAATGAGTTCTCTTTTTTCCTGAGATTGTTATAAACCTAATCTATTTGCAACTCTTATTTTATGGACGCACACGGATTCTTATATGAATACTGAAATTTTTAGATCATTTATCATAACAAGTAGTTTTTGCCTGGAAAAGATCTCATGCTGCAGACCTCCATTACTAACAATATATTCTTTCACAGTGCCAGCCTTTAATTCTTTTTAGTCAAAGCTTTCTATCAAATTCCAAACTTGAATTAAAACTGCTGTTCTGGCATGTGAAACATTGCCTCATCACTCTGGAAATTTGTCGCATTTTTTTCCCCTTCTTTTTAATTAGACCATGTATAGAGCTGCCCCAGCCTAGTGCATGCTCAGGTTTTGATGTAAGTGCTCGCGGTCGTTTGGAAAGCACAACGGACACGTGACTGGGGAGGGTAGTTCATTTCTGTATAATTAGGCATAAAGGCTTGACGAGTCCTCCCGTGCTCTGCACGACCCCAGTGGACTTGCTGAGGAGCAGAAATGAGTATTTCTGCCTTCAGCCCAGGTCGGCATTAGGCTCTGCCCGTTTCGCAGCTGCATAGTGAGGTGGGGGGTCCCGGGTCGGGCAGCCGGGCAGCGGGGGGGTTTGTCCTGCTCCTCCCTGCCGGTGGGTTTGCTGAGGCTGCGGGGGGCTGAGGGATGGGCAAACCGTGTGGTCCTGGGGAGAGGCTGCGAAGCCGCTGGGCGCTGGGTGGCACCGACCCCCCCGCTGAGCAATATTGAACTCGGCTGCATTTTCGAGGAGCCTGAGCTGAGGTTAAGCATGCACGTGCTCATGTGCGTGACTGTGTGAGGAATATTGTCTGGGGCTGCATTTCTGTCAGTGCCGATGGCGTAGGTCGCGTGAAGCTTGCAGCGTGCCAGCTCCGTAACGGCATTCCCTGTGCAGGGAGCACGGGCCTCCTCAGGCTTGCCCTTACCTCGCAACCTTGGCGCTCTCTAAGGCAATCTACAGTGACCCAGGAGGGCTTTCGACTACTACAGGAGGATTCTGTCATTTCTTTGGGACTCTTTTCCAGCTGCAGAGCTCAGTCACTTCGCATGTTTTTCAGTTGGAGGCAGTGTCCTGTGTATGATCTGTCATTTTTTTTAATCCATTGCATCCTGCAAAGGTCTCAGCGGGAAGGTACAACAACACAGCCCAAAAATGTCCTCGCGTTGTTCATGTGTCCCCTTAGAGGAATAAACCCCAAAAGACCTCAGCCGTCCTCTGTTGCAAATGGCTCCGGCAGGCAGGCCGAGCAGCTGGCTCCCCAGGTACTCTCCGTGAAGCATCCTTTTCTTTTGTTCACTTGGAAGTTTTCCCACTGCCATTAACCTTCTTTTCGGTACCGTTAAGGACACCATCGTGCATGGGGCAGCTGGGGAGAGCGTTTAAGAATGGCCAGGAGGGGTTTCTCACCTGCAGGACCCCCAGCGCCCGCCTCGCTCAGGTGTCCAAGCCAGAAGGTGCCGCTTTGCACATCCAAACACCGCCTGCACCTTCTGCTTTGGGCTCCTGACTTCAGCCTCAGCCCTGGCAGTTTCTCCACGTCACACATGCTTCTTGCTGAGCGGAGTGGAGTCGATCGCACCCCAGGGCTGGCTTTGCTTCCAGTGACTGCTTGCCCTCTGCTTTAAAATATTTACTTCATTTACTGCTTCTGCAATGTATCCGTTTTGGCTGGGCTAGGAGCCCACATGCTATCGGAGTTTCTTCCTCTCAGAGGTAATTGCAGACCAAGGCTGAGTTATCCCTACCACCTCTTGGGAAAACTGCACAGCCTGAGCTACGAAAGCCTCTTACTAGCAGGCAACTTTTCCAGAGCCAATATAACTTCAGAGTCTTGTCTGAATCCTTCATATATTTTCAAGACTATCCTTGAAATATGGCCACCAGAGCTGCTCACAGCATTTAGCGATGGTATCTTGGATACTGGATGCCAAAATAGCACCATTTCCCTGCACTTGCTTGTTAATCTTCTATTTATGTAGCCCTGGATTGCTTCTCCCCTCTTAGTAACAGCATCACATGAGGAGTTTATGTGCGGCTGGCTCTGTACAAACCTCCCCATTTCCTTTTCTTAATGGCTGATGCCAAAACTGCTGTTGTCCATGTTATTAGCATGATCTGTGTACTTGGTCCTTAGACAGGCAATGTGCCACCTGCAGCTATTCAGAGCACTTTGCTCAAATAAACTGATATCACCCAGCTTTCCAGATCTGTTCCCGTCGTTAATGCTGTTCCTGGCACCAAATACTGCCACGCACAAACTGTGCCATAATGGTTTCGTGTGTTTCCCAGATAATTGAGTCAGGTACTGAATAGGGTTGGATCAAGGACAGAAACTATCTGGCTATTTGTCTGTTTATCCTGAGTACCTATCAGTTAACTACTTTTAAAATAACTTGGGTACCTTTATTTTGTATAAAACACTTTTAGACTGAAAATCTACTGCCCATGGAAGTCTGCTTCAGGCTTAGGTCTCTGCAAACAAAGTACTGATGCAACCAAAATACCTGGTTTAGTTGACATTTTCTTTTCCACGGTTGATGATGATGATATGCAGATTAGCTGACCTTTAGTTCCCAGATACCCCATTCACTTATAAGTATTGACTTATACTGAGCTTCATCCACAGTCCCCAGATGGATCTTGCTATATTTTTTGAATGTATTAGCAGTTGGCATGAACTGCTCAGCGCTCTCTTTTGGCAACTTGTCTTCACATTTGCTACGAAGCAATACAAACCTGCTTGTTTAGGCGTTTGTGTAACGAGAGTTTCTCATAAGAGAAGGGATTCTGGCCAGAGGTCCAGGGCCCAGCAGTACTGTGAAATACACTGTGAGTTAAAATATAACAACCCTGCCGGTGACAACCAGCAGCTTTAACTGGCCCCGACTCCGCGAGTGCTTCTGGGTGCTGGCTTGTGGCTCTGCTGGCTTGTGCCCCTGCCGGCTCCCTCCCTCCCCAGCGTGTCTAACCGGAGGCTGGCCCCGCTCAGCCGCCCTTCCCGGGGAGGGATGGCTCTGCCACCGGCTCGGGCCGTGTCTGTGCCTGCAGGCTCCCAGCTTAACCTCTCCGGGCTCTTTAATGGTGAAACAGCCCAGCTGCTCCTTAGGGTCTCCGATGGGCACAACTGAGATGCCAACCGATGATCTTAGAGGTCTTTTCCAACCTTAATGATTCTATGACTGGAAATTCTGCTGCAAATCATTGATAATTGCCCACAATTGTTCTGAAGTGGATCCGGATCTGAAATGAGGTTGTTTTGCATGTGGTCTGTTCTGTACTCACTGAAGCACCTACGGAGAGTTATTGCTTCTACAAATAGGAGGGACTGAAGTGGCCCGATTTTGGGTTTCTATATCAATACTAAAGAGGTTCTCCCAGCGAGAGCACAAATAATATTGGCTTTCCCCCTCCCCTGGGGTGTGCATCTCTTGGTTGCAGTGCTGGAGCGAGCCTCGGTGGGAGCCGAGCGAGCGGCTCGCCAGCTCCTGGGGCACTGCCTCCAAGCAGCCTGTGCCTAAAAAGAAAGAGCCACCTTGGCTGTAGGTGCAAAACCACTGTTACCCCCCAGCCAAGCCTGTAGCCATGCCCGGGCAGAGGCAAAGCCACTGGCCAGGTCAGCAGCGCTGGCACATACGTGCCGTGCATAGGCAGCCCTGCGGTGGAAACCCCGGCTGCTCAATGGCACCGCAGCCACCGCGACAAACACGGGTAGAAACTGCTCGCCCTCTGGGCACGGCCCAAACACAGGGAACGTTTGGCTTTATTTCTGCAGCACGTGCTGCTGCTGCTCTTTCTGAAGCTGGTTGCTTAAAAAGAGAGGGTACAACATAGCTTGTGGGGCTGTGCAGGGCAGTATCCCGGTCTTTTAGGAGGGATTTGGCTCAGTCGGTCCCTGCTGGGGATCTTCCACATGAGGATTGCTCAGTGTTGCCTTCAAATCGGGTAGTACCTGCCAGGGCCATCCCCTGGCATTTCTTACTGCTGAATCCCCCAACAAAGAGGCATATTCACATCAGTAGAAAAACAAAATGGGAAGAATTAACCCGAGAAACACAGGTGGGAAGGAAAAGGTGGTTTTTAGAGTCCTGCAGCTGCCGTAGAGCGCTCTGCTGACGTGTCAATCCCCTGCGATGCACAGCGTATGTCAAGGCGGCACCATTTAAAGGGATAACAGCAAATGATCTGAAAGGCTCTCTCCTTTTGTGTTCTTATTTCATCCCAGTGTATTACAGGATTTCGTTCAGGTTTTTCAGTGGTCTCCTGGGTAAGGCTTTATTACAGCAACAGTGCGGAGTTCTAGTTTTTAATAATGAGATCTATATAAATAAAACTGATTCTGCTGCCACCTGTAATGCTTCCTGCCTGAGAACACTCGAAAGCCTTTTGCAAACGTTGATTTCCCATTATTTGGGATAGGGAAGCACCTCCAGGTACTGCGCAGAGCATTGCAGCAGTGTGCGTTGTGTTGGCCAGCTGCCTGTAAAAGCCATACCTTTGAATCACGGGCTTCAAACAATTGAGGGTCTTTTTACGCCCAGAGTGAGTCATTAAAATAATTGCTTTTTTAGTTGTTTGATTTTTTCCTTTGTCATTCTGAGGTTTTAAAGCAGATGCCAGATAGTATGAGACTAACTTATGAGAGTTGAAGATGCTGTGAGGGGAGCTTCAGCCTCGGAGAAGACAGATGAAGGTTGGGAGGAGAGGATGGTTATGGTATTTCACAGATTATAACTTGATGTGCAAGGAGGTGAAGGATGCTGTGACCCAGCAGGCTGCAGTGCTGTCGAGGACAGGCATTTGGCTCAGAGCAGCGTCCTTGGCACCATAATATGGCTTTCCATATGGTGCTGCCCTGTGCTGGGTGAATCTATAGTCAGATACTCAGGCACAGGGTAAGGCCCCCAGGTATCCAGGCTCAATTTGGGCATCTATGTTGCCCTAAACTCCCCGTGCTTGGTCAGGCAGAGGAGGACGAGCTGAGTCCCCGGGACCCCGTCCTGCTCCTCCCCGGGGAGCTGGGGGGGTGCCTGGTGGGAAGGGGTGATGCTGTGCTGGGCGTGGAGCGGAGCCGGCAGCAGAGCCGGGACGGCACGTGTGGCACTGGCAAGAGAAATCAGCAATGGCGATGAACCGAGTAAAGGTATCACGGGTTTCCTAGAACCGTGCTTTGTATGGCCCTGGTTGTCAGGATTTGCACTGTATTGACGTGGGTTTTCAAAGGGATGAGGACTGGGTTGTACAGCAACGGCTGTCACTTTACTTGGCTGAGCTGCCATGCCCCCTCCTTGCAGGGTAACATTAAAATGAAGATTGTATAGCGGAGAGTGCGGCATAATTGGCTGGAGACAATGTATGTGCTGTGCTGTTCTGTACAATATTGATTGCTCCTTGTCCAAATATATGTATCTAAAATCAGTCCATTAAGCGGCAGCCCCCTTGGGCCGATGCCAATCTTCTCACGCTGCAGTGGCTGTCGCTTCATCTTGGCCGTACTACAAGTCCTGCGCGCGATCTGCCGGCACGCCGCAGCCCGGCACGCGGGGGGCCTGCGGCCACGAGGGGTCAGCGCCCATCGTGGGCCCCTGCCGCCGCCTTTGTGGGTGAATCTTCTTTGCTCTGCCGGGGATCTCCCTCCTGGCGCTGGTGGTATCAACCGCACAGGGACGTGTAGCACTAGTGCCGGCTGCCGCGTGGTCTTTGGGGCTTGTGTGAGGCTGCAGCTAAATCCCAAAGGAAAACTCTGTTGTTTTTTTTTTTTTAGGCAGGTGAATTAAGGGGAAAACCCATCGTGGCTTGGCAGAGCCCGGCCAGCAGCCATGCTAACGCAGAGATGAGTCCTGGGGGCTGGCAACATGAGCAGGAGTGACGCAGATGCTGTCGGGGCACGGCTACGTCACAGCACGCTGCACAGCCACCTCGGCTGGTTTGAGATGGTAAAACCAGTCGTGCGGCTGCTGGGCAGGGTAGCTGCAGCTCAGTCATGCTGGAGCTGCGTCACATGTGGTGCTGCGCTGGCCTGCCTGCTGCCACCCACCCACCCACGGCCACGCGCCGTGTCTGCTCCCCTCCTGGGCTCCCGCCGAGCCCGTGGGATTAACAGCAACACAGCTCACACAGGCTCGGTGGTGGCCACTGAAGTGCCTCGCTCTGGTTTTTTCATTACTTTTTACCACTTAGAAGCTCCTAAATCTCTGCATTCAGGGAAAAGCGGTGCTGCTTTTCCACCGGTGCAGAAGGGGTGCAAAAGAAGGAAGGTCCATGCTGCTTTTCTCCAACCTTCACCCCCAGTCTAACTTAAATCTCTGCTTCTTACTCAGCAGACTGGAACACATTACAGCCATCCCCAAGCAGAAGTTTTCAGGCTGAACACAGGACACGTTACCAGGTTACCGGCACCGGTACGTACAGCGTGCACCAACAGGCACGCTCGACGGATGCGGCTTGGGGCTGTTTGTGCTGCTGCAGGGTTTATGGCGTGCTGCAGAGCGGAGGGGCTCAGCTGCAGAGCTTGCTGCGCCCGGCGGCACCAGCTTCACGCTGTAATGCAAAGCCACTCGATGCTGCATGCTGCAGCTATTTGGAACTGAGGTCCGTGTATTCCTACGTCTTATATATATACGTACACATATATAAATGGGAATCATTCCTCTGTTAAATCTAAGTAAACAGTTTCTTTCCTCCTGCAAATAATTAGTGTCCTAGCAGATCCCATAATAAATTAATCTTCTTTATCATCCAGTTAATCGGTTCCACAAAACCAGTGAGCAGTGAAATCTTCTGACCTATTGATTGATGTATAATGCTGTATTAGTAGATAGCGGATTACAAGAGCCGCTGTGCGCTTTGGTGCTGCTGCTGAATTTGTGCCACAGGGAGCTCTGTCAGGGTTAGTGCCTTAGCACGTAAGAGCAGTGTGTAAGGGTCTGGGGGAGAAGCACTTTCTGTGGAGCTAAAGCTCAAACAGAAAAGAAAAAAGTGTGTCTGCTGTTTTCCTCGCCCCACACCATCCGTTTTAGATAGAGAAGAGCAATATGCTGTGATGTGACAGACTGCTAAAATCAACAGCTGAACTTTTAGATAATACAGAGATGACGAAGAGGCTTGATTATTGACTCTCGCAGAGCTGCTGGTGGCAGTAATGGATGTTGGGATGGGGCTTTGGGTTCATCTCACCTGAGGTTTGGCATTTGTTCCAGGAGATGGGACGGCCGTCCCCCTGGGCTCACCCTGCAGGAAGCAGAGAGCGAGGTGCACATCTGGGTTGTTATTCAGCCCATCTCAGATGTTCCTTTGTACTTTGAAGGATGCAGTGTGTGGGCTGTGGGCATTTAACACTTCAAATTAATGTTGGATATTTAGGTGGGATGCATGTGTGCTTAGGTACGCAATCGATTTTTCACGTCCCTGCCTGTGATCTGCTGACGTGAAAGGCTTAGTTATACACGGTGCTTGTTTTGGCTACAAATAATGCTTTGGGGCTACCCAAAATTATCTTGTTTTAATACAGCAGTTGGCAATAGCTGAAACTCCTCAAGCTACTTTTTTTCCAAGACAGTATGGGGAAGGAGAAAAAGCAGAAAAGGAAACAGATAAAATAAAATATCCCTGTGGTATTTTTTTCTATTAGAAACCTACCAAAAGTTGCAGTGGTATGTTGAGATAAAGGGCTGAGCCCTTGATGTCGTCAGAGGGAAACAGCACAGAAAACTCTATTAATCCCTCTGTATTGCATCGACCTTTTATTCGCTCCCATCTTTTTCCTCGTTCCTGTGATGTTTGTGTGCTGCACGGTGTCACGTCAGCCTGCGGGGCAGGGTGGGCAGTGCAAGTCCCAGCGCTTGATTTCAGTTCAGGTGTTTGAGGCACACAAGTAACACATGGAGGAGGAAAAAAAGCCTGATAACTTCTGAAACCCTCAGCAATGTGTGACATTGTCAGAGACGGAATATAGGGAAGAAAACATTTATTCCCTTTTTAAATGGGAAAGAACAACAACTTTACTTCTTGCTTTCTCATGGTAAGTAATGGATGGAGAAGGTCCTCAGGGACAACATTTTGTGTGTGTTGAGACAAGTTGCAAGAACTAGAAACTTTTGCGAATTCTGGCGCAGTACAAGGAAAAAAGCTGGAATGGAGATAGAAAAACGTGTTAATCCTCACCGCTGTTTGGCCACTGAGACTCAGGCACGGTGCTTTGTGCTGACAAGAGCTGACCTTCCCAGGAGCAGCAGCACTACCGAACGCCCCTCAAAGTAAAGTGGAAAGGAAAGGTGAGCTAGAAAATGTTGATTCCTTTGACTAACATGAGTTTTTGTTAGGGCTGTTTTTGGCTGAGGGTCTTAATTCACCACGTTGCTCTGCAGGAGGGATCCTCACATGCAGGAGCCATTCGTGTAGAAAAAGCGTCTCTTCCCAATTCTACCCAGTAACTTTCACAACAAAATAAGGCCTGGTTTTTAAAAGCTTAAAATGAGGAGAGCATCAAATAGCAATTCGAATAATAAATAAATGCTATCTCATCTAATGAGAAATTACAGAGAATAGAGCTGGACTCTCTTCAGAGCTGCACAGCGAAGGACAAGGGGCCGTGAGCAGTTTGCAAGTGAAATTCTGGTTTGATAGGAAGAACATTCTCACTGTGAGGGTGGTCAGACATTGCCACAGGGGCCCGGGGAGGTGGTGCCACCTCTGTCCTTGGAGACACTCAAAGCTTAACTGGCCACAGCCCTGAGCAACCTGATCTGATGTTTCAGTTGGCCCCACTGTGAGCAGGGGTTGGGGTGGGGACCTCCTGCCAACCTCAACCGTTCTCTGCTTCTGTGATTTACAGGAGCAAATTCTCTGTTATTGTTAAGCTATCATTTTATAGATCTATTTTTATCATGAAAATGCATTGCTTCATAAGCAGTGATATCTCTGAGCATTCATTATTCAGAAAAAGTTTGTCTTCCAATTACACAAGATCATAAGAAGAAAAGTGACGGTTTGTCAGAACTGCAGAGCTAAAATAAGCTGCAGCAAGCACATTTCCTTGGCATGGAGCTGGTGTCTCTAATTAGAAAAGCCCTGGAGAGTTGATCTACTTGGGTAGTGAGACCTATTGCTTCCTCCTGCAGCATGCGAGGTGGCTGGAGCTGAGCATCTCAGAAAAAAGGCCTGGAGGCTGGGCTTCAGATAATGAATATCTCTTATTTGGGAACTTTATACATATATGAATTTCCCAAACATTAGGTGTGCTCCTGTCAAATGGCTGAACTGCAGCAGGGCTGGGAATTGACTTAGAGATGTAAATTCTTTTAGTTAATAAAAAAAAAAAGGGCTGAAAGTCCTAATCTCTGGAAAGCAGTTGCTGCAGAGAATGGAGTAAGTTACTGTACCATCTAGCTGGGTGAAAGACGTGTCCTCAAGAGGCATGAAGAATAGCAGTTGCTCAGAAGTGCCCACGACTGGACTGGTTTCTAGTTTGGGGAAACCATACCTCCACCCTTTCAGATGTATCAGCAGTAGGAGGGGAAGAGGTTGTGCTAATTAGCTGAAACAAGCCTCTTCTGGGCCGATAACCTCACCCACGCTGCTAAACAGATAGCTTCAATATTTACTGGAATATGAAGGTTATCTTCTGCTCTCATGCTAATGCTCTCCAGAGCAGGGGCAGCAACTAATCAGAGTTACAGCAATCAGTCAGGTTTTCCTTGACACACGATGAGGTTAATTATTTTGCAGTTCGCTCCACGTTCTTGTTAGCCACGGTGATGTTTATTCTGGGAGGCTTTTCTGCCTGAGGTGGTACAAGGGTTTTAATTTCAGACAGGAGCTTACCAAGTTGGGTGTTTGGCCTGGCCTCCAAATCTCAAGAGTTTCTGTGAAGCCCCGCTCAGCTTTATCAGACTTCATCAGTCCCAGTTCCTCTTCTGAGACATCTACCACATATAACAGTTTTGATATGGATGTACTAAAGTCGACTGACGAATGCCATTGGACACAAATAGCTTGATTTACTAGTGATTTGAACTAAACTCCTTGATTTAAAAGCAAAAGCCTTATCTGACTTGGACAAGATGCTCCACTTTATCTTCTCCCCAGCAAAACTTCTAAACCTGACTCCAGCTGAGCAGATCATGAGCTGAAGATACATGAATGCATCGCTAAGGCATGCAGCTGGTGAAGAAGGGGCTGAGTGCTTTGTTGCTGCAATGGCTCTCGTTCGGGTTCTGGGAAAGCTCGGGTTTTGCCATGCCATGTCCAACACGTGCTGATGTACCTCGGCTGGCGTAACGGTGCTGCTCTCTGGGACTTCAGAACACCTTCCTGGTGCGGTGGGCAGCTCTCAAACACTCAAGCATTTAGCAGATTAGCATTGGCTTAGAGCTCATGCTTACTTAAGAAGCACTTACTGAGTTATTAGTCAGTGTGAAAAGCTTGGCAGGACTCTCCAGGCTTCAGGCAGCTGAGAGTTTACTCTCCGATGGATGCTCTTCTGCCCGGTCACACCTGGGTAGAGCCAATGTTAACTTACCTCATTTTAATATTTGCAGTTACTTAAGCATATCTTCTTCTTAATAACAGATTCTTACATCTGGATTGCCAAAAATTTGCACCTTGCCCATGTCAGGCTCTGCAAATAATATAAAAAGTGATGCTGTAGGGTTTTTTTTTTTTGTCTCTACTGTCAATTTACCGATTTCCTTTGAAAGCTACAAGAAATATTTTTATTATGGCAGGAAAACTCCCTGGAAATGTGCAACTGAATCTTCAAACCTCATGGTGCTGCTGCTGCAGAGACTTGTGTGGCTGTGGCTGACTTTGATTCCCTGAGAGCCTGTCTCATGCTTCTGTCCCCTAATGCAGCTGGTAGCATTAAGTCATGCAGTTAATCAAGCGAAAGAAATTGCTTCTCCTTATCCAAAGACCTGATGACTTTATCCGACAGGGAGGGTCTCTAACAGAATGAGACAAGGAGAAGTAGATGAGATAAGAAACATCCCCAGGATTCAATACGCAGTGGGGTAGGAGCACTTTTAAGGGCTTCAAATTTGGAATAGAAAAACATCCTGAATAATCTATTGATAAAAACAGCCCTCTGGCTGGCTCTTTCTTATTGCATTTTTGTGTATTAAGAAACCAAAGATCAAGAATAAATTAAGACTAGGTAATGATACACAAAATTGTTAATTTAAATGTGGAGAGTGAGCTCAGCTTGTCAGCAGGCTCTTCAGGCACTCGACTACAGCACGGAGCACAGTAACTCCATATAGAGGAGGCAGCTGACAAAGATGGGTGCAAAGTCCCATATTATCTATGTGTGCATGGGTTTCTGCATATTATTTCCATCAGTGATAATAAGGAATTAAAACATAATTCACTAATGCATGAAAAGAAAGGTCTTCACAGGGTTGGGTACATGCAGGTAATGGTTATCCTGCTAAAATTAACTCAATTACAGGAGGCTCAGGAGGGAGCATAATCATAGAATCATAGAGTGGTGTGGGTTGGAAGGGACCTTTAGAGCTCATCTAGTCCAACCCCCCCTGCCATGGGCAGGGACATCTTCAACTAGACCAGGTTGCTCAGAGCCCCGTCCAACCTGACCTGGAATGTTTGCAGGGATGGGGCACCTACCACCTCTCTGGGCAACCTGTTCCAGTGTTTCACCACTCTCTTTGTAAAAACTTTGTTCCTTATATCTAGTCTAAATCTACTCTCTTTTAGTTTAAAACCATTCGCCTTTGTCCTATTGCAACAGGCCCTGCTAAAACATTTGTCCCCATCTTTCTTATAAG
The DNA here is from genome assembly GCF_964195595.1 of Calonectris borealis. Taxonomy (NCBI): domain Eukaryota; kingdom Metazoa; phylum Chordata; class Aves; order Procellariiformes; family Procellariidae; genus Calonectris; species Calonectris borealis. The sequence continues at coordinate 4,709,795 of NC_134327.1, forward strand.
CCCCCTTTAAGTACTGAAAGGCAGCAAATAATCCTTCCTTTTCTTGCTGCCCATTATGGCTGATCTGTGCAAAACCAATTCGACTATTACATTATTCCTACTAAAATAAACTAAAACCATTTACAAGTATCCTTGCAGGATTTGCCACAAGTAGATGCCTGAGTGCTGCGTGGCTTCCAGTGCTGTTGAGTTTAATTTGCACTCTCCCCATTACCTGCCCACTTTGCTATATGGAGCTATTCTCTCTGATACATGGTATTTCTGCATTACTGGAGAACAGCAACAGGCAGAATGGGGCACGCGCCCTCCGCGGAGGGAATGACAGTGTGCTCTTCTTATTCTTAGACTTTAAGAGATGGTCCCTTAAGAAGCCTTACATGGATGGCAAGCAAAACTGCGCCTGGTTCACACGAGACAGGCCCCAGTCTGATCTCTGCTGTGCTCTCATTTTTAACAACTCTGCTACAGTGAAATGGTTCTAAGGTTTTGCTAGTAAGGATGCAACAGAAATCTCTCCCACTGGGAGCAGAAGCGCTGCATAGGAGTTTGCCTCCTGCACCGGGGCTGTTTGAAGTTTGGCTGTCTTGTAAAGATCTGTTGGTTTTGTTCTCAGAGTTACGTACAGGCAAATAAAAAAGGTAAAAAATAAAGTATTTTCAACAGATGATGGGGTTCTTTGGAGCAGTAAGTCCCCCGGGGAAGCGGAGAAACAGAAATCACGTTCCTTTTATGTGTGCTGCACCACAGAAGGTATAAAAACATACAAGTGTTTTACATGCCCAGGTTCATCTTTTGCTTTAGATTTTGGTGAACATAATGTTAGTACTAAAAGTTAATGAAGATTGTGTGGAGTAAGGGGCTGCAGGCTAAACATGGACTAACATATTGATAAATGAGAGTTTTATGGGAAATTGCATAGCATTTTTTCTGGCAGATGTTTACACATCTTCCTCTTCATGTAGACAAGATCTTACTTGCAATCAGCTAATAAAGCCATTGTACACCAGTCTGGAGTAACTAGCAGAGCAATTGTAAAAGAAGCACCATTTTAGGGATAATCTATTTGGTTTTACTGGATTGTATTTACTCACTTGGGTCAAGGAAAAACAAGTTTTTACTCCTTGAAAAGAATATATCTTGCTAGACAAAAGAAAATGCTTGATTGTTGGTGAGACACTAGTGAAACTATTGGATTTAAATATCTGGAACCTCAAACGGCAAGTTGTAGATTCAGCTGCTGAAGAAATGGAAACAAGAGCCAGGAATGCTTTCAGCAGCGAAGTACCACACCGACGTGCCTTGGGCCTCCAGCTGGGTACCTCTCTGATAACAAAGCTGGTAAAGGTCTATGAGAAATGCCAGAATGTAGAGTAAGGAGGGCTCCTCAGTCACATCCTCGCCCTGGTCGTTCTGGCTGGGATGGTTTAGAGCATCTCAGCAGGTTGCTGTTTGGTTGTCCAATGCTTCTTGAAGCAAAAAGAAATGAATCTGAATTTATCATAGTGTGTGACATTGAGAGCAGCTAGAGCTGCGCAGTGCTGTGGGTGTCATGCAGGATGTTATGCCGGCAGCCTGGAATTTATTGCCCACGTTTTGTCACATGTTAGAAGCCAACTGAAGATGAGCTGGCACCATGTGAAGCGGCGTGTTGGCCAGGTAATCCATTTAGCATGTGTTTAAGCTGTTGTGGGATGATCCTTCTTGGTCTGGGCTGAACACCGTACTCTGAGATTACACCAGGTCCGGTTCGTTTAGCGAGAGATTGGGTATCTGCACTCTGTAATGTGTCATGTCCTCCTCGAAGGACTACCAGGGCCCTCGTTTACATTACTTGACAACCTCTGTCGCATTTGTTTTTGTAACAAATTTCTTTTTTTTTTTTGCTCAAGGTAAGCCCACACTAAAAAGAATTGATTTGGAGCTCCCCAAAGCCCAGCGCTACTTGCAGCCGTTGATGTTTCAGGCTCATCTCTCTCGTCCCCTGTAATTACTACAGAAAGCAGATGTGACAATGGTTAACATCAGGATTAATAAAAAACCCCAACAAAACACAAAGAGACATTGCAGCAGGCTTTGGCTAGAAATGTGACAGGTCCTTACGAAGAATTTCCCTGTGAGTTCATAAATGCTGACTTTCTTCTTTCTCCTTGCAGTTTCTCACTCCATGTTCACGGTGGCTTTCCATCCCCTGGTGATGAGCCGAGGCGCAGGAAATCCAGCTAACTGCCGTGTCCCACACGGTCCCTCCCCAGAGCATTCCTCCCAGGCAGACTGGGAATCACCTTGATACTGGGATTGTTACTGTTTTCCTCTCGGTTGGTGCCTTTTATACCTGTTCATTGCCCGTTCTGTTCAACTGCGAAAATGGTAAGATTCAAGCAATTGTGCTGTTACTTTTTTTTTTTGGATTGCTCTCTTGCTCCTGGGCTGTTCCTCATTTATTTCTTTGGACTATATCCAACATTCAAGATGAGTGCTGTCTTTGCCCTAAATACAGTGGTTTAAGAGACGTTCTGTGGGCTGTGCTCACTCCTGCCCTGTTGGACTGATCAAAGGTTTTTCTTTCCTTGTATGAGTCCAACACCATCAACCACAAGTGCTCTGACCGTGGAGAACATAAAAGTGATTGTAGGAATAGCTGGCTCCTGTGCTGCGACCGCGATCCACTTTGTCATCCTTCCTTTGCTGGCTGACTTCAGCCAAAAAGGCACCTGGGAGAAATTTGATGTTTACGTAAAGCACGCCTCGCCGTTCCAGCACAACCTCTGGGCAACGCTGGTCATCATTTTCGCAGTATTTTCTATAAACACTTTCACGATATTGCATATAAAACACCTTATATGTAAATGGATGGTCACATTATATAACTGATGCATAAAGAAAGTAGTCATTGTCAATGCCCAGGAAAAACCATAATTTACTGCTAAGAATAGAAGTGTGACACCTCATGACTTACTAACTGCTCAGGGTGTATTGCGTTGACTTCAAGCCTATTAATTTTAAGTCATAACCTATTTTTGGCCTTAAGAGAGTTTTGCAAACAGAAGGCTATGTTGCACTGTATCCATAGGGTAAATATTTCAGTAATAACGTAAAATATGTTGTAATCAGATGTAATCAGATGGTTAGGAATTTACTTCAGAGAACCCGACCTGCTCATCAGCTTGCTAAGGACTCTCCCCCCAAATCTGTGGGAATTCAGGGACAGTTTGAGGGAATTTTCAAGAAAATTTTTTGCATCTAGATAATTGGATATTATTAATATTAAATTGATCTATGGAGGATAAATAAGCATACCATGATAATAAGTTATCCTATATCACAAATACACAAATACACAAATACATCTACAGGCTATTTGGTGACTAAGTGGGCTTTCTGTCCTCTGTCCTGGGACAGCCCCAGGTAATTTATTTTCCTGAATTTTCTCTTTACAACTGTTTTCCATCCACCTTATTTATTAACATAACTAAAGCAAAGTTCAGTCTAGGCTGCTACAACGGCTACTCATACTTGCAAAGCTTTTACCGGTAGCATTGTCACGTTAGTGATACTACCCTTGTATCTCTAAAGATTATCTTACAGTATTTCTTTTATTACGTAATAAACTCAGGCTGTCTAAGGCAGATATGATTAAACCTGTGTGCTAGGCAATTTGTCTTCTGCGGATTGCGTGTAACAAGCATGCAGTAAACTGCTAAACCAGCACGAGCCACAAGCACAATCTAATTTAAGAGAAGAAGGGACAAAGGATGAGCGTTTGCAATACAGCTGCAAGCAGAGGGGAGGGGACCTGGCCAGGTCAGCTCCTTGTTCTGGGAGCACAGCGGTGGCTGCTCCCTCTGCCAGACTTTGAGGTTATCTCTTTAAGGAAGGATGCTTTTCCAAAGTAGTCAACTCCTTTCTCTGCCTGTGCCCGTCATTCCAGTCAAACCATTCCTGCTCTTGAGCTCCGTTCCCGGCTTGCTGTTACTGTGCTGTTGCTGGGTGGCAGTGGCCCTCCAGATTAGGAGTAAGAGCAGAGTCTGGATGTAACCTTTGCTTTTCTTTAACATTTACAGATGCCAGATACAAAACAGAAATTTTCAAAGGGTTTTAGCCAAAACACCAGCCTGAGATCTCCCCTCAGCTCCAATAAGAGTCTCCTGTGTTGAAGTTTGGGTTGCTTGAGGATGATTGCATGGGCATTGGTGTAGCAAAAAAGCATCAGGATGAGTGAAGAATTAGTAACAAATTGTTCCAGGATTGGTGGAATTAGTGAACCCTGTTGCTTCTGGATTTATTTTTCCTTACATCCTTGCAGTATTCCTTAGTTAGGTATTGATGTTTCTTTGACCCCTCCATGCAATACCTGTAAGCCCTCTCTATATCCCCACGTATCCTTCTATATTCCCTCTCTCTCCCTGTGCCCAGCCATGCAACTTTTCACATCCACTATCCATTTCTGTGGAATGAGGTGAATAGGTCTCACACTGCATTGCTACTGCCTTTCAAAGCGGGGGCATTTGTTGGAGTCCTTCCTGGCCAGAGATTGTATGACTTTAACATCTCCGAAACCATTATCTCTTCATTAATTTAAGTTGAAATTGGCGAGCAGGCTCAAAACTTATCAGAGTGGACAAACAGGCAGGCAGCCCAAGTACACCGACTTCACTGTCTTGGGAAATGAGGCTAAAAATAATAGTATATTTATTTCTGGAAGAATGAAATTGGGTTTTATCTACTAATCTCTTTAGGTAATAAGGGTAATGGAAATGAGATTACACTGGCTGATTTATTATTCCTGGTGGTTATTAATTATTGGGTTTTTCTTTTGAGTAATTAAAAATAATTTTTCCTGCTTTAAGTGAGTGCACTAGATCTCATTAATCTGAAGTTTTTAAAATGTATTCTTAACCTGGAAACCCAAAGAAAATGCTAGTTTTCCTTATAACTATTCATTTGCAGTGTAAGACCATGAAGCTAATCTTACGAAGACTTCTTTGAAGCTTTCCATGTTTCTGTGAGCGTGTAAGTCCTATTTACGCCTTGGCTGTTTGTTTGCATTTTGGTTCTGCCTTCTTCCATTTCTATCCTTTACAGATCTGGAGTCCTCAGCAGAATCAGTCATGGCGAATTTTAAGCACACAGATATAAAATAAAAACTGGATTTTTTTTAACCATAAACTTAAGTTTCCCTAAGAAAGACCTTAAAAGGGAGACATAAGTGGTTGTGGCGATTTTAGGTGGTAGCCCAGCTTCTTGCTCCAAGTGAATATTGGGAGGCAGTTTTCTGCCATGCAAGAGCTAGCCGAGCCAGAAAGCTGCTATGGGTTACTGCTGACATAAGTGGAGTCCGACAGCAGCAGGATGATGGCTTTTAAAAATAGGACTTCTTGCCATTTTGTATTCTTGTCAGTGTGTCACAAAGGTCATAAGGTCAGATTTGTTTCTCCTACCGTTTTTCTCTTCCGGTTATTGCCTTTGTCAAAGGAATAAATTAATTTTGTTGGTGTGGGATTTCGTCCTTGCAATGACAGGAAAAGAAGGAATAAAGCCGCTTGACTTTTTCGTGGTGCCCGTGGCTCCCTTAGGACAGCAGATCTGCATTCATACCGCGGCGTTTGCAAGGTGAATTATGGGGCTGAGGCTGAGCTCTGCCGAGCGCGGTGCTGAGTTTCTAATGCTCCTGTTATGAGGCATTTGACCTTTCCAAGGATAGAGGCGTCAGCTGCCCGCAGCGCTGCAGGAGTGGACGCGGGACTTCCCACCCTTCCCTTTACAGAGCACGGGCGTCTCGTGCTCAGGCGGCCGACCTACCCTAGGTGTTCTTGTCCCTGGGTATGGCAAAAGAAAAGCAGCGTGTTCAACAGCTCGTGAAGATTATTTTGACAAAAAGCAAAGCCAAACAAATCCTCTTCCCATGCAACTCAGCCACGCCGTGAAGCGATGTAAGCAGAAAATAGGGAGAAAAAGAAAAGCAGGGTTTGGCTTGGTCAAACCAGTTGACTGAATTATTCAAGGGCCTTCTGTCAGCCTGCTCAGCTGTCCCGAAGCCCAGTCGCTGAAGTCTGTCGTACATAAGCTCTGCGGGGTGCGTGGCAGAGGGCTCTGGCGAGCCTGTGGGAATGCTGCAGTGAAATCGAGCTGGCCCGACAAGTTTCAGTAAAAGCCAAGGCTGTGCTGGGCATTAGGAATGATCCTCGGTGCCCATAGCGCTCGTACAGTGAGGGGCTGTGCTCGCTTCCAGTGATTTCCAGGTCACGGTGGGCTGCGCCTCAGCTGGCTCCATCCCTGGGGCCGGCTGCATCCCCCAGTGTTCATTTGTCAGGAGCAGCGGGCAGGATGGGTGCTGGGGACAACGCTTTCCTCATGCAGGTCACTGAGAGCAGGTGGGATCCCCCATGTCCCCTCTCCAAGTCAAAGTTTATTCAGCTGCAAAACTGGAATAGTAGAAAGCTTAATCTTTGGGCTAAGCCGCTATCTGAGTCCAAGGTGGGCTTTTTATTGCTTGTAGTAAACAATAAACATGTTCCCAAGGCTTTGTAATGAACCTTTTTGTAAAGATGAAATCAATTTTTACAGTCTCCTTGCAGAACTTCTGCATAACGCTTGCATTCTGTCTTGGATGAGCTAACATTTATTATCCTTTAATAAACCCTGTAGAGGCTCTTCAAGGGCTGGCAGCAGGAGGGTCCAGCTCTGAGCAAGCGCCTGCAGGTACCATTTCCATGGCAACTTACCTTTGAACTTAAAACCGAATTCCTCAAAAAAGAAGCAATCACCTGCTTCAGAAATGTTTAAGACAGTTTAAGAATAAAAAAAGGCAGGTTTCCAGGAGAGGAGAAAGAAAATACCTCTCCTGAATTCAACAGCTGATAGGGAAATCTTTTTTAGAGCAATCAAATCCACTCAGACCCAATACCATCCCTCTAACTACTAAAGCCAGGATGTGGCTGATGTTAATCAGCACCGTTGTGGTATGTGACAGAGAATCCAGGAAATGAAGAAATGTCAGGAATTTGACCTCCCAGCAGAAAGTTTTGTGGAAAAACATATTCTCAATTATATTTATACTTTGCAAAGGAATACCCAACATACTCCAAAGGTACTCCAACAAGCAGGTCTGTAGCAAAGAACATCAGATGGGTAATTACTCTACATGCTGTCAGGCTGACAAGATTAATAGATTTTCCTAGGGAAAAGGAAAAATCTGTGTAAAAGAAGGAACTGGAGAAGTTTTCAGAGAGAAAAAACTAAGGTTTTCTCATGTCTCCATAATTTTATAATATTTTTCCCAAAGGGTTTGCCAAGCCATCCATTCTGTCGGCAACGGGATGTTGGTAATTGCAGGTAAGCACGATGGTGCTGGCTGCTGATCTTCTGGTCTTCAGAGACGGTGGGGTGATGTTTGCACAATGACACTGATGGGAGATGATAGAAAGTGCAAACCTGACTTTGTGCCATATGGAAACTCTTTGAAAGCTCATGACTTGGAAAATTCCCACTTTGTTTTAAATTAAAAGAAAAGTTGATTATATTTCAGTAATATTTCTGCCAAAATGATGATATGTTTTTAAAAGGCATGCCTTTTTTCCAAAATGGGAACGTTGAAAATGTCAAGCGTGATACAAGAAGCCTTAATGTTAATGAAATTGTTCTTATTGGAAAGAAACCTTTGTTTTAATACTTTTGACCAGTTCTGGGCGGGATACCAGAATTATGGGACTGACTTAAAAATTCCTAAGTTTAGAAAGAAAAAGCTGTTCTCTGGGTTTAATACCCACTTATGGCCCTGATATGGGACACTATTTCAAGGTTATCTTCGCAGCCATAAATGACAGATATTGGGACAGAACACTTCTCTCAGTGCTGAGAATTGGAAGCAATATTGAATATCGTGCAATATGCGATACAGTCCTGGCAGCTGATGTTTTAATTTGCATCTGGCTGTGGCAGTGTGTTTTTGCTTGAATTTACAAATAAGTAGGAGTTGTACTTTGTACTCGTTTGGATTTATACACCATAAGCTTATGAATAATCAATATTGTCCAAGTGACTTCCTAATAATAAAACCACAGTCACTGTCAGATCTAAGTAACCGGGAGATTTGCTATTGGCTTAAATAAAAACCACATTATTTTCTCAAACCGAGCTAAAATCAGTGAGGATTATAGATTTTCAATACTTTTAAAACCGGGCCAATAAAACATACTATGTATTACCTGATCTACTTCTGGAGTACCAGAAAGCACTGACATCTCTTAAACAGAATTATTGTTTTTTAAAAAGCAGCGAGATAAGAATGTAACCTGCAAATTTAGCATTTTGAAAAGAATGGTTTCTTGAATAAGAATATTGTAAAACCAACCAAAAAAAAGAACGCTCCTCGAAGGATGATGTTGCATAAGGTGCCTGAGATAAAGATTTTACTGGTTTTCATGTTCTCATAAAATTTTACTGAAATGGAAGATTTTTTTCTTTAAATCTCCTTTGTTATGAATATGCTTTGCATAGAGAGATAATAGCTACCTTTGCCTAATCCTTATAGTCTGATTTGAATGTAGAGTTGGTATCACCCTCCAGTTTCTTTGAACCTGGAGGAAAAATAGTAGTGTTTTATTCCAGAAGAGTTGATGAGTTTTCAAGTTCCCCCAGACAGCAGAGACCTAATAATTTTAGCCCATGAATGAGCAAGATAATTAAATATGTGCCTGACTTTCAGGGTGTGTTTAATAAATGTCCCTGAAATCAGTTGCAAAATTTATCTATCTGCTTTAAATTTTAAATATCTTCCAGTATCAGGGTCCGAAACCTGATTTGCTTTTCAAAACCATTTGAATTTTTTCAAATTCAATTTTTTTCATTTTTTTTTCAAATGCAAGAATATTTTTTTTTCCTTCAGAGTAACCTATAAACATACTTTGTTTGTATGTCTAAGTGCCTTTTGAAGTGAACGGGAATTCTATGCAAGTTTCTTGTTTTAAGGCTGATTCTTACAAGAACACATTCTTCTGTGATAGAGAACTTCCCATGTTGGGTTCAGGGAGTTATATAGCCCAACTAGCTAGTGATGCAAGGATGCACTGTGCAGGGGTTTGATCACATTATGGATGTCAGGGTTTTGGTCCTCATACTGAACAAATATTTTGATTATCTAAAATGGAGTCACAACAAGGTCCAGTTCTTCAGCAAAACTGGTGGTCCTATGGACAATTCTGTCTTTTGTTCTGCTGCTCTGTGTGAAGTTCATATTCCCAGCCTTTCACTGTGAGTAATTGTAAGCTTTTTCTTATCTTTTCTTAAATGTAAGAATTATCTTAAAAAAAAAAAATATGGTTACTTCAGAGACTTCTACAGAGCCATCCCTGAACCTGAGGAGTACCTGCAACGAAGAGTTGATGCAGAGCTCTGTCTTGAAATTGTGAGTCAAAGAAATTAAGCCACTGTAAGAGAGATTGTTTAATTTTTCCTGTGAGTCACTGAAGGTAATATAAATATTAGTCTCCAGCCTACAGATATGTCATTCACTTTACAGAAGGTGGCAGCTCTCTTCAGGTTAATGAAGTCACTGATATAAACAAAACAGACTCCTGAAGAGGCGTTTGCAGGATTATGCAAAGGTTTGGGCTGGAACTGGATATGATATGTGAAATGATCCGTACAAGCAGGTCTGACCAGTGGTGGGCTCTGGATGCCATTGCCCAAACTCCTGCTTTCCTTAGGTGCTCAAACCTCTGTTCAGAAAAGTAAGTGTCTATTTAAATCCAGTCTAATCAGGAAACTACTGATGTGTGTATTTAGCTTTACGGATATGTTTAAAAACCATTCATTTTAATGGGACTGAAATATGTGCTTAATTTCAAATACAGTTTTAAATACTTTCTGACACAGTAAGACCTTACTGTTTTAAAGCTTTCGTGTGAGCTCAAGACCACTTTATTACAGTGTTGCAGAAACAGTCACGTTTATGCTTGGAAATACAGGCTTCATTTGCTGCCATTGCTGCATTTACTTATTAGACAGCTAATCTGCATGAGTAACCACTTGGCAGTTGAACATAAACCATTATGGAAAGCATCCTGCCACTGATTTTGTGAAATTATCTTAAATCTTCCAGTCATGCATGAGGAGCTCCACCAGTTGTCTTTTGGCTTTAGCTAGGTATGTTTTTAGCGAGAGAAGATGTGAAGGGCAAGGGGCTTTGACCTCCTATAAACCTGTGAACAAGGTGACAGACAGTAAGATATAAACCTAGGACTAAAGCCAAGATGCAGTTTGATTATAGATGCACTGAGTGATTTGGAAAGATAAACTTTGTGTGACCCTGGGAAGAGGAATGTTGCTGAACGCTCAGTATTTCAAGTGAAGCCACTGGAGCAGTCGGTATTTCAAACAAAATGTTGTCTCTTTAGGGCTAAATGCAAATTTATATGCCTTTTGTGAAGTCTGAACATACAGGTGAATTATCTCCTTTTGCACCTCCTTTTTTGAGGCATCTGGGTATTTAATGAAGAAGTACACTGTGACTGTTGTATTATTGCTGATTATGGCATGAGAGGGGGGATTGTGCATGTCTATAAGGGACCAACTCAATGAGCTACCACCATCTGCTCCTGCAGATGAGCTGTAGCTCTTATGTGTGTGTTTGTGGTTAATGCTGATGTTTTCATTAAGTCCCAGCAATGTCCCAATTATTTTAGTTTTGTTTAGAAGTTCTTTATCAGTACTAAAATGACTTTTATAGACTACATTATGAACAAAGATGTAATTTTTATGTTAAAATTCTCAAGGTCATCAGGATCTTCAAGAAGAAGGAGCAGTCACCTCCAAAGTCACTGCTGAAGGTTACGTCCTGAGAACAAGTGTTGGAAGCTGGTAACCGCCTGAGCTCTTGGAGGTGATATACAGTAGAAAGTCCTTTAAAGCACAAGCACTTTACCCATGAAATTAAGGATCTTGTTTCAACTACAGTTTCATTGCTATATATTGGCTATTCCTATGCATTGATTCCTTTATTTAATTGTAAAGTTTTGCTTGCGTCTGTTCAGCCATTTATCTGTCTTCGTAGAGATCATTAAGCCAGGAACCTGCAGTTTCTGGTGTCAGGATGGTAATCCACAGAAGGAAAAGGCTGTTAGGTCACTCAGGATATCTTCCCAAAATTCCTTGAAATCTACTTTCTTTCTCCCTTAGGGGCTTTAGGAGTCAGCTGTAGTGAACTGGAATAAGGTATGCCTTAAGATATATAAGTGTGAACCTGTTCCATGAGCAACTGTTGCAATGTTCATAATGCGTAAGTCACAGTAAGAAAAAACTATTGTGCATTTGGGAGAGATGAACGTATTTCCAATAATTTTGCTTAATTACTGTGCCCTTTTCTGACTAACACTCCCCAGATTTTAATGAAATAGTAGGGCTTTGCCACAGACACTTTTCCTAGGCAGTAAACAAAAGAGCATTGATGGAAAAAATTACCAGACAATGTTGACCTCAGAGCAAAATCTCTGCAAACAGGAGGTAGGACATGGACTGCTACTCTGCGTTGTCAGATCACTGCAGAAAGCAGATATGCAGATGATGATGTTCTCTCAGATGACATTAGAAAACGAGAGGCAGAGGTATCCTAGAGGATTAAGAACAATTGTCATAGCTATATCGGGGCATGCGACATAGCTGTGAGTCTCAAGAGAGTCCAGCCCATCTGTTGTAGATGTGCAGCAGTCAGGAAGATGATAGGTAGCATATGAACCAGACCTTGCAATATGTCCCGGTGGATATTAATGACAAATCAATCCAAATCTCTTGAGCTTCAGGATATTTTTTCCTCTGACCAATTTCAAGTGAAAAAGATAATTCTCATGCAAAAAACATGTGTTATAAAATGTTAATTGTTAAGTAAGTCCTGATAGGAAACATTTATTTGCAGTACTTTTCTTTGTTAGTAAGGTGTACTGCCCAGCCAAGCCTGCGATCCTACACCTTAGGGCAGTGATATCTTGACACACTGTGCGAGACAGATCCATTCCCCAAGGGATCTTTGACCTGAAAAACAAAACAGTAGAGCAGAAACAGAAAAAGCAAAGTGACTTACCCAAGGTCATGAAGGTCTGCAGTAAAGCCAGGAGTGGAGTTCAGATATTTTAATTCATGGAACAACTCCCAACCACAGGATGTACCAACCTCCAGTAACATTTGGAACTGAGGGTCTTTTAATCTCTCAGATGTATTGAGTTTATTTTTTGGGGAAATTTTCTGGTAGCCGGGGTGTGGAAAGACCTAGAATGTTGTGAACAGTTGGTAAGAGCAGCTAAAGCACGTAGATGGGCTCAGAGTATTGTGGCTGCTCTCTTCTTGTGGAAGGCAATGAAAAGATGCTGCAAACATTTGCATACTGAGACAAGGTACGTGGTATCAGCTGCGCTCTTCTAGCCGTAAGATAGAAGAGTTAGAAGATGGCAGGTTTTCCCTCTGTAGAAGCACAAGGTCTCCAAAAGTTTCAAAATATTCCATCAGTACTTCAGTTCACAAAGCTTTACATTGGGTTTAGGTAGTGTTTCCAAGGGTCCTATGAAAATTAGATATCTGCTATTACTGGCTTTCAGAGAAGTTTGAGTCCATGTCTGTCTAGGTGAAACAGGTAGCTACATGGTCAGTACACTCACGTAACCTGCAGATTCTCCGGATCACTTTTGAAACTGATTTAACCCCCTTTTTCATTTCCCCCCTTTCTCAGTAGTGATGTCTTCTGCCTCTAATAGCTATCTGGAAATCAGTTTACAGACGCGCCATCAAAGAGCATTCGCATGCATAACTGTTCGGCTCAGCACGTACTCAGCACAACGTAGAGGAGTGTAATGGTATAATAACGCAGCGCGGCTGGAAGGGTGAGACGGGAGTCAGGGGTTATGAAATGATGCCGCTCTGCTCTAAGACCTCACCGAGAACGCTACTGATGTTTTGAGCTCTGCAGGAGATAAAATATATTGCTGTATGTAAAGACATTCTGGGACTGGAGGTGATATCTGTTTCATGAATAAAGGGTATGATGAGGCCATTCTCTAAGAGGGGAAAAGCACACTAACAGAGTAAAGCCTGCTGATTAATTTAGATAGAATTGCAACATAGATTTGAGGGAATTGCATATTGTTTTCATAAGGCACAAAGCAGCCAAATCCAGAGAGGGAGTCATAACATGAAGAGATGGAGAACCTGAAACTAATGCTGGGAGGCAATGTGGTGGCTGTTGAAATGAATGTGTGAACAGCTGGCCGTGCAAGGCAACATACAGTAAAGCCAAATGGAGGTTAATCCCTGGGAAAGAGTAGTAAGTACACCAAAACGAGAGGAGGAAATACCTCTTCATTGATTCTCATAAGTGTGTCCGTGTTGTTATAAATTTATGTCAATGCATCTTACCTGTGAAAGGAAAAGCAGGCTCTGTGGAAATAAGAATACAGTTGTTATTTGTACGGTGGTTGTGCTGGGAGGTCCTGATTCATATGGAACCTACACCATTGCCAGACATGGACATGGAGGCGGGGAGGAAGGATTTCATGCCACTGCCTTAAACATTTAATTTAGACACTGCAAGTTCTCTGTGTGTTCAAAGAAGAGAAGTAGCTGCTTCAGAAAGGTCAGGAATGGCAATTCAGAGTACCTAATTTTGGCTAATTTTTGACTGAATTAGGTGCTTGAATAAGCCTAACGTACCTTAGTTAGAGACCTTTGTAGCCCCCCAAATAACTAATCAAAATAGCAATACAACCAGAGGGCAAGAAAAACATAGACTTAAGAGCTGCCAGAGCAAAGAAAAAGCCAAAGTCCCATGGCTTTTGTGGAGTTCTTCTAAATCCTGCATTTGTCCTCCACTGAAAGCCAAAACCTTTTGACTAGATGGACTTCTTTCGCAGTTTGTCTCTTACATCTCTCAGGAATCAAACCAGGACCAGGGACCAGGGTAGAGGTCTGCCAAGTCCAGGCTTGATCTCTGAACTGTAGAATTCTTACTACTGAACATAACCAGCATTGCAGATCCAGTGGTTGTAAGTAGTCTTTGCGCCTGAATTTTTTCAAAGCTTAGGTGTTGAGACTTGATGTTTCCAAGTAAAAACAGGCAAACTTTATTGATGCAGAAAGATTAATCTGTAGCAGAAATAAGTTTTGCCTGTCATTTTTTGACTCTCTTGAAACAAGAAACCTATAGAAACTATTGCGAATGCAAAAACTTGACAGAAAAATCAATTGTAATTGTACAGTCTTAAATCCTTGAAAGAGCCTTAGATTTTTGAATGAAGGTTGCTTTTGCTAATTCATGTTGGTGGCAAATCATACATCCAACATCTTGTGGGAAGCCTAAGAAGGTTTCCAGGACTGAGCGGTGAGAGGTTGTTCTGGCACAACTAATTATTTTGGGCAATTGTAAGTTACCTGTTGATTTGGGAATGATTTCATATTCATGCTCAATACATGAAATGAGGAGAAACAACAAAGCATCAAACCAAAATGATCCCTCTTCTCTCTGCACTTCCATATCTGTCCAGACCCTGTAAAGAACTGCAATGAAACCAACCCCAATGAAACTAAGAGTTCAGCAAGAATGGTGGCATATTCCTCATCAGGTGACTCTGAATCCTTCTTTTCAATTTGTTCAAAGAAGGTACACCCTGGTTTTAAAAGATACAGCTTAGTCTGTCAGAAGATACTGCAATGGTCTGTTTAATGGAGAGGTGGATTTTAATGATCCATTCCTACCAGCTTAGCATTCAGCAATTATTCTGGGACACCTTTGCTTGTGCGGCCACCTTCCAGAAGGCATAGAAACCTTGCTTGTACTTGCTTGTCAGTTGTGGTGGACAATCTCCCAGCTACTTCTGCACAGGCTGTTTAGGACAGAAAACAAGCCAGGATGTGAGCCTACTCTGAGACCTTCCCTGCTCAGTGACAGACAAGGAGGAGGCTCTGAGAAGAAGGAGTAAGCAGTAAAATGGATGATTTGCATTCTGGGTAAGTAAGATGGATTATTTTCATTCTAGGGACTAAGATTATATTCACAGCTTGGATTTAGTGCTTGTATTTTGGGACATGGAGCTAAAAGGAGGTCGTCAGTATCAGGAGGAACAATGCTAGTCCAGTGCCGACACCCAGCAGGACTGCACACTTTACCTACGAAGAGTTCAGGTCAAGTGGTGATGGTGTTTGGGAACAGGGTGGTACCAGCTATATGATGTTGGAAACAAAGCTGTGATGCTTTGGGGTTGAAGGGAATGAGAGTTGAAGTTTTAATAATATTAAATGACTTTTCAAGTGGTCTGTAGCCATTCTGCAAGTTGGTGGGTCTGTTCTAGTCTGTGTGCATTATACTGTGCGTTCTAATGACACCCTGACAATCAGTGTGCCTGGGTTGGAAAGTGAGTCCAGGTTTGAGTATTTATAGGACAGACAAATTATAGCTGAAATGAAGAAGCCCTTAAAGAAGTGGAGGGGACATGGAGACCTCCTGGCCTGTGTAAGTAATGCTCCAGCACAAACGTGCCCGTTACTGCACATTCATACTTGAATGGGGAAGAAAATTTGCTTTGACAGCTCAGGCACAGTAACTGGCAGCAAAACAACATGTCGTGTCAACAGGCCAAGACAGATCTGTTCTGTAAGCTGATTAGGTTTTTGTACTTCCAAGTAATTATTAGTTACGAAGAAGGGTTACAAATGTTCTTGACACCTGGAGGCATCCCCAGGTCTGTTGTGGAGAAACGCACTCACACAGCTGCTGCTTTCTTTATTGGTAACAAGGTTGGTTAATGCTTTCCCTTCGTCATTGCTGCGTACCAGTTACTGGGTAGGCAGCGTGGGCAGCATTGGAGGGACAATCAGCCCCATAACTATACGAAGCAGAGTCATGGCTTACGTGGCAGCTCAGACAAGGCAAGCATATAAGAGAAAGGAGTGAGGCTGCAGAATGATCCATCCTTCCTCTGTGGAGGTCAGGGAGTCACCTAGGGCTGCGTCTCCAGTGGCAAGAGCTGGGCAGATACGTTCAATGCAAAACTGTAAGCTTCTCTATCTCATCTGGTCTGCCACAGTCATAAGCCTCAGATGAATTGTGATTTTGCTATTGTATTTTTATATATATGTACACGTGTTTTTTTTTTCATTCTTTCACCAAGAAAATATGAGTAAACCGGTGCTTCTGATGGAGCTTACACGTGGAGTCTAATCAGAATGAGACTTGAGAGTTCAGACCCATGGAGGTAGAAAGTAGGAAGGGCAAAAAAGCCAGCGATGCAAAGACTGTCATTTCCTACAGCTGCAGTGTCTGGAGTTCACTTCTCATCTTTCCTTTATCTGCTGTAGTATAAAGTGATCCCAGAGTGGGTATTAATGGTTAAGCTGAGTAGCTAAAAAAAGTAATTGGCATTTCATATTTTAGCAAAGTATTTGAAGTTGTGTATATTTTGTAGTGTCTCTGACCTACCAGCTTTTGTAATTTATCTTTTTGTGTGGTAAATTCATTTGTTTTCATGCAATTTTTTTTATTGGGCCAATTGCTGAGGCTCCAGTAAGGGTGGGAGCATTGGGCAGGGAATGCTGTTAACAGTTCAAAGATTTTAAAACCAGAAGTCCTGTCTTGTCTGACCTTCTGAATAATAGACCACAAGTTCCAGGCAGTGTTTCCTACATGAAGTCTAAGAACCTGTGGTTGAACATTGTGCTTGCTGATTTAGAGACTCCATTGCTGAGAAATCCACAATACCCATAAGTGGTCTAGCCGGTGTTTAGTTACGTGAAGGTTAGATTTTATTTTCAGTGTGAATGTGGCTGACCACTTTTCAGACATGGCATCTGGTTTTAATTTTCTTTTTTTTGCTCTAATTTTCTAGTCCCAGATATCTCTTCTCATTATAGCTCATGAACAAGGTGTCTTCCTTTGAATATCTTGCTAGACTGAACTCTTTCAGTTTCTCATAAAAATAATGGATCAAAGAAACTAACGAGCAGATGTATAATTGGCTCTGAGATGACTAAACAGTGGGAGTTACAGCATGTCAGGAGGTACCGGTACTGGCCCCAACAAGAAGGAACAAAAGTGAGTGGCTCACATCGTTTGCACCTTTTTTTCTTTAATTCGCCGGTACTGGGAGGACTCTCAACTGTCCACCTTACTTCAGTTCTCATAACTCAGCTGGTGCGCTGGTCACGCGTGGATGATATTCCCGTCCTACTACAGTGAGCACTGGCATTGTAGAAGGAACTCTTGAGGGACTCTATAAGAGGTGAAGAAATATAGGCAGGTGGGAGTATAAAACATGTTGTATTGTTTACATTTGGTGTGTCGTGTTTGTTTAGCACAGCACCATTCCAGAAATACCATGTCAGCAGCAATAACTAACAATCCTTCACAATTCAACTGAAAGGGGGAGAGAGCTGTAAGAACAAAATGGATTCCAGCCCAACCGCCTCATGCAACTGATGGTTTTTTGTTTGAGGATATTTTTAATTTAACCTGTAGGAGAATCTCTCTTCTGTACACAATTAGGTATGTTTTCTTTGTTGTCTGTGTTGCTCTCATTTATGCCTCTACCATGTATCTTTAAATGCATGTTGGCCTGATTGACCCTTGCTGCTCATCTTCATGCATTTCACTCTTCTCAGATGCCCATAGCTAGCATCCAAGTATGAAGAGAACGGAGGAAAAACCCTTAAGAAAAAATGCCAGCAAAGCAGCACGTGGTGAAAATAAAGCTAGAGTCCCTAGATCTTTGCCTAGGAAAATCAAATGAGTCAAAAGAAGTCAACAGGACCATATCTAGTAGGGACATGATGGCCAAACATTTGTCTGTGGGTGATGGCATCTGGGGAGGCCAAACCATAAGGTGTTTTACTACGAACAAGTGCTTCAGGAAGAATTCCCTTCTTGATTGGAAAGGGGAACTGGAGTCTCTGGGGTCTTTGTGAGCTGAGCTGGGAACCAAGGGCTGCAACACATGCTGGTGGCATGCTCCGCTGTCAGAGGCGGCTGTGCCAACGTCCCTGTACCACAGGACCACCAGTGGTTCCTTACATCTGCAGTAAGTAGATTTGGCTGTGAAATACATGCATTTAGGCTACAATTTTTCCTTCCGTACAGTGTGCTAGGGAAGCACTTTTCAACTGGCAAGGCTTGCCCCTGCTGAGGCACTGCCTGCTGAATAAGCAATGAGGCCTTGCGCCTCTGTGCTGGAAGCCTTGAAGTGTAATGAAGATTGAAAGGATTCTGGTCTGATCGCAGTGAGGCATAGCCTAGATCCTCTGGGCCTTTCAGCCCCCCGTTTGTCCTGTGCTCATACCAAGTAAGTATGTGGTCAAGGGACTCTGCGAAGGTGGATGAAGTGGAGGAGGTTGACAGTTACAGTTGTCATTGGCTGCTAGCTGGGATTGCCTTTCCTTCCCCCCTTCCACATCTATAAAACAACTTCTCTGAGAGCAATCATGGACTTCAAATTTCATTACTGCTGATACATTTTGTAATAGCTCCTGACACTGCTTTCTCAACTGATAACTTAGTTAAGCTCTCTGCTGCACATACTAATGTTTCAGTGTGGAGGCAGTGGAAAATTATTTAATAAAACTTAACGTTGCTTTCATTTCATGGCTGTTATTATCAAATATTAGTCATTGCTGAGAATCATTCCTTGAACAGTTCTTTCTTATCATCTGTATGCATTTGGCTATCACCTCTTTGAAATGCAGCAGCATCTTGGGTGGTAAATGAAGGCAGCTTTCATTTTATTCAGCTGTGCATCTTGAACGTGGGTGTGACCTTAACAAACAGGAGTTGTTGTCATTTCTGAGTCTTCTGTGGTAGTTCAGCATAAAAGATGAAGTTTTAATTGAACATTAGGACTGAAAAATTTACAAGTGGTTCTGTTACCAATGAAGCTTGTTTCTCACCAAAAATGTATGTGCTTGATTCAGTCAAAATTAAGAAACTTTTTCTTGCTGTTGGGTCAGTAATACCCTGTGCCTCCTAATCTATATGAATTTATAAGAGCTGGGAAGAATAGACCCAGATCTTGCAAAGCTTTCTATACATGTGTGTATATACAGATACTGACTCCAGCGGTTCTTCTGCCTGTTCATGTGAACAAAACTCTACATATAAATTTTCAAGACCAATAATGTTTCTATTGTGGCTTGAAAAGCCTGAATCATGTTTATTTTCTCCTTTTGTTCATTGAGTAGTGAAGATACATGCTATTAATGTTACTTTGGTGAAAATGAATGCATTCCCGTTTCTGATGTTCTATTGAAAAGGACGTGCCTGTCTCGTACAGCCATGCTGCTCTCTTGGGGTAGAAAAACACTGAAATACTGTGTTTTGTGTTAGAGTCTAGATCTATGAAAATAACAACCCTCAAACAGATTTTAATACTGGGGAGATGTTTCATGATATATCCTGCTTTGCCATGTTTTTTTCTTTTAATCTTCCATTCCGAAGGCTATATTTTCCAGTCAGACAAAATCAAATTACTATGTGCTTGATGCTGATATATATTCCACCCAAATCGCACTCAGTAGGCAGCACTACTTATATTATTTCTTTTCTACAGCTTGGATAACTTCTAAGCTGTTTGGAACCTGCTATGGCCTGATCTGTGCGATGGTGCTGTCAACTGCATTTTGCATGGCTTTGGCTGGCTGGACCAATACTAGTTCGCCAGGAGAGATAAGGAGCTCTGGAACATCAGGAGCTCCAGGAACACCTGAAGCATCAGGAACACACACATTCTGGTTAAGTGTGTTGGATGGGACCATGCTTACAGTCTCATGGATCAAAATGTCAGTCCTGAAGAAGAAAGTGCCATTCGTCATTGTTTGTATGGTTTGATATTCATGTCTTAATGAAGGTTAATTCCATTTGCGCTTTCGTACAAAATCCATGCTGCATGGGGCTTCCTAAGGAAAGGTTTATTGTAACGGTGCTCCGCCACTTAGAAAGCCAGCCGAGCCTGCCTTTATCATAGCTTTTCATTATGCTTTCCCTCAGATGCACTACCAGTAGAAACATGGAAACTCTTCGTTTGCTTTCTATTGTGTGGGCGTCTTGAGTAAACTCTCACTGGGGATGACTGGGAAAGATGTTTTCTTACCCTTAGAGCATCCATTACGCCTCTGCGTGAAGGGGAAAGTCTTCTCTATGTAAATGAGGAGTCTCTGGATGTTCAGTGGACTTTCTGAGAAGGTAACTAAAAAAGAGAAAAGATCTTCTCTTGTAATTTCCAAGGTCATCCCCACTCAAACTTTATTTAAACATGAATTATTTGCTAAATGATAAAAGGGCTTCTACAGAAGCATCACTGACTCCCGAGCCAGAATTTTCTCCATCTGACAGAGACTCGTCCTCCCCAAACTTTTTAATCCAAGATGTATTGCCACTTCATGAGTCAGGTAGCAAACCTGATGTAAGAAAACCAAATCTCCTATCACTCAATTTCAGTTAATTTCTATTTGGGGTAAGATGTGTAGGAAGAGGTAATATCTTTTATTGTCACGTTTAGAAAGAGTAGGCAAACTTCTGGGTGCACAAGCGTTTCTCAGAGGACAACATAACTTGTAGGACAGCTGTGTCTATCTGCCAAGCCCATTTCTCTTTTCCCCTTGCAGCCATTCGGAGATCTCTTTGTGTTGTGAGGATGGCTGTGTGGCTGAGTGTCTTTTCAGGAGGGCTGGACCCAGTGACCCAAGGTTAGTGACTATGCTGATGTTCAGAGACTTATCTCCCCACTTGCTTCTTTGCCCCCACCCGGAGCAGGGCAGTTGTTTTCCTCTAGCGTGCCCAACTCTGGCTTTCACCTCTTTTATTTTATCTTTATGCTTCACAGAGCTGAGTTCAAGGGAAGTTACCCAATGAAACCTTGAGAAATTAATTTCTGCTCAGACTGAATCAAAGGTTCAGAGACATCTTTTGGGTTGTGCTGGTTTCCATGCCCGAGATCTTGCTTCTCCCTTGTGCTGTGCAGGGTGCTGCATGCCCGTTAGCTTGCACACTGGAGAGCCTTGCTTCCCAGCAGGCAGTCGGTATATCTTGTGGTGGAGTGGGACCCCTCGGGATAAGTAGAGATCTATAAATGTAAAATGTGATTACTGCAGTATTATTTTAAAGGTCAGCCTGCCATATTTGCACAACAGGGTTGAGAGTGACTGTCTGCCTCAGATGATTTATGTGGACCAGGGTTGTGTCCAAATATTAATAGTGTTGATTAAATAAGGCTGGGGAAAGTATTCTATCTCTGCAAATACTGAACACCTAGTATATTTATAATCCTATAATAACAGGAAAATTTAGTAGGAAAAATGGGCACATCTTCAATGTTACAGACTTATGGAAGTTTTTAACAATTTCAAAGCAAAAACCCACCCTCGTGGAGTCAGATATCTGTAGGGCTAAGGCCAGTCTGTCTTTTCTGGCCAATGTAGCACAAACACAAATAACCTAAAGATTTTAAATTCAGGCAGCTGAACAATAACCCAAAGCGAATCAACAGCAAAACCATTAGAAGGATTTGGTTCCTTCAAATGCCAAAAGCATTCACAGTTTTTTTGGGTGGGAGAGAAGGGGGGAAGATCCTCATAGAGAGTTTCAAAAAATAAGAGGGTAAAAAGCACCATGTGGGATCTTCAAAGAGGCTGTGGGCCCTTATCTGTCTCAGAAATACGTATTCAACAATGAGTATCAGGGTGGGATGATTTATACAGGCCCAAAATCCCATTAACGCAAACATTACATATTACAACATTCCCTTTGTAGATATAGATCAGCAAACTACAAGAACACCAGTAAATAATCAACAGACCTTAGAAAAAGGGCAAGGATTAAACTCATCCATCACTAACTGGCACATCTGTAGCAAATCCACAGAAAGAAAAAAAAAAAGGGGAGGGGGAAGAGAAACATTTTTATCATGTACTTGTTCCTCATTTATTACTGAGTGTGTGAAGGGCGAGTATCAGTATCACAGCTGGAAGTAGAGAGAAATGACAAAGCAAAGGGCAACCTTTTCTTCTTTTTGAAATGGATCTGAGGCTTGCCAGGGAACTGGGGCTGTGCTGGTGGTGCAGCCTGCTCCGTGCAGCCCCGCGCCGCTCCAGCAGGCAGCCGGGGGGTCGAACTCTACCCGTTGCTGGGCATTCACCAGATCTCTACTCCTTTTGAGGTCTGTCAGTGATATGGAAAAGGATTTTCTCTTCTCTGCATTATTTTGTGCCATACATCCTCAACAGCATCCGTCTCTCAGAAGCAGAAGCAGAGTCAATACCGGCAGCTCCTTACCTTCATTACCCCGCGTACCACACACCGGCATGGGGGCAGAGAGCGGCCGTAACTCTGCCGAGGGGCGAACCACGACAGAATACCTCACCTGGACCCAGATTGCTCCCAGATGAAAGCCTCGCTCCTGCCGTTGGCTCCATGGAGGTGCTGCCATCATCTGAGCTTAATGGTCTTTTCCAGCGCCCGGTGTTATATTTGCTGCTAGACCCCAGTTGTCCAGGTCCGTACAGCAAGAGACCAAAGGTTGTCAGGACTGGAAGGGGAAAGGATGCTAATGGATTGCAGGAGGACAAGAGGGGCTGCAGAGGAGGCTCCCTGCTCGTGCAGGTAACTGCTGCAGGGGCTTGAGCTCTGCCTTGTGCCACCTGCCCATGGAGGAGGTGGCTTCCCCGAGACAGAGAGGGCTAAGTGAGGATTTGTGCAACAGCCCCAAATGCCATTTCATTAATCTGCCCTCTTATAAAATCCAGTACAACTCATTTGGCTCTGGATATTTCTTCATAGACATAATCTTTACCACTGTAATAATGTTGCCTTTCTTGCTTACAATGAAAACTCTCTTTAGTAGGAGTTCGCCATTTGTTTGTTTCCTTCGCTAAGCCTGCCCTCATAAGTATGGCAGCATATTGCAAAGTGTTCTTTTAAATAACCAGATCTATCGCCATCCCAGTAAATGAACTAGGAATGCTTTATGGTGCAAATCTTTGTTTTCATTGTGTTTTTCCAATTACTTTGTAATTCCCAAGGTTCAGTAGCTCACAATGGGTCTCCCAGCCATTACTGCAAATTTGCGCAGTTCTGCTGTAGGTAAAATTACAGGATAGAAAACTCCAGCAAGAAAAGTAGCTGCTTTACTTTCTCCCAAGCCTTCCTTCCCCTCGACTTTCTCCTGCCTCTCTGAAAGGTCTGTGTGCTCTTTGTTCTGCTCTGGTACGAGGAACAAGTTTTTGCGTACTGCTGTTGGATACTTTGGAGAGCTTGATGGAAAATCAAAGTGAGATGGGACTCAAAATGCCTCCTTTCTGATTGCTGCGAGTCCTTTTCAGCTATTAGGAGAAACAGCCCTGCAGCTTCTTATGGGTCTTCAAGAAACAGCTGCCTTTTACGCTGCTGTCTCCAGCGGGAGAGGGGCCTGGCATCCCTGCATCTGTGCTCTGTTTATCAGAGGGAAGCTGGGATAACATGCTTCAATCCCTTCTGGGAAACTGAACGTCTAGGAGAAACAAGAAGCCTGCTCATCTTTTTTCTTCTCTTCTTTTTCCTCTATGCTCTCTGTTGCCTCCCCCCGCCGCCCCCTCCTTCTCTTTCCCCTCCTCCTCCGAGCTGTGTGTGCTGAGAAGCAGCTCCTGACCCGCTCCTGCTGCTCCCGCACTGGCTGCAGCCCTGGGGGGAGACCACCAGCAGCCACTTGACTTGCCAGAGGTAGGTTACCGCCGTGCAGCAAGGAAGCAAAAGCTTATTTGGAGGAGCAAACAGTAAACAGCAACTTTTACAAACCAGCTCAGGCTTGCTGATTCCTAAAGAAAAAGAGGTGAAACCCCACGAGACCTCTTTCTATTCCCCGAACAGGGTGGACTTTCAAGAGTTCAGGTCCAAAGTACAGGTCTAGACTCTGTGTGTCTGTCCATCCCTCCTCATCCTCCTGAGAGCTTCTGACACTGTCAGCCAATTTCAGCAATATTTGATAGAGGGAGAGGGGCTTGAAGACACGGTTCCTATAAGATTCACAGCAATAGATGTACAGTGAAATCCCTCCTCCCGCCTAAGGTGAGAAAAGACGGCACAGAGCCAGTTCTCATTTGGTGCTGGAGAATCCAGGTGGACTTTTTCGGTGCCCCAGGCAGGGGGAAAGCTTCCACTGAAGTTTTTACCTTCCCAGGCCTCAGGGAATTTGGTAAAGCTTCAGACACACATGACAGGGCTGCTTCTCGTTCTAGTTACGCAGATTTCAAAAACGCTGCGCGATGTCCGAATGAAATCAATACAACTTGCTGGGAGGCTTTACTGGCCTCTGCAGAAGATCCATGGAAGAAATGGGAAAAGAGGGGGCCAGCTCACTAGCAAGAGAGACTTTGAGCGGGAGTGAGGCAAGGGAAACACTGGAATAGGGCAATGAAACATTTAAAATTGATAAAAGAGAACACTTGTGAACGGGGTCAAAGTGAAAATGGCTCAAAACAGGGGTCTGAGGTGGAGCGGTGTATTTATGTCACAGTGCAAATAGATGCTGAGAGCATGGCTAGAAGAAAACGGTGACGTTTTCTCAAGGTTCAGAGGTAATTAGACCCAAGGCAATGGCCAGGCAATAGCATTTTAACCCATAGGAAACGCTGATGTCTGTTCCCACCCTGAGCTGGGAGGAACAGGCCCAAAAGTGAAACGCAGGTGAGGAAAGCCCCTGCCAAGCCTCCACGTGAGCACAGCAGTTGGATCTGGAAACAGCGCACTGGAGGCCAAGGAGGAGATGCCAGAAGAGAATGGGACTATTTTTTCTCTTTCTGTTTGTCACCACATTTTTCAGGAAGAACCAGGGGGAAAGGCAGTGCAGAAAACCCTCAGAGGAAGTTGGAAAAACATTTAATGTTTCCAAAACTTGAAAAAAAAAAAAGTATGAGATGGATCTATTTCACCTACTTGCATCTTGTCATGTCTAGAGTTTACAAAATCTTGTCTAAGAGAGTGGTTCTTTCTTGACTGTTTCTAGCCCTGATCACTAAAAAAGAGTAAACATTTACAGACTTGGTCTGGAAACTTGACCAGAAATTGCTGATGAACCAGAATAAAAAAGGGGGAAGCTGAGTAAACATAAAACAACTCTGTTAAGTGTCTGACTCTGAAGGGCCATAAAATCTATTTTGGAAAGTTCAGCTGTAAGTTTAAGCATCAGGGCAGCTTTAAGTAACTCAGCTTATTTTACAGGTGTTTTAAAGCAGCCTTGGAAAGAACAGAAGGATTGCTCAAATAGCTAAAAATCTCTAGGACATAATGCACTGACTATCTCCTATGCCAACTTAGGAACATACCATTAACACTACAGCACTAAGCTGCTTTCCAACCTAAAGGAGAAGGTTCAGGTTCATCCATGGCTGATGGATAACACCAGAGCAAGCTGGCTGCTGGTCTCCAGAGAAATCCGTTTGAGGTGTGGGGTAAGGGCTGTGTAGCCTCTATCTTTTATATATACAGAAACATGGAATTCTGAGCAAAGAATGAAGCTCACATAACCCTTTCTTTCTCTCGTAGATTTTCAGTTCTCATTCATTCTTCACTCCTTAGAGAGGGATATGTGTATTTACTGGAAAAACTATGGCCCTTCATCAGAACAGCTCAGCTAGTGGTAGTAAATGTGATAGCTGTACTCATGAGATGTCATGATTATTTACTACTGGCTCACTGATAATGAAATGCTTGTATAATACCAATAATTAGAGGCACTGAATCCTTTTTGTTGTAGTAACCACTAACCCTTGCATGCTACAGGATATGAAAAATTGTTCATATTACATGAAGCTGAGTTTGAATACCTTTTTCAGTGAGCCACATTTATTTTAAGATAATACGGTTTTTCACTCATCAATTCCACTGATTATCTTAAACATATGCCACATACTGTCATCCCAAAAGGTTAAATCCGAACTCCTACTTCCTCTTCCCTCGGGGATGTCAGCGTTGAGATGCAATGTTTCATTAGAGTCCGTTCCTGAACGAGCTGTTTAAATCCCTCTGCATACTTGGAATATGTATCGTTATTATGGGTTTCCAAAGGCCAGATCCTGAAATGTGAAGGTATTTCTAGGGTTAGGCTTGCCTGAAAGGAAGCAGTTACCCTCGTTGGGTTTCTAGATCACTATAACACATTGCAAGTAGAATTTTCAGGGCTTCCTAAAGAAATTCAGCTGCCTGCTAATTATAATTCTAATTAATTTGAACAGCTTTCCTGACAGATTCAAGCGCTGTACAGACACAGATAATTCAATGAGCATGCGTGGGGCTGCATGTAACAGCCAAGCGGGTGCCGTTGTCCAAGAGGAATCACGATGCACCCCTTTGGCAGCACAGCCCACCGCGGTGTGCAGTCTGCAGTCTCGAGACAGCACGTGGAGGTGAAGAGGATGCGTAAACATCTGTCACGCAATTACATCCATCTGCTGAAAAGGAATTTAAGTGTGATGGTAGTGCCTCTAAGATGGGGGTGGAACCGCTATTGAAAAGATAGTCCAGTCATCTCAGTGCGTTGGTTGTAGCAGTATTTGGTTACAAGGAAATCAAAAGATACTATATCTTGAACATAATCCTATATCTAGTCTTATTACAATTATTCTATAAATTAAGGCTTTCAGATTTGGTGCTATCTTTCTGTTTTCTTCCGAAATGAAAGCCTTGAGATAAAAAAAATTATCCTGATGTGGAAAATGTACCAGGCTGTTCAACACACTATTCAAACCATTCCTTACCCTTTCAGTAAAAGGTAATTTGCAGAACATACCATATTCTTTCTGTTCTTCATTTTATCACTGACAGACAGATAATAGAAATGTTCTGGGACAGTCATGGTGCTGCTGGAGATGATGTATGAGAAAGCGAGTGAGCAGCTCCATCCCTTCACGACAGATCTACTCTGCAGGACCAAGAGGCAGAGATAAACTGCCTGGTGACGGGTACTGGCCAGAAAGGCTATTTGAGAGTATCATCTACTGCTCAGTGTTAAGCATATCAGCCAAAAATAGTTTTCTATTCAGTCTGGAAGAGGGAGAATGACTGCTCCGCACTGTCTTGTGTTTGCAGGTTTGTATCTGTTCAGGGCCAAAGTGACCCGAGCATAAACTATGGTTTGTTTCTATGAGTTATCTGGGCACAGGTAGCTCTTTGGTGAAATGACTGCTCTTCAGCTATTTGTCTCATGTCTAATTTTCAAAATTTGCCTGTTCTTCCAGGAAATCACTGCTGGAGTGCGTATGAGGAGGGTCTAACTTCTAGTTATGAGCTAGCCTGTAACAGTTTAGATTAAAGAGCCTTTGCTCTCTTAAGC
Source organism: Calonectris borealis (assembly GCF_964195595.1). Taxonomy (NCBI): domain Eukaryota; kingdom Metazoa; phylum Chordata; class Aves; order Procellariiformes; family Procellariidae; genus Calonectris; species Calonectris borealis. Next base: position 4,737,112 of record NC_134327.1, read on the forward strand.
ATTAAAGGTACCAAATTCAGAGCCGGGCAGTGAAAGGTAAGGAGGACATGGGACATCTCAACTCTGTAAGATCAAGGCAGATGACGTAGTGCTGGAAAAGTGTTCCCAGGTGTCTGTCCAAGGAACAAAACCTGACAGTGACCTGCTCCTGGAAGGGCTCCCTGTGCGTACAGCACAGAGCCACTGTGCAGTCCTTAACTCGTTAACTGACCACGCATTATCAAGGCGAGATTCCCAGACAGCTCTGTGTTTCAGGATTGTGATCATGTCTAGAAACACACGTCTTGTCTGAAAAGTAGAGCATAAAACCCAATCCCACATGGTTAAAGGTGGCTTAGGAAGCTTCTTTACCTGATGGCAGGATGCCCTGGGCAGTGATCTGGACCAGGCTGCGCTCCTGCCCAGTGCACGCCAGCGAGAGCTGTGCCGCTGCATGCAGGACGGTTCCCTGGCCGGGTCTCTAGCTCTGCATAGCACCATTAAGACCCAGAAGGCAGTATTAGTTGCTCCAAGAACAACATTTGGATTAGTATAAGCTAAGAAAAGCAAAGAATACACTTGCACCAGAGTTGGGAAAAGAGTTTTATTCTTACAGGACTTTGTGGATGGACGTGTTCAGCTGCTGCTTGGCAATTTCTACATTGCTCTGTGCCTCAGTCTCCCCGTTGGTGAATAGGTCTGGTCTCCTTTGTGATCTCTGGGTGAGCCTTTGCTTATCCTCAGGTCCCACCTGGTTGCTCTGCAGCTGAAGGCGGTGCTCTGAAGGGGGCCCTTCAGCCAGCCTGTCACTGATGCTGCCCTGCCTGGCGGTGCTCCCCGTGCAGACGTGCTCTTGGAAAGCAAGGTCAGCTACCTCCGGGGAACTTACGGCTGGTTTCCTACTTGGGTTCATTTATTGCCTTGTGGGTACATCCAGCTTGGAGTGATAACAGATCTGTTAAACACTGAGGTGCCACATAAGGCAAGAGAACGGTGGTGTTTTGTGCCTATATGCGTTTGCATAAGCAGGTAGATGTATAGCGGAGGGGCTGCAGGCTGCTTAGGTAAACAGCAGGTGTGCGAATGCAGCCTGTATTCCTGGAAATTTCTGAGCTTTAAGTCAAAATACTGTTGCTGCATATGGCATTGAGTACTCTATCATAATGTATGTGGCCTCACAGCTATTCTCTCCCCGGTGTGTGCATTTTTTTGTTAAATTTGATTTGTGTTTATCTTCACACCAATTAATGCTGCTCTGACAGCGTATGTGGGTATGTAAGCAAACGAGGGTGCATAAAGAGGATTGGGCTCCAGGTACTTAATTATACAGTTTCGTACTGTTTTCTCAGGTTACAAACTCTTTTGCTTCCACATATGCTCAGGAATGTTTTCAGCTGGCGTATTCTTTTATATTGAGCCTAATTAAACTGACTGATTTTCAAAACTGCCAAAACAAGTTACAAACCCAAGTTTGTTTGAGAATGGTTGGGACGGAGGCATCTTGGCACCTAGGGGCCAGTGAGTCCTGGGGGAGGTGGAGATGTGGGTGGTTAACCCAGCCCCAGCCGTGGTGTTTCACCAGGTGCCCTGCCTGCTGTTAAAAATCCCCTGACAGACCTCTATGGTTTTTTTCACAATTCCATAATTTTGTAGGTTCCACTCTAAGTTACTTTAGAAAATGACTGCTCAATATTTTATGTTGTTTTCAAAAGTGTACTCAAGACAGGCAAATATACTAGTATGAGACAGCTGGTTTGTAGAAGAGCGAGGATTAGAAGACGGTGTAAGAGTTGTCCCTGGAAAGGACGCTGGAAGGTGTAAGACAACAGTGGAAGGGGTTTGGAGAGGTTCCAGTGCTACGCAGGGAAGTGGGGGGACACAGCAGCTGCCTCTCGCCGCTGCCCTGCCCTGGGGTGGGGGGTTGTGCCCGCAGGCAGCTGCGCCCCTGCCTCCGAGTCGGTGGTGCTCATGCAGAACCCCAGGCGTGGGGTGAACAGCTCTAGCAACATGCGTACACCTTGTTTGCCAGACCACTGGGGGGTTTACTGGGACTTGAATATGGTCAACAGGTCACGCTGTGTTTGTGATTATTGCTAGTTTTGTTGGAAAAGCAAAACCGTCATGACTCAGCTTGGGTAACGCCTTGCAAGCTTCAAATGGTACATGAAATCCACGGTGAAAAGCAGTTCAAAATTCTGTGCTTGTGTATATTCGGTGTCCTAGAAACTGTTAAACCTCTTTCATGTAGTGACTGGAGGTTAGCATATCTGCAGAGAGAGAGAAATTGCCGGTGGCTTAGCAATAGATTAGTTGATGCAAAAAGCTAAAGGTCTTCTCTATATGTTTTGACCTCCTAAAGCGAGTTGGAAGTCAGGATATCTAATCTAAAAAGGCTGGCACAACTGTTTAATAGCCTGAAGGCAGGGGCCAAAATTCAAAAGCTCCAGCATTATGAAAGAAGATGAGGAAAAACCAGATTCCCCAGTGCCAGCAAAGGTGGAGGACAACAGAGCTTGCTATGTAGGAGTGCAAGCTGTGTGCCTCAGCTACCAGAGGCATCGGGTTGTTTCACATACAACCGATGTGTCGAAGAAAGAGAAATGAGGAGACTTTCAGGTTTTAGGTCTAGTAAGTGCTAAGGAAATGTGTTTAGCTAATGCATCTCTGTTACAAAAACAGCCCTGATGCTGATTTAATCTGGAGTGGTGTCAATGAGTTGTGCACAATTATGATCTGTTAAAATAAGATCCAAAGTGGGATCTTTAATGTTTCTGACCTGAGCTGACTTCCTGGACTTCCCATCCCACCTAAGCTTAGGTATAGATTTCCACTCATTTGTCAAGTTCTCAATTCACCCACTCGATAGAAATCAGATATTCAGTAAATCCTGACTCTTTTGGGCTTTTTTAAAATTTTGTTTTTATTTTTTATTTGGAGAGTTCACACTCAATCAAATCTATGTTAGCACCTGGGAAGGGAATGAGAGTACTTCTGACTGCACACGTTTCACATGGCACCTTTTGGTGCCACCCAAGGTTTCCCTCAAATCTGTAAACTAGGTCAGTATTGTACCTCCTGAGCAATCAGTGTATCTCAATACAGTAAAAGAAGTCCTAACTTGTTATGTTTGATAAGACCTGAGGTTATTGCAATATGAACTAAAATTTCATGAGAAGGGTGTAAGTGTTTTGCCTACTGAACTGGGTCACTTTTCCCTTGTCATGCATAATCCTGTATTATACCAGCAGAATTATTATACAGAGTGCATTTAATTTTCCACACATAATGAAGACAAGCACTCATAACAACTCGTGATGGCTCTTCGGAAAGTAAATATTTAATTTTTGAAAGCATACATTTATTCTTCGTTAGAAGATACAGAACTAATTATTCCCTGAGTATTATAACAAAATTAAAGCAGTACAGCCATGGTGTACTTGTAAAACGTACATGTAATTGTAACAAGGGAGGGGAAAAATGGAAATTTCATTAGGGAGGGGCAATGTTTTACAAAAGTCCTGTGATAAAGGAGGTCCCACGTATAGGATGAATTTTTGCAAGAATCTAGGCACAGGAGATTATGTTTTGTGAACATCCACCCCATGGCTTAGAACAGCCTTTGCAAATGCTGCAATGAATATTTCCACTTGGATACAAATGAATTATCAAGGATGTAGAAGCAGATTTTCATTGAGATATTCTATACAGTCATCACAATACACGCAGGTTTTGAAGTGTCTAGATCTCAGGTTGCTATATGAGCAGAATAGAGTGATATAGCTCACTGCATCTGCAGAAGTGTCTCATGAAATGCAAAATGAATGGCTGAAAGAAATATTCTTACTAGAGGAAAAATGGGACTCCAGTGTGTGTCATAAATTTTGCTAAGAGAATTTTAAACAGGGATACTGGTTATAGATTTCAAGCCCCCCCTCTTGAGCAGCAACTAAATCATCCTTCCTTTTCAGTAAAGTCATGTTAAAACAACTCCATCCCAGCACTAATTCTGACATCCTGACTCCTGCTGTTGCACTGACAGAACGGGAGTATTTTCAAGGTCATTGCAGTCAGTAAAAGCTCTTGTTGATGTCAGTTGGGATTTGGGTTTTCCTTGTCCTTTATTAGTGTTGTAAAGAATGTGGAGTGTTGGTGTAAAACAGTCTGACACCTGGGAGCTTGCATGTATATACAGAAATCTTATGAGACATTTACTCCTTTTTTCATGAAGGCACACAGAAGATGTTACCAAAACTTCTAGGATCTGTTTTCAAAGGTAGGCAAAGACCTCGACAAGCTTGAGGAATAGGCTAACAAGAACCTCATGACATCCAGCGAGGACAAACACAGCAAGTCCTGCCTCTGGGACACATCAGCAATACGGGCTGGGGACCGACAGGCTGGGGGAAGTAGAAAGGACCTGAGGGTCCTGGCGGACCATAAGTTGAATATCAGCAGCGTGTTTAAGGTGATGAAGCTTGACTGCCTACCAGGCTGTTCGGGTAAGAGTGTAGCCAACAGATCAATCATTCCCCTCAACTCGGCACTTGTGAGGTTGCGTCTCACCGTCGGAAAACTGTGGGTTTGGTGTACCCCAGTGCCAGAGGGAGGTCAACAAGTGGGAGCAAGTCCAGCAGAGGGTCAATGGGGTGTTCAGGAGACTGGAGCACATGGTATATCAGGAGAGGCTGAGTGCACTGGGTTTGTTCAGCCTGGAGAAGGTAAGCTAAGGGGGCACCTGATTGCTGTCTTCCACTAACAAAAGGGGAAATGCAAAATGACGAGGCAGTGGTTATGCATTGCAGCAAGGGAAATTCCATCCTTTGATATACGGAAAAAAATCATCAGAGTAAGAGTTATGCAGCACAGGAACCGATTCCCTGGAGAGACTACGGGCTCTCCATCCTTGAAATTTTCAGAACTGAGCTGGCCAAGGCCCTCAGCAACATCCCTTAGCATCGAAGTCGTCCCTGCTTTGAGCAGGAGGCTGGACTGGAGGCTTTCAGAGGTCCCTCACCTCAATTCTTCTCCAATTCTCTGATTTTATTTCAGAAAGTGGATAGTACCTGTGAAATATGGTCCTACCATAAAAAAAAGGCTGTTAGTATGGCACTCAATCTTCAGTAAATATGTTCCACACGGATTTTTATAGTCCTGCCTGCTACCTTCAGAGAGAACAGAAAGTTCTTACTCCCATAAGCTCCATACAGCTGCCAGTAGAGATGGTGAAAGCCTTTCCTTCCTTCACCTACAGCATCTCTCTGGATGTTCATTGGCTCCAGCTCTATAGGCCCTGTGATATCCATGGGTTTGTGTAAGTGTCTGAAAGGATCTAATTTAAAAAGAGAGCTGTCTCTTCCAGGCAGTGCTGGTGTCTGTGGGTGAGCTTGGTTGGCTTTCAGATCATGTGTTGATTTCGGGGCCAAGAATAAAAAGAGGACAAAAAAAGTTCCCCATCTGCTCCTTCGGCTCCTTCTGTCCTTAGGGATGCTCGTGTGTCTTGGGTGTTGGAGCCTTGCTGACGGCAATATCGGGGTGGTTCCTCGGGCTCTGGCCACGGGCAGAGGTGGGGGTGAACTTACTCCCCTCCCTCCCAGCTGCCCCTTCCCGACGATTCCTGCGTTCAGGCTGGAGCAGGCACTGCCCGACGTAGCTTGCGTGTTGGGGAGCTGGTTCAGCCACTTGTACCTGGCAGCCTTTGGGGTAAAATAAAAGGGAAATACTTGGACAGCGAGGGCTTCCTACTGATGTACCTGGTATTTGTGAGAACTCTTCCCTGATTACGCTTCTGGGTACAGAGCAGCAAGAAATTCTCAGGATGGTTTGATTTCAATGGGGATGACTTTTTTCCTTGCCAGCATTTCTCTCTTAGCTATATTCTCTCTAATGAAATTGCCCATTCGGTGTTAGGTTTGTAATCTAAACTGAGTGCTATAGATTAACAGTTGTTGCTGTTTTATTATTGAAACGAGAGTCATGGGATCAATTTAACTGTTCCTTGCTTCATTATTTGCTTAAGACAATAGAGTCATCTCTGCAAATTCTATTGCTTTGTGGGTATTTTTAGCTTAATTATCATAGATATTAGCAGCAATCAACAAAGATTTCCTAGGTGCATGTGCTTGCTCCTTGGAACACTGTTTTTTTGTAGACTTTGTACTTTTAACTTGCTTTCCTTTTTGTAGTCAATACAGTCTGCTCTCAGAAAAAAGCAACCAAACAACCAAAAAACCACCAATCCAACTTATTTTGCAAAAACATTAATGCTTTCCTAGTAGTTTATTTTAAGAACTAAAGGCATAGTGATGATTGTGCCTTCTGTTATACACATAGATAAATATTCTGGCAATTGAGCCTGTGTAGGTGCAATGGGGACTTCAGCTTTTTTGGGGGGTTTATTTCAAATAGCTCAGAATAAATCAAAAGCTTCCTTTGAAGTGAGCTGTGGGTAAAGCCTGACTGATCCCAGGTTTACCATTTTTTGCAACGTATCATAAGCTAAAGACAGACATGTTGCACAAATGTCTGCACCCAGCTGCCGCTGGTTTGTTCCTTCCAGCCTGGCCAGGCAGCGATCACAGGTCTTTATCAGAGGTTAGTGCCTCCAACAAAGGGCATTCATACGACCTGAATTGAGATAAAAATCTAGCCTACAGTATTGCCAACATCATTTTTAAAAAATCCTTCAGTATAATTTACTAGACTCCTAAATCATAAACTCACCTATTGCTGGTATTTGAATTAGTGTTCCCCAGCTGGCTCAGAGCAGGGGGAGTAGGTGCCAAGGGAAAGCTCTCATTGTCCATTGGATGCACTGAATTTTGGATCCTGGCATGAGCTGATTCAAAGTTTGCTGGACAACTTTATGCAGAATATGTAAACAATAGTCTCTCTGATCAGTCAGAGCATAGCTGGATATTCCAGCAGAATAAAGAAATCAGTCTGCAGTTTTGTTTATACTGCTTATCTTCCATTTAAAATGTAGAAGGAAAAAGGTCTTATTAACATTTCTTAAGAGTGCCAGTAAAAGCACTAGGCAGTTTCTTGCATTTGAAGTACCGAAAAACCAAATTTAATATCTAGTTTAATGTAACATACATATGTTTATCTTCAGGTCAACATTTTACCAACCATTTAGACTACTTCTGCGTACTTTAAACATGACTGGAAACCTCTTAAACTCCTTTCAAACTGCATCCCCCACAAGATAATATTCTAAGAAAAAAATTATTTTTTTTTAAGATAGCCATAATTATCCTTATGTCACAGACCTTCTTCTTGTACCTCATCTCCTCTTCCTCTTTTCTGCTTTTCCTCTTCCTCCCCAAACAGGTAAGACAGTAGGAAAGCAGGACTAATTTTATATCTATTTTAAGAGATGGCAAACTAGTAAAAGGGGTAGAGGAAGCAATGAGGGCTCTATTTTAGCACTGCATCTCAAATCTTGTAGGATTTACATGTGTTACTTAGGTGGCTAGGTGCTCTGCTGAATCCACGCTTAAGTATTTTGCCCAAGGATGCAAAGAATAATTATAAATGAATACACAAATGCGGGTTCAATGACACTTCTATCGGAAAGTGCTCTTAATTGCTTTAGTTTTAATTTAGCCATTCAAATTTTGGACATTTTTCTGTAAAGGTGAGCTTTGGCATATGTCCTTATCAAACAAAGCCTTCCTGAATGAATTTTTGCTGTCCAGACAGATGTTAGCCATATGCAGGACAAAAAAGTATGTGTGGGTTTTTTTGTTTGTTTTTTTTTTTTTAAGGTAAGATGGAGCGATGCCAGATTGTATACAAATGCCCAATATTGAGGTTGATGGCTAAAATACGTTAAGCCAGAGCCAATCCTGGCTGTACCTGGTACCCATCAGATGAACAGTATCAACGTTCCCAGGCAGGGGCAGCGGTGGCTTTCTCCTTCCTCCGGCAGCCTGTGCGGCTCTGCACGCAGCCTCCTTCTGCCATCCTTCCCCACTCGTTTGCACATTTCTTCATAATTTTGCTTGCAGTAGAGAGTCTTTCTTCTCGAAAATAACAACCGAGATTTAATGAGGAAATTTGGCTTTCCTTTAATAAGACTGTGGCCATAATAGAGTTTGCTTGCCTGCATAGTCCCAACGGTGCAGACAGAAACTCCGATATGTTTGCTTCTTTAGCATTACTTGACCAGCTAAAAATTCAAGCCAGGGATTGCTTGTATGGAAAGAATGCAAATATTTTTTTTTCTCAATATTAGAACAAAAAGACATACGCATATCTGTAGGTGGTTTGGAAATGAGTGCTTGCTAGTGTATAGCTGTGGGAAATAAATTGCTCCCAAATGATGATTTTTTTTTTGCTATGCCAATGTAACATATCACAATTCTGAGAGATGCTAAAGACGACTTTTCAAGTAGAAGCTTCCAGATAGACAGTGGTGTCTGCACAAAACAACCGTAGATTAGAAAATTGAAAAAAACATGTATGTTAGTAAATACTGCCTCATCTAACAAGTGCCTCAGTAAGTTAATATTCACCCCACCTGAGGTAGCTATGCAGTTCTCACCACCCATGTACAGAATGACTTTGTATCTCCCAGATCTTCTGCTGGTGAAATCCACAGGCTATTCATACCTGGTGAAAGGCTGTTTGCTGTGCTGGGCATGGATGTTGCCCTTCAGTCTTGCTCTGGAGCAGATCAGCAGAAACATTTAGTGTGTCTCCACTGTGCATCTCTCCTTTCTTCCGTCTTTTTGTTGTAGCTATGGCTCTCCTCCTGAAAATAAATGCCCTGCAAGTTATTAACCTGTCTTCCATCATCTGAAGACAGATTTTTCGTCTAGACTCTGTGAGGCTGTCTAAAAGGAGCTCTAAAGGCTACGTGTGCTGGGGAGAGGCTGGCCCTCCTTGCACATCACAGACTACAGGAGGAGGCGCGTTTCAGGGCAGAACGCTACAGCAGTGAGGATTTTGGGGACCAATACTAACTCATTCATACCTTGGTTGAATTAGCATTGATTAAGGAGGTGATAGAAACCAAAGACTTTCTCTTACAGCCATAATTCAAACACTCATTGATTCAGATAAAAATCTTTGCTTTTTGTAGTAGACGCTCCTGTGTAAGAACCTGTCATTCAACTAGGAGATCACTGTTTTAGAGCTCTAACTTCCACCCATGGTCTGAGCTTAAAACAGAATATTTTCTGTACTGCCAGTTTGATTTTACCTGCCACAAGTACAGACCCCTTGCTACAAATTCTTGTCAGCTTCTATCTTACAACGCCTGCCAGTAAAGTCAACAGTTTCCTCTTGGCGGTGTTTGAATACCACATTTTTATACAGTACGTAGATTAGGACTGTACAATGTGATATGTCGATGCCACTATGTGATAATATTTGATCAGTATGGATTTTTTTCCTTTTTATGGTAGATGTCTGTGTACGGATTGTGTGAACTGAAAAGGAGCCTGCAGCAAGAACCTGACGTGCAGTCGCTGTCCCACATGGCCAGAAATAACAACCAGGGTGACTGCGCTGCTTTCACCCAGCAGAAGTCAAGCTCCCAGAGGGATCACACAAGCAACTGGCCCCACTGGAGGAATGGGCTAATTCAGAGAAAAATAGTTTCCCTCTTGTTAGCAATGCCTTACTGCAGACCCGCCTCCGTTCTTTCTTACAGTCTTCTCTGGTTGTGTTGGGATGGCAGATTGCACATTTAACTAGTTGATGGAGTAGGGGGAGAAGGCCCCTACTGATGATGTGGGAGCAGGTGAAATGAGATTAATAGTATGGGAGAGCTGGGGTGAAAGCCAGGTATGATCATTGTCCATTAGCCAAGCACATCTCGTCCCCGATGAGAGGGGCTATTGCATGGCTCCTACCAGAACCAAGGGAAACTCATCTGTCCTTTTAGTCCAGGTAGTTTGTAACGTGCTTTGGGATTTTCTGAGGTGAGAAGAATGTTTGTCACTGCTGTTCAGCTGAGGAATGTTTTAGGAATAAATTGCCATCTGCCTACTGTCTGAAGAGGGAAAAAAACAGTAAGTTGTAGTAATAATGTAATGACCACAATTTCAGGTCACAAGTTTTCAACCAAACCTTGATTCAGCTGAGGAAACCGTTATTTAACATGGCAGTAACTCTAATTACAGCATCTTCAATATTCAAGTGAAGCCAATGGCTGTCCTCCTACTTTTCTCCCATCATCACCAAGATGATCTCTGCTCTCTCAGCTTTCCTGCAGTGAGAACCTCTGTGTCCTCAGCGATTCATGGATGGATCCGTGTTCTGCGGGACAGGAGTTTTGCTTTTGTGATTTATCCATCCTAGACCAGTGCCAATCTCAGGGCTAGTCACTGGAAATAGGTTATTATCTCATAAACCCTTTCATCCCATTAATGAAGAGAGCATCAAGCATGTCAAATAGACTAATTGGTATAAGAAAGATGGATACTGCAGCCTGGCCTGATAGGGAATGTTCCAGCCTACTTTATTTTCAGAACTATCATCGTAACAAATATTTATGGATAGGTGGGATTTTCCTACTGTTTCTAAGGCTGAGGAGTAGGTGGCTGGTACAATCCTACCCATTTGTTTTCAAATAGTTATTCAGCATGGGCAGAGTGGGATGGCTTTCTCAACGGGGTATAGAAACATCCTTTGCCTGGGACTGCAGAGAAAGGCAAGAAGACAACAGCATATTTGTTTTTGCCTGGCTCATTTGTTGCTTACAGTTCAACTGTGCTTTTATGAAGGCAAGGTGAATTTAAATGCAAAGCTGCAGAGAAATCCACTGAGAGAAAGATAAAGAGTCTGAAGCCATTACAACTGATGGTATGAATCTGAAGAGCAAGTGCATGTGAGGCTTAACGACATCTTGTCTTATTTTTGGGATAGTCAATTGCCAGCACGTGGGTGTGGCTGGGAGAGGGTGCATAGTGCAGCCTGCGGCCTCTGCTGATCAGGAGAGGTGACGTCCAGAGGCTTAACATGGAGGAGTCTTTAAAGGGCTCAGAGTGGACCCAGCTACCCCACTGCTTGCTGCTCTGCTTCTGGCCTTACAGGTTATTTTTCACTGACGTCTAGTCTGGAGAAAGGCTTGGGTCTTCTCAGAGTGGTATGTGCTCATTTGAACTTGTCCATGTATTGAAAACCAAAATAAACGGTTTTTGACAAGGGGATGGGAAAAACCAAATGGTTCTCTCAGTTTCTAATTTAGAGCCCTATGCCAGTGCCCACATCCCAGTGCTCGTCTTCCCTCATACCCACAGCTGCTTCATGCACGTTAGCGACAACCTGTGCATGCTCCTGACGGCCACTCCAGCACGCTGGCCATCCGGTGTCCGTCAGTAGCTATTTACATATTGCAGGAAAGTTATTGCTACAAGTATGACCGTGGGATCAGATCAGTACACCGGATGTATTAAAATTGGTGTAAATATCGTACTTCACTCCTGCAGAAGGTCTGGTGCCCTGACCTGAGCTGTTTAGATGCTTCAAGGTGATTTTGCTGTAGTGGAAAAGTACAACAGCAACAATATTAGAACTATTCCAAGTGACAAAGAGCTGTGGTTCATTGCAAAATTTTCTGTTGCAGATCATAAAACACAAGTGAAGAAATGCTTTCTCACTTTTTACTGCTTATTTGCAATATTAAGAATCTTTTTGGCCATGCTTAATAATGTCGAATGATGTGCTATTCCATGCAATGGGATAAGCCACAACAGATTCAAGGACTTGGTGTGTGCTGAAAAATGAAGGAAAAGAGCTGAGCCAACCGGTACTTTGCAAATCCACCTTATGATAATTAATACCTGCTCTCTTACTTCTCAGAGGAATCATTCCAATTTTTCCATCCTGAGGGACAAAGAAAACTCCAGTCCAATTGACTGTTAGCGTGGATTGGCCAAAACTGCAAAGAAAGAAAATTGTGTAAGTGTCCATCAGAGAGCGAGAGCAGCTCTCATTCTGCATCTTAATGGCAGCATAAAACGACCAGCACTTCTGCAGCAGATTACAGGGTCACATCTCCCATTACCACGGAGTGTGCAGAAGGCAGAATATATAACTACAGACACCACAGTGCTGTCTTCTCTGCTTCTCAAAATACTTCTCCTGTGGTTAAATAAAACTCTGAGGTGCTTTGGTTGTGCTATTCCCATCTGCTTTCATTACCTCTTTTTTTTTTTTTAATAGAAATGGAATATGCTGAGCTGCAAATGCTGTTACACGCTGCATTCTTCCTCATCCCTGGAGTTATATGTTCATTTCCAGCTTGTAAAAATAATCTGTTTATTCCATTTCTAAGTCCTGCATGAGACGGTTCTTATTTTCCCTGTGCTGGCTCCCTGTAGTTTTATCACATCTGGCTGCCCACCTTTGTCTCCGCTTTGGAGTTTTCCTTCTCCAGAAAATTGCAGAGCAATTCTCTCCAGCAGCAGAGAAATGATAGTCAGTGCAAAAGCCTCTTTGTTGAATTAATTGCAAGCCTCACTATTAATTTCAGAGAAAGCAGTATTGTGCCCTAACTTATCCTGGATGGTTTGGGGGATCATTTCTTTCTCTGGTTGTCTCCAGCCAGTCAAAATAGAAGATCATACGCTCTCCTCTCCCACCTCCACACACCTCATGCATCTCACTTCACCACTCGCTCCCCGCACTCTCCGCAGGCTTTGCCAGGCTAGCCCATCTGCTGAGCAGGCTGCAGCCTGCGTCTGCACAGCAGAGCTGAGTTTAATTTCAACAGTAATCAGCGTGGTCATCATAGCCGTAGGGGATCGGCAGAAAATGGTGGCCTTCAGTTGTAAACAAAGCAGACTGAGGATGGGTGTAAAGAAAAATACACCTTCCAGTAAAAAAAGATAGTGAAGCCCTGGGATATATTGTTAAGGGGATGGTGGAATTTTTTATAGGTTGGCAAAGGTGTCTCAGGCCCACTGTGGCCATAGGTGATTCTGTCTTGGAGCTGAAGGGTGGGCTGGCTGTCCCCACTTAGCCAGCTGCCTGCTTTTCCATAGCTGTACAATTGTTTGGTTTCCAAAGGAACTGTCGTTATATCAATAACCTTGTTATTATTGCTTTATTATTTTCCATTCAGAGACTGCAGAATTGAATTACTAAGCATCCCCTAACTCCACCACTCTTCACACAGCTTTGGTCTCTTCTGAACCCATCCAGAACTATCTACTCCCAGTCAGACGCGTGCAGATGGATCCCTGGAGCATCTGAAGGACACATTTATGAGTAATTATTTATCATCTGGAAGGTTACAAACAGAGCAGCAGCATAAATGTGACCTGCCTTCTGCATTTATATCTAACACAAGACTAAGAAACATCTCTAGCAGACTGGAAAGCTCTCCAGCCCCCTAAAGCTTCTCCAAGGTGGATTATTCACTATCTAGCACCTATCAGAGAAATGAGAGCTTATCCAACACAGTCTCTCTTACGTCCACCTCTTATCCATTCTCCTTTAATCCATAAGAGTCTCAATCAGGATTGATCAAGATACTGAAGGAGAAATTAGCCAGCATGGGGGATTTATTTTTGACCTATTTTATGACCTATTTTTTCATTTGTGCACTGCTAGAAAATTGCATGCTTGGCTTTGAGACCCGGTGTGTGACATGCAGAAATGTTTCCTGACTAGCGTATGCCAAAACCTTTCAGCCACTGGGCTGTCAGATACCACGTTCACTCTGGTTATTTGCTGTTCACAGCGCAGGGCTCACCCACACAAGGAGGACAAGTTGCGCAGTTTCTCTCTGACCTGCAGGACAGTCTTGTGAAGATGACAGTCCTTCCACAGGACCTGTTAGGACCCTCCCCACTAACCTCACCAGGAGCTGTGCAAATGGACAACTGTCATCCAGCCCAGCAGTGGCAGCACAGCAGCCTTGGTTTGGACAGTTAGAGGCACCAAAGGGCTTTTGAGCCTCAGCCTGAACAGAAAGTCAGGAAAAAGAGACGTGTAACTCTTTGGATTCCTTTGAAAACCTCATCTATTTTTAGTAAAATTTGTGGCAGTATTTCTGTTATTTGACTGAAGTATTTTCACTTCTATTCTGTTTGGAATGACAAGATATTTGTTCCCAACTCATCACTAAACACAGCCTCTTCAGCCCAGGGTGCAAGGCTCATCACCTCGTACTGGAGTTGGGGTCCACAGATGGGGTTGCACAATATACAGATGAGAAAGCTGCAGAGATACTGTAACCCCTTAATGTAAGGCATATTTCAGCAATTCATAAATATATCTAGCAAAAGAAGTACACCATTTCTACTGGTTTCTAGTTGCTACTGAAATACAGTTCTGGGGGCTCTATTACTGGCAATCTATTCTGGATGCATTTTAAGTTAAGTGCAACAGTTAAGATAGCAGTTACATCCACTTATTATAAACTAAATATTTCTTCCTGAGCAACAAATACAGAAAAAAAAATCTTTTTATTCTTTGGCAAGAAGAAATTTATCTGTGAAAGCCAAACCGTAAACAAAGCTCTGTTGTCATTGTCAAGGTCTCACAAAGGATGAAGGCATTAAGTCCCAGGAATACATCTTCACGGCAGGCAGCTGGCTGTTAATGCAACTCAAGACACTTACTTTTCTGTCTATGATACCCCTTTTTATGCCACTCTGGCAGAGCCTGAAAATAGAAGCTTAACTTTGTTTGGCTTCAGTTGGATACAGAGATTCAACCTGGACTTTTATCTGAAATGTCCTCTTTAGTCTGGAAACTGCTGCTGTCGTGAGTAGAGACAATAATGTAACAAGATAAATGAGTTTGTGTTGTTTCATGGGACTTCTCTAAACAGAAGAGGTGTCTGTGGCTCCTGGTGCAGGACATAGACATTGCTCACTACCTGGTGCTTCACCCTGTGCTCGCTTCAATCGAGAGCTACGCTTCTTGTTCACTGTTTACTTCTCCCAATTGCAATGAAGTCATCCAGATGGAAATTGCTTGTTTGGCTTTCTGGGAACAAAACTAAATCTTCTTGGGAAGCTTCCATCTGTCAGTCTGTAGGCCTGGCAAAAATTTAGAAGTACAGAGGAATTTCTTCCATTGTAACTTTCTAATAACCTTTTCCAAAACTCAGAGCTTGAATTTGGCCTGAGCTTTAGAAAATATTCAGGCCAGAGCTCGTTATGTACAAACCCTTTCGCTTCCCTTTAAACCAACATGAAAAAAGGAAGAAAAAGCTGAAGTTTCAGTTCTACAAACAGCTCAGCACTTCTGAGCGCTACCTCAGTGGCTTCACTCCAAGACCTCTGTTGCCTCCTCCCTTCCTACCTGGGACGCCTTGAGACTGCACATCCAGAAAGTGTTTGGGGAGATTTTATGAAGAACTAGTGTTATGAAAATCTTAGCTCACAATTTTTTAAAAAAATCATTCAAACCACAAACTGTGCAAGGATTTGTGACAGCAAAATGAAACACATTTTAGACATGGCTGTATTCATGGGAAGCAAAACATATAGGAAATATATGATCCCTCTTCAAAAGGAATCCTATTTTTTTCCCACATCTCATGAAGTCATTGATTCTTCAGAACTTCCCAAATGAATCCAGAGTAAAAGCGGTGCCTCACAATGGGGTTTGACACTATTTTCGCCACAGTCAAAGCGAAAGCTCCCATTTTAAGCAGTAAAACCCTGGAGGGAATGTGCCAGCCAAGAGAGATTAAACATTCTTTGTATTGTATAACAAAAAGCGTTGCAAGGTTGATTACAATAAAAGCTTTCCAAAGTGACAGCACTGGGTTCCTTCTTTTTCTTCCCCCTTAAGCTGTTACATAGTTATAAAAAGAAATACCGTTTCAGTAAAGTGCATGGTCATTCGGTGTTCAGAAGCTGGGTAAAACGTACATTCATTTTTCATGGGTAGAGAGCTTACCATTTCGGTCCCTGGGGGTGAGCCGTGGAGCTGAATCTCTCGCAGAAGGCTGTGCTGCTGGATTGTAAATGGGAAAATTTATCTTTAAAATACCCTGATACTGTTTTGAGATTGGCCAGGTTTATGTCAAACTTCCTAGTCTCTCCAGGAGGCAGTGTCATTAGTGTCACAGCAATTCAACAGGGGTTATATGACTTGTGAAGAGTGTCTATTTGTGGCTTTTATTGCATTTCGCAACACGCCTAGTTTAAAGTCAGAACAGAGAAACTTCCCAGCTATAATCCCAAATTTACTCACTGCAATGCGAAAATCTTTCAAACATCTCCTAGCAGATAGAGTTAGTCGAAACTCTGCTGAGATCTAGTAAATCCTTCTGTCCAAGCAGACAGCCTGGCAGGGGACCCCACCTTGTTCACCTGGGACAGACCAGTGAGGTTGGATCCCATCCTCATGTCAGAACATAGCGCATGGGGGAAAAGTGTGGAGATGAACGGCACAGATCGCTTTTTCCTTTTCTCTTCATTTTACTTCAAGAAATTCAATGAGATTTACTTTTGTTTATCTGGGGAATTCAAAGTAAAAGTCAGAAAATGTAAAAGAAAACAGTAGTCTGCCCTTTTGAAATGAAATATATGACAATTCCCATGGGTGACCCGCACCCCTCGGGTTGATGCAGTTCTGCATTTATCCACTTAGGAACAGAAGGGGGCAACAAACAAGATCTCATCAAGCTGATCAACAAGAAAATATTTGATTGGAATTTGCTTACAGAAAACCATTCTAAGTGATACTAAAGCTTTCCTGCTTTTGTCATAACTGCGTTTTCTGTGAGCAAACCATCCTGATAGAAATTTCCCAGCTATCTTTTTCAGGAATAATTGGGTCATGATAATGCACTCCCTTGAAGAGAGACTGGAAAGATTAGGCATGCTTGCTTTGCAAAGATTAGCCACGCTTGTTCTGGAAAGGAAGGTCATTATAAAAATAATGACTGCTTTATCTTGTGTTTTTATACAAGAATAGGAAGATATTTATTTAAAAAAATGGCAAGTTCAAACTCATAAAAAGGAAAGCAAATTTAGTAAGATTTGAGATTATTGTATAAATAGCAAGAATAAAGAGAAGTGACAAAGGTGGCACTGAACATCCCCAAGTCTCAGACTAGAGTTTAAATGTTCTCAAATTGAAAGAAATGCTGAACAAACCTCTCTGTGTGCAAATGCCATAAAAACCATGCAATGCCCCAAAGCTGTGGGCTTTTTGCACTGTTTTCTTTTCAGATGTGTTGAGCACTATCCAATAAATCCTTGTTTAATTGGAGAGGAAATGGTTTCAACTGAATTGAAGCTGAATTTTCAAAAACCCTCACAACAATTTCAAAGGAATCTAGCCTCATATCTGTCTGTTAAAAAAATCAAACAAAGTAAGATTCCCTTATGTGTTTTTTTAATACATGTTTTTTTGTATTTCTGCTCTTCTTACTGGGAAGTTTGGAAAAGCATTTCTTGGGGATTTTGATGAACAACTGCAGGTATCTGCTGCGAATAATAGTCTTTTCTCTGTTTGAACGTTACTTCTCAGTGGTAAGGTGCCATGTAAAGGACAATCTTACAGCAGGCTGTGTACGTACAACAGTTCCTAGCTTCCCTGACACCTTAACTTTCTCTCCAGGAGCAGAATCTACCCAGCTGCACACGCACAGTATCTCAGTCCAGACCCTATGTAAAACAACTATATTCACTGACAGAAAAGTGAAGAGGCCATCTGGTTCATCCTCCTGCTCCAAAGCAATCACTAATGATCCTGAAGTTTCTTCAGCCTTTTTGTTAACAGGGCTAGCTAATTTGAAAACACACATCTAAGCACTGTACCTCTCCTATTTGAATCAGCACCCTCCATTTTCCTGATGTAGTCAGAATTTTGGTTGTTTATTAATTCTTGCATTAATACACAGACATCAAGGATGCTTGATGGGACAGGCTATTTACTCCCTTCTTACTCATATTAGGGACAAATCTATCCAACAGACTCTTAGGTTCTTGCTGAGTCCACCACCATTTTTAGCTGCCTGTAGACTTTCTTCTCTTCCTTGTTATCGTACTTCGTTATTGCTAACCCCTTCACTAGAGCAGCAATAGGCAAAGATTTCTTCCACTTCTTTACAAAGTGCACTTCAGCTTTGATCAAATTTGGTCAAAATTACCCTTTGCAACCATGCATTTATCAAGGGTGCATCTATCTGCTTGAATCTTGTCTCATGTCAAGCATGAAAGAGCACGAGAACATTGCCTGAATCCCCAGCCTGGTTACATATGAAGGTGTCCCCTGACAGCACCAGTGGTGTTGATGGTGATGAAGGACTCGAGGCAGTGTTAGCTTCTGGACGGAGCACAGCAGCTGCTCACTGCGTGTTGGAGTGGGGTCCTGGGGGGGAGCACGTCTCTTGGAGTGTAGAGTCCAATGGGCAGATATGTCACACTTCTCCTTGCAAGGAGTTTCTGTTCCCTCCCTGGAAACCCTTCCAGGGCTTGGGAATCTTGCAGTCTTTGGGCTACACAACCTTTCCTTCAATGCCCAGATAGCACAGAGAGTGCATGGGGGTCTTTCAGAACCTCTTTCTTTGGGCTCATTGAAGTGCTAAGGAATGGTATCTGGGTCAAAGCTGAGCAAAGCTCCAAAGCAAATTCCAAAACAATGGATAAGATTTTAATTAATCTGTCAGCCCTTGCATCTCCTCAGGGTACTGCCATAGGTGTCTCAACACTAACTGACAATTTGGTGATACCTGTGACCTCCTGAAGAAGGGAAAACTGAGCCTTAATCTTTTCCACAATATTATCAACTTCAAGCATCACAGTGAGAAGAAAGCAGACATGTTCCTGAGCTGGAACAGCACATTTTTCCAGAAGGTATGAGCTAACATAGAAAGTATTGTCCCCAATATGGAAGTTCTAATATATTTTGTGTTTGTTTTCCAGAACTCAGGTTAAAAACACAAAGGAGCTGCAAGCAGCAAGTGACAACTGTGGCTTGCTTTGGAAGGGTGTTCAGCACAGTGTAGCTGGGGGTGGTTCCCTCTAAGCTCTCAAAACGGCAGGGCCAGTGCGACTCGCTCTGCTGCTCCCGGCCTCTGCTCTGGATGGTGGTGGGAACAACTGGGCAGAGACAGCTGAAATACAGCTTTACGTCTCTTGCTCATCTACTTACATTTAGTGTAATTTCAACTTTGACTGTGGTTGGGAGCAGTTATTCCCCCAAATCGTACTGTTCCATCCCAATAATTTTTAAGGCTAATTCCTCATGCAGGGCCGTTGGTACAAAGACTTCTATTGACTTCAGTTGTGTCAGGTCAGGATCTTCCTTCAGTCTATCCTGACTCCAGTGAAAAAAACACTCTATAGGTTTAAATATCCTCCTGGAGAGTATGAGATGTGTTTCCGTTTGGTCTCTGCCTGGCTGCGGTGCTGTGTTTCTTGGGTGAGGTGGGGGCAAGCACAGCTGAACCTGCTCAGGGCCAAACCCTGCCTTGCTGGAAGGAAAGGGAGGGAGCACACGAGCAATACTGAGCTCATGTGGGGCTTATTAAGAAAGAAGTCAAGTCAGTCAGCTGCTGGAGGGAATTTAGAAAGCATTGACCAAGAGGTAGTAGGTAAATTGGTATTATTTAAGGTTATATAGGTGAACTTTAAGGAAGGAAAGCAGATGGAAGCTTAGCTCATTGCCACGTGCTCTGGCGTGAGTACTCTGACAGGCTGGGTGAAGCAAACCAGCCCCTATGACGTGCTCTGAAGTGTTTTTCCTGAGCTGTTGCCTTTATGTTGTCAACCTTTGCTGCTAGTGACTTTCTTCATGACTCTAAGAGCTGCCACGTGGGCTCGGCAGATGCAGCAGACTCAGTATTTGTGCAGTAAGGTTTATGTTGTCCCATCCATGCTATGGCAAACTGGGTTTGCAGAAGAAAACTTTCTGACCCTAATTATAATTTTCCTGGTTTATTACCAATTGAGAAAGGGATTTGTGCTTGAAGATTGCTATCATCGGTTCTCTGCAGATGAATCCAAGCTGCACACTCGCTGGACAACTGCCAAGGTATTTATCTGTTTCTCATTGGAGCACTGCCTGGGTTTCCTTTTTGATATTCCAGTGGAGCAAATAATATTTGTAATTCTCTTTCAGTCCAGCAAAGTGTATCAGCAGCATACATTTGCAGGTTTTCCTTGCTGGTGCAAACAGTGCCTGGTTCCCTGTGGAGTTGGTGTGGGTCCCTGTGGTGCTTTTAAAATGCCCCACTGCAAATCTTTGTGTTACGTGATTGCGACGTCCTGCTGGGTCTCTGTTGGAGTGTAATTTTGCAAGCTTCTGCTTTGAAGGCTGTGGCAGGTCATGGAGTACTTCTTCCCATGTGCTTAACCCTATGGCACGCCTCTGGTTGTGAGCTGTGCTTGGAGTTCATCTGGCTGAAAAATAAGCTGCTGAAAGTAGTGGTGACTTTTAAATCCCCGTCTTTAATCTGTTGCCCAGTTCAGTTCAGCCCACATCTGAAGAAACAGCCAAGAGCAGCAGGCGGGTGGCTGGGAGCGTGCGGCAGGAGGAGGTGTAGAGGGAGGAGCTGTTTCAAAGCAAGGCTGCGAAGGAAGCTCACAGAAAATTGTAGCTTAGCTGAAGTGGATTTAGCCCTAAATATATGGAAAGCAAAGTAGGATTTTTTTTTTTAGTTCTGCTTCTGAACCTTTGGAGAGTGTAGGCACTTGACACATAACAGTGAGGGAGCAAAAGGAGACTTTAGGCTTGCTGGAAGATTGGCGGCCGTGTCCCCTATGGTATGGGTATTAGCAACGTGCTTGCACTGGTGCAGGTTGGCTAGCTTTCCTCCTGCTTTTCCTCTGAATCAGTCTTGTGATGTGTGAGTACTATTAGCTCCTGGGGAAGGGCCTCACAACCTCTCCTGGTCAAACTTTCATGTATGTAAATTATTTTTTTTGTTTTTAAATATCTCTTTTCCTTGGTATCATTTCCATTGAACCCAAAGGAAATGGTACCAACCTGCAGAATTCTAGAAGGAATTAATTATTGCTTTTCTGAGTAGCTTTCTTCTGCCAACATGCAACAATACCATTTCCAGTAGGTGCTGGAAAGCTCCGGTTCTGTGTTGTGAGCCTTTTCCCATTGAACAGCCCTTAATACTTGCCATTATTTGTCTTAAAGCCTGAAATGTATTGTGGCACACTGAGAGGCTGGTGTTCCTATGTTGCAATTTAGTGTTTCTTTTAGATATATGAAGATTTAGCTGTAAATATGGGTATAGAGTATATTTGTGAACACTTAATTACTGAGTGTCCAGTTTCAGGCACAGGTATGCTGGATTTTCTGAAGATCCTTAGAGATTGAACCTATGGCTACCCTATTTAACTGTTTCAAATTTTTGACTCGGATTGCCCCTCTCTTCTCCTGTGGCAGAGTCGTGAACTCATGTGGCTGTGGTTTTTATGTTGTCTTAGTGTTTGGATACAGGTTGTGTCCAGAGGACAGAAAATCTGCGAGTAGGTGAGAGCTTTGTGTAAAACTGCTTTCAGTGAGGTCTGGGCTATTTAACAGTGGTGCCCTCTGTAACACCTCCTCGCCTTCGTTGGGGGCCAAATGCAGAAGGGCTTTCTGTGGAGGAAGGGAGACGCTGTGCTGTTGTTCCCCATGGGGAGACCATCAGGGAGAACTTTGTTCCCTGGAGAATTACCGTCCAGATTCAGGAGGTCTGGATATGTCTCCAAATGCACCAACCTTTTCAGCTTCTCCAGTCGCAAACTCACTTTGACAGTCTCTATTGCTGCCCAAATCATCCAATGAATCAGCAACTGCTTTCTCTGGTATTTTCCTGGTGAAACACATTTTCTTTAGCAAGACAGCAAGCAGTGCTGGATATGATGGATGGAGGCATAAATGTAACAGTCCATGTACGCTGACACGTACTCAATGGCAGTCCGGTCGAGCAAAACCACCAAACGGGTGGTTGTTCACGTTGGCACGATCCAATCATGTTGCCAGATAACGTATCCTCAAGATCACCCAGATAGCTGTTGCCTTGAAAGTCAGTTAATGAGGACCAGGTCCCTCGCCCTCACTGTTTGTGAAGTTAGCTCGGTGCGTTTTTATCACACCTGCCTGGGAGTGAGGATTTCCATAAATTTGCCTGGAGGGTGTTCTGGTCTTATTTGTCGTGAGATATGCTATCGTCATCTGCTTGGTGAAATCCTACATGGCAACAGTATGACAACAAATGCAGCACTTCTGATGGAAAACTGTTTGAATGGTCTTGTATTGTTATTGAATCTTTAAACTGAATCAGGTTTTTCTTCTAATGACTGCATGAAGAGAAATGTAGATAAGCACGTTTGTTTTGGGTTGAGCTGGAATACTTGGGTTGTTCGATGTCTCAAGTGCTGTGTGATTGCTCTGAACGTCTGGAGCTGCTGTTATATCAGAGACTGGGCAGCGTATAGAGACAAAAATTAAGGCACTGCTCTACGGCTGTACAAAGTCATTACTGTTTATTACTCTTCCAAAGAGGTTTTTAGTGGGAAAGTTGGATTCAGCTCCCTGTTCTGCTTAATCCATGCCTGTTCATACTCTGCGAACCAGACATGCATGTCTGCAGCTGCAGCACCCAGCACTGCCCCAGCTATAGGACCTGCTGTCAGTTCCCAGCATCACCTTATGTGTGCTTTGTCCCCTGGGGCTGTGAGTGTGAGAGGGGAAGTGTGTCACCTTGTACATAATTAAGATAGGTTGAAAGTACTTAACTACAGGTTTTAATGAGAAAAAAAATTCCATTTACTTAAATACCTAAGTTGTGGGTTTTTTTTTTTTCCCTTCAAATATTTAAGGACAGTAGACAATACCTTTGATTTCCATGAGATTGGATAACTTGGAGAGGGGTTAGGTGGTAGAAATAACTTTTCCCCTATGGTACGAGCAGGGATAACAAGCTTTTAAAATGACAGTGCTTCCTCAAGAGCTCAGGGTCTTTAAATAAGAGTATTGATGAACTTCAATAAAGTGTGAGCTTGTCTAGGTAGAGCTTAGGATAGAACAGTTTCATGTTCTTTACTCCCTTTCTTTAATTAATCTTGAATCTGGCCTCAGTATGTTCTGTGCAATAAATAAGTTAAAATAAGCTGAATGATTATACATGCAATGAATGTATGAAGACCTACTGCTATATGTAAAATAGGATGATATTAATACTGTGCTGAAATATAGACTTTGGAATGTAGGTACCATATCTACAATTCTGTACAAGAAAACTATAACATAAGATGTCTAACGTGAGATGAAGTGCAGGATGCTATAGCTTATCTTTGAATTCTGATGCTTACTAAACATGTTTCAGACAACTCAGTTCTCAATTTTTTTTTTTTAATGATAATCTCGGCACATACCATCCATGTTTCATGTAGTGAATACACTTTGGCTAGGACTAGTCCATTTTTCAGCAAAATATTTGCAGTACTAAATCCTGTATTTACCCATTTTCTCTGTGTTTTTGACTCCTAGAAGCTTTTCTGTAAGGGCACCTATGTCTGCAGCCTCAGTCCGTACTGATGGAAAACTCTAGAGAATTCAGATAAGTTGATCTTTTGTAAGGGTCTGAGGTGCAGCAGAACACGAGAAGGATTTACGGCACAGAGAGTAATCATACATCCCACTGAATTCAGAGCTCACTCGTGTGAATCTAGCTAGAAGATAGGCTGTAAATTAATTCCAGCTGTGAGATATAATATACCTGTGCAGAGCGCAGAGCTTTATCTCCCCTGAGTGGCCTACCTTAGTCGCTTTTGGGAGAGGTCATGTATAAGAGAAAACATTGCCTCCTCCCCTGCAGAGCAATGTGATCCTGAGCCTTTCTACTACACTCTGTACTCTGGAGTCCTATGGCTCTGAAGGAAAGGAAGAATAAGCTAATAAGTATGCTTTAATCCCTTTTACCTTAAACATAAAATCCTATTTTAATGTTCAGGTAACAATTATTGAAAATGTTGTTTCCATTCCAACGCTCTTAATAAGCATGGATAAAGGAAATGAGATAGACAATGAGTATGGTATTTGTAAGCAGAACTTTCCCTGCTTCAGTCGTACCCAAAGATTGAGCTCTTATTTCAGATTGCTTTTGTCCTACTCTGTGAGGAAGAACTCTTACATCATTACAATCCTTGTCACCACAGTTGAAGGATGTCTGAGCTAGGAATGGCAAAATAAAATGAGGCGAAATATGCTACATACTATGAAAATGTGCCTGTTGTATGTTTTTAATTAAAGCGGATGACATTTATTATTTGAAATGTTTTCAGCAGATCTGCATATTGTTGAGTGCTGAGATGGGAGGATTTTTTATTTTTAATTTCTGTTTTGTAAGCTGTTTCTTTTACAAATTACTTGTAGTAGAAATAAGCCAGCTGCACAATAAAACCATAAGCTCTGTAACAAAGCCGTACAGAACAGGCGCAGGCATTGTAGTTCTGACCACAAGTGCAGGTGAATTCAGAGGAACCTAAGTGTCACTATCAAGTTAGAATTAACATTCCAGTTAACTGCAAGATAAGAAAACCTCTCTCAAAATTCATTGCAGCAATAAACCCGTACACCTGTGGGTGGCATTATTTGGCTTCTTTTCACTTTACTGTGCAGGGCAAGAAAGCAATTACCAAACCGCAGAAGCAAGTATTGGTACAAATGGAAATGAATGATGCATAGAAGTTCAGTTTCTGACAAATTTCTTTCTTCCCAACATGAGGATTTTGTAGGGAAAAAGACTGGTTATGGTTACTCTTTACTTTAGCTTCTGCCTGGGTATTAAAAGCTGCATGAGCAAGTACGGCAGTCTGGAGTGTGCTCACGAAAGCCATTTGCACCGGCAAAAAGCAGTGAAATACCTGTATTAATAAAGAATATACCTAGGTGTTTTTGTAACCTAGCTACATCTAAAATAGATCCCAAAGGTTATGTTATCCTAGCTGCATTCCTAAGATCGAATACATCTAAGCCATAGAAAGCCATAGACCTCTCTCTCTGGCCTTCTTAATCCCCTGCTATTTTGGGTGCCCGGGCAGCAGAACCCCTCTCGCCCTCCTTCCACTCCCGTGAGGGGTTTCCCCAGGACTCTCTCCCACCTACTCCTCTCTGGCTCAGACCTTGCATCCAGGTAACACCATTCTGCTCTACCTCTTAGCTGATGCTTCCCCCTATCTGACCCGCGTTCAGCAGGACATCTAAGTTTCTCTGACACCTTTTCAGAGCTATCCAGCTGCCAGCTCTAGCTCCGTGTAGCCACACACAGGTTAATCTTTACTCCCACCCTGCTGCTGCTCTACTAGACCAGTATGGACAAAATCCTATCTGTTAGGTTGAAGCATTGCTCCTAACTGAGACTTTTCTGTGGGTGCTTTTATTTGACCAATGTCTAAATCTTGCTGATTCCTGCAAAACACTTTTTCCATATTCATATACATAAACAAGGCCTGAAATGCAGCTTTAGTTGTGTCCCATTTCAATTACTGTAGCAACTGTTTTTCTCGTCTTGGTAACTGTGGTCTTCCTTCCTCGTAGCTGTTGGGAAGCCTCTAGAAAGGTCTGTTCCTTAACCTGTCCCCTTGCTCATGTCACCAATTCTCTTTGTATCCCTTTACTGCTTCCCTCTTCCCAGTCACCTTAGGAATAAGCAGGCTGTTCTCACTTGCAGGACTGCTCACTGCCTCTTCTCTCTTCTTCTACTCCCCTTTACCCTTTTTATTACTCTTGAGTTACCAGCTCCCACCTGGCCCCTGTTAAAACCCTTAATAGTGCAGCTACTATATCCCGAGAGAGGTACCTTGAAGGTTTTCCTACGCTCTCTATAACCAAAGCCACCTCCCAACCTTTTCTTTAGTTCCTCCATAAAAGTTTTCTTGCAATGCCAGCTGACGTGCTGAGGGTTCCCTGTCCCACGGATCTGCACGGGCGTCATTCCCTGGGTCTGGGGTATGGCCTCTGTCTGTGCCGCAACAGGGTTTAGTACTTGCCTCGCTACGCTATTTTTATGTTCTCTATTTATTTGCCACTTTGAAGAATGGGATTCTGGTCCAGATACAAGGTATTCAGGCACTGCAGTAATACAGATAATTAACTGTAGCTATATATGTCTGATACTGTGCCTAGATGGTAGCTTTCGTTTTACTGATGTATTCCTTAATACACTGCTGTGGCCAAAGTCTGCTCTTGGCTTTGTGTACGTGACCTACCCATTTCGGTGATAGCAGGGGATTGTTAGCAGGGATATTGCAGTCTTGTTGCTGTTATTTCACTAGCAAGGCAATTTATGGTGTGGTGAGGTAATAAGAGTAGATGGGTTTTAGCTCTGTTTACAATGACTGAGCTTAAGAGTAGCTCAAAAAAGTCAGCACTGCTGACAAAAAGCATAAAAAAAAAAAGAAATCGTGTTTGATTGTTTGTGAAGTGGAATGAGATTTCATCTCTTTTGTTGACATTAAACTTGGAAAAAAGTATAGGTTCTCTTGCCAGTGATTAAAACTACCATTTAATTTTTTGGTTTTTTGGCAGTCTATTTTTTGTAAAGCTGATCTTCAGATCTTGGATTGGTATTTAGGAAGGAGAAGGGAGAATTCTGAAGACAGTGTTATATGTCCTACTAGGGGATATAGCAGGCTTTCATTTTGGTAAACCAAAAGAGATATCAATCTCGGCAAAAATTTCTCAGCTGTGTAATAAATTCTGTCTCTTTTTTTTCTTAATTACTTAAGGCTGCATTTGACTCTTTTATTACCAAAACAGGATGAAGTTAAATCCTGACCCAGAGCCCATTGATTATTTGCAGTGGCCACAGGGTCTTTGAAAGACTTTTACATGAGGATTTGTCCATGAAGCTTTAGACACCTAACTGAGGTGAACTTGGAACGTACTTAACCTGTGCTCCCCTATAGATAATGAGAGGGTTGGTTTCAGCAGGCAATTGATGTCCTGCGTGGGCTGAATTGCCCTCTGGAGATACCTGTCTCTGTTCATTGATAACTGTCTTCAGTGATTATGCTCTTTAGGTCCCTGAAGTTAGGTGGGATGAATGTGAAACTGCGGTGTGAAGCACCCAGACTGGTAGCACTAGATACCGATAGGGTTCTGCTTCAGAGTAGTTATGCATTTAACCCATAAAGGTTTTTAAAGCAATGAAGCTTCTGCTAATGTGGACACTGCAAGCTAGGTTTGGTGTGGGTATGGATGTTGCAGGCTTCCTCATTTCTTCTTGCCTACAGGTTTGATTCAACATCTGAAACGAAGCTGTTGGGAAGTCTCTCCATCCACTCACATCTCTCAGTTCAGATCCTTTCTTTTAATACCCATATCCCCCAAAATACGCACAAGTTCTGTGATTATCTTGAGGGGAGAACAGAATCAGGTTGACTTAATATGTTAACTTCCTTTTTTTTTTTTTTGGCACCTGAATACAGAGTTTTGAGTTCCTGTGATAACTCTGTTCAGGCTTTTCGATACCATACCATTATTTTCTCCATGACCTAGCAAAGAGCAATGTCTCACACCAACCAGAAGCATTGGATCTCAATGGCTGGGGGAAATCAATCTTGAACGTCTCATACTTGTGCTGCCTTCTGAGCACGAAATACCTTCTGCTTTGGAGGTGGTAAGCAAAGGCTGCGTTACAGCCTCCCTGCAGTTGTTTTGACAAATCTTTACATTTTCTTTCCTACGTTTCAAGGTTGGAAAAAATTAGCTCTGAAGTATAAATCAAAGTCTTAAGCTCACAGCCTTAGGAAAAAAAGACACTATAAAAAATAAAGCTGTATGAAGTGAAGGATTGTAAGAGGCTCAGAGGTCTGTCTTTCCTGCTATAGAACCTTCTTTACGCCTGTGACTGCTATGTGGACTCTACTCCTCCGTTTTTCCTCGTTGCTTCAATGCTTCATATCTTTCCTTAAGTCTCTTCCCCTCAGGCTGGGGCTCAATTCGTCATTGTCCTTGCGTTGTCTTCATAGCAATGATTTCTCATTTTGATTTATTTAGTACTTTGCAAACCTTTGCATTAGAACAAAATAACGAAGTAACTGCAAGGTGATGATAAATAGGGTTATTTTTCTTCAGGGGCCCGATTCTCATCTCAGTAAACTGGCATTGCTTCATGGCAATGAATGCTATCATTGCTGTCTTCCATTTTCCAAATCTGTTGTAGCCCTGGTTCCAGAGCACGGTGGAATCCTTATCAAGCCATTAGGAGAAATCTGAAGTCATTTTGTACTACGACGATACTGCAAGTGCCTTTTCTGGAACATACAATCTGGGGCATGGATGTTCCTAAAATGAAACAGGAACAGCCAGTGGTGCCGGTAGCAAAATAATAATGTAATTTCATGTCCTAGAGAAACCCTGCAGCAAATCCCTGCGATTTATGTAAATCTTGCCAGCACATGTGTCAACGCCCTGAGACAGAATCCATGAGGCTGTTGGGTCTCTGCGCGTGCCCGCAGGGCGCTTGCTGTAAATGCTCTGCTGTCTGTTTTGTGGGTGAGATTTAATGGCTGAGAGTCTGTGGTGTTAATGACAAAATCATTTCTGCTCCAGCATTTTATTTTATGTTATTTTATGACTTTCCAGTTGGATAGCTCCACTACCAGTAGGGTGCAATATATCAAGCACATCAGGAATCTCCTATGTTACTGCTTCAGACCTACTGAAGCCATATATCCCCATGTTTATTGAACTTTCCAGTTGAGACCTCAGAGGTAAAAGTGTTAGACTGCTAAGATGCTGCATGATGTAAATAGCTCAATTAGCTACAGAAGACACAGGATTTAAACTGCTAATAAAAGAGCAACGTCCCCTTCCAGTACTGAAGGGGCTCACTTCCTGAGCCCCCAACGTGGTGGTTGATCCCCAGGACTCTGTCATTAAGGAAATGCACAGAGCCTAATGCCTCTGGCAGTCTGGCACCTTATGATCTCAACTTCAGAAAGGGATGATTCTGCAAATACAGATTTTTAACTAGTCTTATCATGTCGTCGTATTAATATGATTAATGTCTCTGGGACTACAGCAAAACGCATGGGTTGTGTTTGCTTCTGACTTCCCTGGGACTTGTCATGGCATAAGGCACTAGGAAGCATGGGTAAGGTGGAGAGGCTGAAACCAGCTAGTTGAGCCTGAGGCAGTCCCTGAGTGATTAAAATAACACACTCATCCTAGAAAGTTCATTTTTGTTAAAACATTTTATTAAACAAACTTAGAACACTCAGCCTCTGCACATAAAACCAGATAAGTAACAGGTATCTTAAATACGTGTTCCAATAATTTTCTCTTGCGATTTGCATTTTAAGAAGAAATAGAACCTATGTATATATCTATAAAATAAATAAATAAATAAAAAATTGGCAGCACTGCACTCCAAAGAATGGGACATAGATTTCCCACAAGGTAGCCTGATTTCCCGTCATGGTTTTTTCACAAGGTTCATTGCATAATTCTGGTTATTTCCTTCCCTTCTGTATTTTCCTCTCTGCCTTGTCTGTGCAAGATCTTGAGGGCAAAGTGTAGAGTCAGTTATGCTTGGCACTGGATGACTCTATCTCTGCTGGGGACCCCAGAGGCTGTTTGTTTAAAAAAAAAAAAAGAGAACCAGTTAGAAAAGGAAATTAATTATTTACAGGACCATGTCACAAGAAAAGGGGGAGTGGGGGGGAAATTTCCCTAAATTTGCTGTTGCTCTCAAAGTGATCCACAAGGGTGAGATTTACCTTTGTGCTGATGTTAACCTTAAGCCATAGGCACTGTTTAAGGTTTCGGTATAGAGTTTACAAGAAAATAGAGATTACAAGTAGTATTGCAGCCTGGTGGTGGTTCATTGGTCCAAAGTTTCAGAGCCACTGATTTGTGTAACCAAATCTGGCCTCTTACAACAGGTTGAGTGCCAACATGCCATGATTGGTACTCACGTAACAAATGCGCTGCCCTTTGCATTTGAGTTGTAACGGTTTTGGTTATCACTTCCTCGGTCTTAGTAGGCCTCGGTCTTCTTATTCATGTACGTTGAGTGCATGGGAATATGGTTACCTTCTTCACCTTTGGAGGCAAACAATATGGCACAATTTTGCTAAACATGTTCATTGTCACTAGTGTTGCCTTACGCTTTAGTTCATCATGGTTATTTAATGTTTTGTGATGTGACAATCTTATGTGAAATGCATTTGCAGCACTAACACTTATTGACATTTTTGGCATTGAGAGGCTATGTGAAAATTTCACCTGTGATTTCCACTTGGAGGAACTACCAACAGGAGCATTTTATCTTTATTCAGTCTTTCACCAAAAGCAAAACCTGCATTTGATGCACAATTTTAAGATTTAATTATGTGCTATAACACTCCCAGATGAAGGTACAATGACTTATTTGTAGCAGGATGGGACAAAAAGCAGAGAAATTCTTCCAAAGTACTAGTTTCCTAGCAGTTTCTTTGCCAGGGCATTTCCTAGAAGGGATAATTTCCTTCTTGATCAAATGACATTCTCAATTGCTAAAGCACAGACAGTGAATTTTTAGGTAGTTACTTTATACCAGGTGAATATCTGGTGTCTGACTGGCAATGAATGTCAAGGACCTATCTGGAAAAGATATAGCTTTTTTAGAATAAAGTAGTTTTTAAAATCCCTTCTGAAAACTACATGTGCAACCTCTACAGTCTCACTGTTTAAACAGAGGAGAAACAAGTAATCCCATCTGGCAGGAGGCTGAGCACATACTGTTCATCAGAACATTTTATCTACTCCAAGAGATTGGAGTTGCACATTCTCAAGCATCTCACATCTTAAGGTCAAAAGAAAACGAATGCAATTTTTATTTTTCAGAAAGTTCTGTTGTTTTATGACCTAACCTTTTTCTTTTCCTGGCCTGCTGCACTGTTACCAGGCAGCATTTCAGTAGATGTTTCCTTTACTGTACGTGAATCTGACTTTTGCCCCTTTCTTCCCTACCGCTAACTGTTGAGGCTACAGCACCAGCTGCAATCCATGCATGCATCACGTAGGTCTTGATGGCTGTAGCTGCACAGATATTCAGCAGAGATGTACAAAGTACTATTGTAGCTGTCTCTCAAATCAAAAACAAACCTGCAAACTAACAAACAGAACAGGGAACCATAAGAAATATGACTATTTTCTACCCGGCATGGTAATGTAATAGCAAACCTCTCTCCACAAAAATCTAATTTTTACACTAGCAGAGCCTGAGAATGGCCAAAAAAAAAAAAGTGGGGGGGGGGGGGGGCAGGGGAAGCAAGTCTCTGCAAGTCCTATCCCAAGGAAAGCTTGACAAAACGAGGTATAAATAAAGACATAACTTGTAACAAATAGTCTGTGCATGTTCAGTGCCCTGACCCCCACAGCTTTGGAAAATTGGGCAGGACTACATACAGGGCAGGTACGGATTGAGTTACTCATTCCTGTCAAAGATTTCTGCTCTCCCAAAATCCTGATATCGGAACACTTAGATGAGCTTCTCTCAGTTGCTGTTTTCATACACAGTGTAATTAAACATCTCTTCTGTTTGTGAAATGACTATGCTAAAGAAGAAACAAGAGTGTCTTTTATAAGATCTTCGTTTGATGTTGACTATCAATCCATCCCATAAAAATATTACCCTTTACATCCAGTGCTGCAGATGTAGCAGATGCTGCAAATGAAGAGCCCTCCTTGTAGAGGAGTGCCCTGAAAGGGCTCAGAGAGTCAGTCCGTTACTCGTGCTGGAGGGCAATCGCTCCCAAGTAATCCTCACTGATGTCAGAGTCCACCACGGTATGAAACTTTAAAAATATATGATCAAGGGCTTGAAATCCAGCTTCTTACTGTGTATTTGAAGAGTGAAGTGCCATTAAAGAGGGAATTGCTATAAAAAGAAAGGCTATAAACTGACTCATAAATACTGTTTTTTAAATCTTCTGTAAGGAAAAAAGGAAGTCTAATTCTAATAAGCACAGTAATATTAAAACTTCCTTGATAGATATAAAGCCCTCAGCTTTATCTGTACCAAATGGACTATACTAGGATGAATCAAAGTGCCGTGTGGATGTGATACCAAGTTAACTTATGAGCTACCCCCAGCATTTGGCAAATTTTGTAGACTTCACTCAGGTGGGTCTTCCTCAGACAGGTGGTCTCACTACAGTCAGTGTGCTGCTGCCGGAATCCATGGATCTGATTTTCCATGCATAATCCCCGGCAAGTGCTGATCTCCTGCCAGAATCATGTTAAGTATTGATAAAGCACTGAGCTGCTGTAGAAATGCAGGGTCAGGGCTGAAATATCTAACTTTGCGACTGCTCCTCTCTGTGTCTTTTGGTCTTGCATCCTCCAGAGTTCCAGGTCTTGTCCTGGCCTCCTGAAGATACTTAATTAAGGCAATTTACTAACACCAAATTTTCTTCATAGGTGTAAGAACATAAATCTCCCTCACCTAAAAGAGTTATTTGTAGTATCCCAATCCAGATTATTTGCCTTGGCATATCCAGGTGTGAGGCTGATATTGTGAGAGGAACACAAAATTAGCTGCATGTTATTGCAGTTAAATATGTACTTGGAAACATCTACAGTCTGTATTTCATTCTGTTTTCTTCTTAAAACTCCTTTGATTTTTAAATCTGGTCACCTCTAGTGTTCACACATCACTTGTGGAGATGTGTACTCACGTTTGGTGCGGAAGGTCCAGAGCAGGCTGTAGGGATGGTACTGATAAATGATTCACATCATGGTAATGGTAGTGCTGCAGCAGCCGCTCGGGGATGGAGAGGCAAGGCTTAGCACTCTAGGAGTGATGGGAGAAATGCCTTTAATCCCAGGAGGAATTAAATTTAGCTTGGAAAGAAAAATATAATGTTCTGAAAATACTCAGTGGGGCTAGAGCAGAATTCTGTGCAACTCTTCCACTCAAAGGTATTTAAGAAAAGAAGTGTTGGGAATAATCACAGGCAGCAACGCTCATACTTTGGGACCTTTACGCAATGAAATGTGAAGGGAGAATAGGAGCTGGGAAGTTTTTAGAGCTGAGAGTCTTGGAAAACCTACTGCTCCTCAGTGGGTGGTACTTTGCTCTTGGTCAGATAATTGCACAAACTGTGACTACACCAGCTTCTTGGCCAATACGGGGGCTAACAACATAAGGAAACAGTCAATGGTACCACTGCTGAGAGAACTACCTATTGCAAGATTTATCACACTAAACAATTTGTTGGAAATTTGAGTTCATGAGAGACTGATACGTAGACAGAAGACAGTTTCTTTTCTTTCTATATTGTTTTTGCCACCTGTCTTCCTATCAGAAAGCCTGGGAACTCCAAAACTCTAGTTTGTTCAGGATTGAGAGGCAACCTCGTGCTACTGTGCATGTTGCAAGGAGCTCAAAGGATTATTCTTCTGAACTGCTCTTGTTCACATAGACTAATAAGTGGACGTTTTGTTTTTATCTGCCTTTTACAAGTAAGCCAGAAGAAAATATCAAACAGAGAGGGCATCAGAGCTGCTGCGTGAGAAGTGCTGTTTAGAATTATCTCGCTGGATTTTAATCATGCTTTGTTTTGTTCTACTATTGTCATGGCTGAAAAGAGAAATGTATATTCGGCCAGGGTCAGGTTTTCTCACAATATCACCTCACAGCTACGCCTTGCTTTCCTGTGCAGTCACCAGCTAGGGAGGATAGCTGTAGAGCTTTCCTGAGCAGGATGAGAACATTGCGGTAATGAAGAGCTTTCAAAGTCATAGCGAAGCGGTCTGTAAAGTCAGCATGCCTCAGCTCGACTTAATTTTCCACTGCATTAACGTTGTCAGGATAATATCTGCTTTCAGTGATTGGAGGTTAACAATGTAAGTAGAGTAATTTTTTGTTTTGCTTAGAAATCTTATCCGCGTTGCCATTTTTGCTGTATTCCACCATTGCGGGGGAAAAAAGTGAGCAATAGGGAAATCTGGTTCCCCCAGTCACACTTGAAAGGACCATTCTGAAGTGCCAGGAGGATGGACTGGAAGAACAAAGAGGTCTTTCCTTTCTGTAACTTCTTGACTCTTTAAAGAAAAACGTGATTCGGTACATACTGAAGCAGACATCTAAATAGTTACATCCTGAGTTGCTATTGCTCTCCATTGACTACGAAGAGAACTAGATACCTAAAATTATTTGAGAAGATGCCCCTTTTTTTACCACCTGATATGAGAAGAGTGATTCTTTTTTTTTTTTTTTTTTTACAGAAACATTGTGAGTCTGGGAACCAGACAAATGAGTTATTGTATAGTTCTGCAACTAATGATAATTGAAGTTGGAGGGACCTCCAGAGGTCTTTAGTACACACACACGCTTCTGCTCAAAACAAAACTGAGTTCAAGTTTGATCAGGTTGCTCAAGGCCTTGTGGCCTTTCAGTGGAGACTCTCCAGTTTGTCAAGGACTCTCTTATTCTAGAGGACCCAAAACTGGATACAGTTTTGTAGCTGTGGCCTCACAGGTGCCATGCAGAGTGAAATAACCACTTCCCTTGACCTGCTGACTATGTTCTTGCTGATGTCCAGACTGTAGTTGGCCATCATTATGTTCCCCGTGGGCACACTGCTTGACTCACACTCAAATTATTTAACCAATTTGTGTTTCTGAAATGTTCTCTGATCAGGGATTTGAAACCAAGTCCTGTTTGTTTCTCTTTTGTCTCAGTGTACCTGTGATATTTCTGCAAGTCCTGTCTTAGGAATATTCTGCTGTGAGGTAGCCCAGGTGGCAACTTGAGATAGGGACTCAGGTGCATAACCACACTCATTGCTAGTGAGCTCCAGTGGAGAAGCTCACTTGTTCTGCTTCTTTCCATTCTTCTAGAGCAGCTGAAAAAGCCTACAGTCTCCTCCACTTCACCTATGTCTTTCAGTGATTTAAAATCCTGGGGTCCAAAATGGATGAAAGTTAAGAGACTCAGTACTCCTAGTGATGTGCTTTACTTCACCTTGGAATGTTTTTTGCTACTTCATGAATTTCACCTCCAGGAAACGCATACAGATATATTTGCTTTTATGTGAAACTCCTTTCACTTCCTCTGAAATTGTTGCTTTGGGAAATGATAATGATAAAACAACCCTTTATCTGTACTGCTTAGTGCCTCTTGTGTAACGTGTAGAACTGGGGGCTGCGTTGGCAGATACTTTTATCGTAAGAAAGGAGGATGTTTGCTGTACTGTGTGTTGTTTGGTGGGTTTGTTTGTTTGTTTTGCTTTTAAAATGCGAATACCCCCCACTGTCCACTCTCCTATCACACTGCAACACAGGCAGCATCATGACGTTCCTGGACTTAATGTACTGCATCTCTCAATGTTACGTAAATGTAATCTCGTAAGACTAAATCTCTTAAAATTTCCTTTACCAGTAGCTTGCCATCTCCACTTCTGGAGTCCTATATTCTTTGGAAGGTGAACTTTATCAGGGAGATACAATCCACAAAATACTGCGTGGTCCTAATTCCCCAAGACACAAGTTATAACTGGAATGTCAACTTCTCGTTAGATCAGCTCAGTTCATAAGCGAGCAAGATGAGGGAAGGGTGTGTCTCAGAAACTCCAAGACTGCCTTTATTTGTGCAATGTCTGTTAAATATTACAGATATAGGCGGTACTTCTTCAAAGGAAGAGTGGTTTTGTGAAGACAAGGCAATTTGATACAAAGAGATAAAAAGTGAACACTAGGCCACTCCAAACATAACCAAGCAATATATTGTTTAATCCAAAAAGAATATATGCATTTTCAAGTAGACAGAATTCAGTGTCTCCAAGGAGATAAAAAAATTATTCCCTAAAAACCAAAAAAGTTGTTTGCACTGCAAGCTACCCCAGCTAGCTTCTATCCAGCTACATTTCAAATCAAATGAAATTGTAGGGCAACACACAGATGGATGACAGGATGTGGAAGATAAAATTCATATCTGATAGCCTGGTTATCTTTTCTTCTGCAGTTATTTCTTGTGCAAATAAGTTTCTTGTGCGAATAAGTCTCTGTATTAGCAAAGGTGCGAAGACTAGTTTTGACACACTTTTGAGCAACCTTGATCTTGGCTTTATTCACAAACAATGTCTATTTTGTACACAGTTTGGCCTATCATGTATGCCTTCCTCAGAAAAACTACTGCGTGTTTAATCTCCCTTTACATTAAGGGAAACAAAGCTAATCACATGTCATTTAATCGAGTTGCCCAAGATGTACATAATGCCCGTCCGCATGATGTGAGGATGTAGCTGTAGTGATACACTTTGATCTTTCTGAAGAAGAATGGCTTACATGGAGCCAGCGTATTCTTCAGTGTCATCTTTAAATAATAAACCTAGATGGTTTCAGCAAAAGAACAAAATGAAACATTGTCTTTTATTTTCAGGTTAGAGTGGAATCGATTCTCAAGTGAAGCATTCAACCTGCGCATTAAAACCAGTTTACAGCACAGATCAGTGAATTTAGCACACCGTGGCAATGACAACCATCAAAGCTGCTATGCTCAGGAGTTAAATGACCATCTCATTTCAGTTCTTGTGGCCAGATTGGCAACACACCAACAGCCATGGGCTGACTGTGCACATTTTCTGCTAATTTTTCTAGCATGGAACTGAGTATTATCATGTCAGTGCTGTATAAATGATCCTGTTTACACTGTGTTGAGGTCTGTAAAGGTGATCTCAGTGCTGTTTAGTAAATAATTTTAGCTTCTCCTAGAGACAGGAAAACATTGAGAGGTAAAAAACTTTCCCTCTTCAGAAAGTGAATGCAAAACATTTTTTGACTTGTCTAATGCTTTCAAGAAAGGCTTAAAAGTTGCCATGACCTTTTGCTGGTCCTAGATTTTCACCTTAAGGAAATAAAATTATTTAATCTGTTATTTATTTTCAAGGATTGTTCCCCGTAAATGGTGAGTAATACTAAATCTCAATTTATCCTTCTACCCTAAAATGATGCCAGCAGAAAAAACTTGCAAATACTTGGCTGTGAAGAATTTTGGATGTGTGAACAGGTAGTACATTTGTTAGCTGAGAGCTCTATCTCTTATTTAATGAATAAGGAATATCACTCCAATGACTAGATACTTTGCTCTGAGACCTCCGTGTTTACAGACAATGCATCTTCACATAAGTAACAGCTGGAGCTGTAAGAGTAGGTGTATCGTGGCTATTACCTTGGCCATGGCCATTGATTGAGCTGGAGGTTAGAAGAAGGGTAGAGATACTGCATTAAACAGCTGATTGCATTAATGGAGGGATGAAGGGGGGGATGTGTAACAAGAACTGAACACTGATATTAGGAATTTGGAATCCTGTTCCTAGGTTAGTCCTTCTCCCTTTGCTTGGATGTTGGACTTAGCTAATGCATATAGCTTAAAATTGTGTCAGAAAGGTACTGTGAACAATCCTTGAGGAAGGAGAATAATTTAGGTTTTAGAATAATTGATGATTTCTTTTGCTTTTCTGTAGAATCTGAAAAAAAAAAAAAGAAATTGTTCCTGATATCTCACCTTTACTAATCTGAAGAATATAAGCACTAACGCACCTTGAACTCGGTCTGCATTATTACAATATTACACCTGCTGCTGCTATTGGAGTTGGGATGGGCTGGCTGCACAAACATTTGTCATTCCTTTCGCTCAATCTTTTGGATGTATAATACTTCGAGGCTTTCTAACACAAGTCAAATCACTCAATCTGAAGGGAGCAGCTGTTTCCTACAGAAACTAAAAAATTCTGATTTTGACAGAATTGCCTATGGCAGTTGTTTTCAGAAGCAGTGGAAAAAGTCATAAAGTTGATTGCATGATCCTTCTTTTCAAGAATCCTTATGATAAATAGAAAGAACACACCATTTTATCAAGCCAGGATTTTCCAAATATCACTGGGAGCAGTTACATAGACAAAAATCCCAACCAAACAAAAAATAACGCCTATAAAAATCAATGGGATTTAATCCACACTTTATTATTGTTATTTTTTACATCTAGCATTTCTGAAGTATTAGACTTTTGTCTCACCTTCTGCAATAAGATCTGACAGAACTGTAGCATCCTCATTTTTAATCAGACTGAGAAGGATATAGCTAGATAAAAATCTAAAAGTGTGATTTGTATTTCATATTTCATTTACTCAGAACATTTACAACATTAGGTGGTTAGTGTCATCTATCCGTCTATAAAAGCAGATGCAATTGCTATTAGGCATTTGGTGTGTCTATTAACAGATTTAATTTGATGGTGTACCTCTGGGTAGAAATTCAAATTATGAAATCTTAAATTCAGATGATCATGCAAAACCATAGTGTTGCCAGCCACCATCTGATGAGCAATAATCGTAGATCTTTGAATTTTTCAAAGAAGTCAAAAGCTGTTATATTTGCCTGGAAGTTGGAAAAGTAACGGGAACTCAGCTCTTAAAGGCCTCTAGATTTTTTTTCTTAATATCAGCTCAAGCCTCTGCATTCTTGACATAATCATGCTAAAGAAAGTCTGTGCTCAACTTTTACTTTAACTGGGAATTCCAAAATCAACATTATTCGCATTTATCTTCATAAGAAAAACATATGGCAAAGACTGCCCTGCTGAAATGGATGGCAACAGACTGTGTGGGGAAGACTGTTGATTTCTGGGTGTTAGTTTACTGTAGGAGACGCAGATCTTCAGGTGCTTCGAGCAGCGTTAGGGGAAGAGTGCCATTCCAACCCTTGTCGATGACTCAGGCTTATTGCACTCTGCATACCGTATGTTTGATTAGGCTGCATACTTCAGTAGGTGACAATCTCTATAGCAAGGCATCCAACTGGCTGATACTCACAAATTAAGCACTGTATATAATATAGGTGCCATAACATGCACAATTGTATTAGATGTAGCATACCTGATATTTCTTGTTGGTGTTTTTTGTTGGTGGGGAGGGCATGGAGAAAAAACACTTTCAAATTACTGAATAAAATGTACAGCACAGATAATGAAGTTCTAAGAATCTTTCACTGTATCACTTTTTCTTTTGACACAAGTAACGTAAACTATTTGCAAGAACTATTTTCTGCTCCAAGCTTAGGAGTCATGTGGTTTGCCTGTACAATGCAGTAAGTAAATGCACCAGCCACTATGTAAACGCTGCAGTAAGAACCTGTTTTTTATTCTCAAGTTGCATGCATGCAGAGTTGTGCAAATCAAATCCAACTTCAGTTTCACAAGATAACATGTCACATGTGAGTGACCTTGAAAGTCAAGCTGGCAATAAGTGTCTATGTACTCTGGTGTCTATCATGAAGATCCAGATTACCATGAAATCTCAGCAAAGGCCCACACACAATTAAACCTAAAATCCTCTAATTGAAGGGAACCACTGTTAACTTCAGCTGGAAAGCTGTACTAGGATTGGCGTTGAATTGTTCTAGTTTCCTTGTGTTTCCATGCTCCGCTGCTGCTGTTGAGAAGCTGACCTGTCCGGGTAATCCTCCCATCCCTGCGGGCAGGGCAGGGACAGTGGCCTGGGACAGGGCAGCTGTATGAAGAGTAAGGATGGGAAATTTGTCTACAAATGGTGTCATTAAGAGAAAGAAAAGCGTTGAGAAGGTGTTGCAGGGGAGGACAACAGCAATAACATTTCTTGGGTTGCTGGTGGGTTCTGTAGGCAGAGACCCACCGCAATGTGCACAGTCAGTGCTGGAAGCACAATAGCAGTCAGAGCTGGCACTTAAAATCAGTATTTTCCTTTTAATATTTGATGATATATAAGGCTAGTGGGAGCTCTTTACAACCTTGTAGGGTAATATAGTTGAAACTGGAGAATAGATGGATCTATTTGCTATTTTATTATTTCCTTTCCCAGATGATGCCGGTGCGTGATGGCATGGGCTGCCTCTCCCTCTCTCGCCCCTGGCTGCAGGGCAGTCGGAGGCAATGGAACAGCTTCCAGGAAGGCGAAAGGAAGAAGCTGCTCTTCTGCAGTTTCAGCTTTCAAAAAGTGCTTGTTCAGAAACAGAACTATAGATATTTGCCAAAAAAGAAGCTAATTTTTGCAAAGCTTCCTGTGATGTGGGAAGCAGAGTCAGGAAAGCTGGCTAAGTGTCAGCAAATCATGCCCAGCATTTGGTTGGATGCAGCACAGAGATGCTGAGGTGACGATTGCTTTGCAGATTGACTGCACTAATGGGTTTTGGAAGAGGTATGTGCAAAACAAAGAGAATTTGAACCTCAAATAAGCCAAAGTTTACAGAAGTAACTCTGCAAATGAGCAGTGCTAAAGCTCAAGAAACAGGGAATATGTTTATAGAAGTGTATAAACTGTGGAAAAAAAAACCAGAGCAGCAATTTTTATTTACTTGCACTTTATAAAATTGACCCCTCTATACCTGGGTTTTCTGTTTCTTACACATCCTCTGCTCCCAGCTAAACATTGCCATCCAGGTGAACCAATGGCTCAGTTGTGGAGTAATTATTGTGAGCACCATGGGACTTCAACTGCTCCGTATATTGTTGTTCTAAAACTTTAAATGGTAAATCACTGAAACGATAAAGATTCTGTAAAAAGCCATATAATAAGCACAGCTTTCAATTATTTACCATACTACTAAAAAATCTTTTAAAATGTCACTGGAACTAGCTATGAAAGTTTGTGGTACTAATTTAATGATGTGATAAAATCTGTAATACATATTTTGGGTTGTAGAGGAAGAATTGAATATGGACAGATTTTGTGCAGGATATTTTTTAATGTCTTCTGGTCTTGGACCTGTAAATCTTGTACTGAATTATGAAAATCAGGACTTCAGCACAGTGTTTTAACATTTATACTTTTTTATGTGGCAAAGGCAATATAGTAGATACTATGTCACTGCGAATATGGAAGTTATGTTTTCAGTGCAAAAGAAACCTGCTGCATCTTAAGTAGAAAAATATAATCTTGAAAGTTAGAACTAGTTCCTGGGCTTGATTATCTCTATTTACATTAGAGAGAGGTGGTTGCCGTGGGGGTGAGGCAAACCTCCTTTTGTCCAATGACTTGGTAATGACATTGGACTTTCATCCAACATTATAGTGACTACAGATTGTCTCCTCCTGTCTTCCAGACCCCGTTATGATTTTCTGAGAAAGGTTGGCACTAGGGTATCTCCTAAAAAGACAGCTACTGGTTCCAGGATCTCTCTCTACCAGTGACCCCTTAGCTAGATCCTGGGCATCGTGGTCTCCTGCGTTCCCCTGGGGACCCGTGGAGGCCTGTGGGTTTGAGGGAGCTACAAGGTGCACAGAGCTCAGAGACATCTTGTTGTGCTGCTTCTGTCATGTACAAGGGTGGGGACGACTGAGCAGTTCACACACCAGCTCTGGCCACAGACCTGGACTGCAGAGGCTTTCCCAGCAGTTGGAGTTTGTTAGAGCTGATTTGCAGCACGGCTGTAGTGCAAGGGAGTCTCAGATTCCTCCCTGAATGTAGAATTTTGTAATTATTTCGTAATCACATAAAAATCTATTCTGACATGTGTTTAGTAGTGTCCAAGGATTTATGTCCTGAACATGTCACAGGACAATGGAGTGAAGATCTATCTCTTGGGTTACAAATTAGCATATGGCAATTCTTTCTTTTCTTCAGGATTTCTTCATTC
This sequence comes from Calonectris borealis, assembly GCF_964195595.1. Taxonomy (NCBI): domain Eukaryota; kingdom Metazoa; phylum Chordata; class Aves; order Procellariiformes; family Procellariidae; genus Calonectris; species Calonectris borealis. Next base: position 4,778,623 of record NC_134327.1, read on the forward strand.
GCATCCAGTTGGTCTGCAACTTGGATTGATATTTTGTAATATATAGTCACAATACAACTCTGAAAATAACTCATGTTAGCTGTGGTTGTGCCTCAAGATGCCTTGTAACTTAAATGATAATTAGGGCTAAAATTTCAGTGGAACATAAATGTTGCAATAATGTCACCTTGTACTTGTAGAGCAGCTTTCATTTCCGAGGCTTCCAGCTTGCTTAGAGAACTATGCTCACAAATAAATGTGACCATTGTTCTGCTGGGAACAGGCAGTCAGGTTTGCAGTTGCAAAACTCTCTTCTTTCTGTAAATGGAAGATTTCATAGTACTGCTAAGGGGACTAATCTCCATTTTTCTCATATAAATATTTTGTTTAATGAATTATATCATTAATGAATGATACATATTTAAAGCAGACACTATTAACGTTCTTAATAAAATACCTGCATATTTGCTTGTTGTCACAGTGATACTTATTTCCTGCTACTTATTAAAAAAAAAAGTAGTAATTAATGAATGACAGCATAGTCCATTGACTTCTGGTGAATCTTGTGCTCTGAGTCAGCTGGAAAGGGATTTGTCTCAGCTAATTTTCTCTAAGCTAGATTCCCTCTGTAACTGAGGAAGAAGTAGGCAGTTCTAGGGTGCTAGTAATTTCCTTAGGTAGGCATTTGACACAGATCAGATAACGTTGGAAATGTCCAGCTTCATTCAATTGGCCATAGAGAGAGTCAGCAGACAATTGGGTGAGAAAGCCTAAAATGAATCCCACTAGTATAATCCCACTAGATACTTCAATGTCTCAATATACATAACTATATGTTTTGAAGATGAATGGGCTACTACTGGGAGTACAAATTCTACAAACACTTTAAATACAGTGAACTTCACTCATGTGAGCCGTTCTGCAAGAGTGAATATACTTTCTTAGAACCTTATTTATTTGTCTTTTGTACACATGAGCTTCTTGGCATGGTTTGATTGGTTTCAAATCCATGTTTCACGTGGCTCAGGATAGAAGGTAGAAGCATTTCATAGCACAGACCAGTATTCATTCATTGAGAATAGGAACAGATACTCAAGAGCTATAGCCCACTTGTGGTTTTGGTAACGGAAGGCCTCTCTTATTTTCATATACTGACAGTGACTGCATCTTCGTCTATGACTGTATAGTTTCCAGATAGATATTTGTTTACACTTATCTGTATTTCTTATACCACATTCATGCTTATACGGGACACGCAAAAATATCATTTTTTCTCATCCAGTTCCCATACAGAAAATGAGAGACCCTACTAGTTGCACTTTACCGTGCCACTGTGTCTTGTGAATGGTACAAAACATACAGGCAAATCAGACAGACCTGGAGTTTTAGCTGGGCTTTGAACACTGCACACAGGATGAGAGCTAGAGGCAGGATTTTATTCCTGACTGTATTTGACATACAGAGCTGGCTGTCCTCCACAGCTACTGCTCCTCACATCGTGCCTGTTTCTTGGAAATATTCCTGTTCAGACTTGTTCTAAGTGACTGAGGAGATAGACTGCAAAGTAGATTTTTATTTCAAACATTTGAAGTGTTTATCCCTGGCCACATTTCAGAGCAGACAAAAACTGTAATGGAATTTCAGAGCGTGATGCCAATAAAATAGGCAGCAGGACAGCAGATGAACGCAAAGCTTTAGGTTGTATATGGATCTTCGGGTCGTTGTTTCCCAACAGTTGGCAGTAAGGGAGCCCTCTCTGCCCCTTGACAGTCAGCCATTTCACTAGTGGTATTTAAAGGTCTACTAGGTGTTCTACCCTTATCTGTGCAAGATACTGCTTTGAAGGCCCTGCTTCCTACACGATGAATTCTACAATCAATTTCTAATTTCTATATGTATTTGTCACTTAGTTTGCTTGTCTGCCCTGAAAAGGGAAGAATGCTGCTGAGAGCTCTTGTGTTTCTCACTGGTGCGAGAGCAGCTGCTTCTTTCTAATTTCTTTGTGACACTTTGACGTTTTAAGGTGGTGGAACACTTAATGTACAAGATATTTATTAAAAACTTCCAATTTTTTATTTATAGATCTACAAATCAAGAAAAAAAAATTGATTTTCTAGGGCAGGCTAGAGATACTAAAGGCTTCTGGACTCTGGAGATTCCAAACAGCATTAATCAAGGTTAACACTTGTTTTTCATGTTTCTATGACACTATCTGAGATACATTTGTCGGTATAGCTCCACTGAAATCAGTGAAAACCTCTTGATTTGCACTAAGAAGTCCAAGTTACTCCACCAAGCAGGTTACCCTGATTTCAGTGTAACCAAAATGTGAAGTTACAATACCTGCAATACTAGTATTGAGCATGGATGTCAAAAGCATCCAGTTCTTTTTTGAAGAGTTGTTACAGTATTGATAATGAGTCCTACTTCACTTAAAGTAATTGCTTTTAAATAACCCTTTGTCCTGTTTATAAATAACCTTGATTTTTGCCAGAATTTTTTTTGCCAGATTTTGCTCAGAAAAATCAAAACAAAACAATAAACACCATCCACTGAAATATCTCTTGTATGAGCTAAGTATTGACAAGTATAACCAAACTGTATCAGAAACAAAATGTTTCAGTTTCCACTTTTACTAGTGAGCACTTTTTGGAGAAAGATCTAAAAGGGCTTAAAGGAGGCCTCTTGATTTTAAAGGTTGTAAACATGTCTAAATGCACACAGCATCATTGGTATATAGACACTCCCCACCTTCCCCCCTTTTCCTATATCTTGGTGTATTGGGTTTGCATGGCAAGGTTTTGGTAGTGGGGGGGCTACATGGCTTCTGTGAGAAGCTGCTGGAAGATTCCCCTATGTCCAATAGAGCCAATATCAGCCGGCTCCAAGAGGGACCTGCTGATGACCAAGACCGAGCCTGTCCCAGCGCCTCTGGGATAATGTATTTAAGAAGGGGAAAAAATTATTGCGCAACAGCAACTGCAGCCAGAGAGAGGAGTGAGAATATGTGAGAGAAACAACTCTCAGACACCAAAGTCAGTGAAGAAGGAGGGGGAGGAGGTGCTCCAGGCACCAGAGCAGAGATTCCCCTGCAGCCTGTAGCGAAGACCATGGTGAGGCAGGCTGTCCTCCTGCAGAGGAAATATCCACCTGCAGCCCATGGAGGACCCCACACCAGAGCAGGTGGATGTGCCCAAAGGAGGCTGTGACCCTGTGGGAAGCCTGCACTGGAGCAGGTTTGCTGGCAGGACTTGTGGGGGATCCAGGCTGGAGCAGTCTGTTCCTGAAGGACTGCACCCCATGGAAGGGACTCACACTGGGGCAGTCCATGAAGAACTGCAGCCCGTGGGAAGGACTCAAGTTGGAGAAGTTCATGGAGGACTGTCTCCCGTGGGAGGCACCCCATGCTGGAGCAGGGGAAGAGTGTGAGGAGTCCTCCCCCTGAGGAGGAAGGAGAAGCAGAGACAACGTTCGATGAACTGACTGCAACCCCCATTCCCCATCCCCCTGTGCCTCTCGGGGGAGAAGGTAGAGAATTTGCGAGTGAAGTTGAGCCCGGGAGGTAGGGAGGGGTGGGGGGAAGGTGTTTTAAGGTTTGTTTTTATTTTCTCACTACCCTACTCTGATTTGATTGGTAATAAATTAAACTAATGTCCCCAGGTCAAGTTTGTTTTGCCTGTGACGGTAACTGGTGAAAGATCTCTCCCTATCCTTATCTCAACCCACGAGCTTTTCGTTATATTTTCTCTCCCCTGTCCAGCTGAGGAGGGGAGTGATAGAGTGGCTTTGGTGGGCACCTGGTGTCCAGCCAGGGTTAACCCACCACACTTGGTTGTAGCTTTTCATTTACATCACCCAACAATATGCCTGCACCAAGCTGGGCAACAGGTTATCATGTAGCACCAGCCCCAGAGCAAAGCGTGCTCCATTCAGTGCTAACAGCAGGGTGACTGGTGGGGTGCTTGACTGGGTCCCAAGCAAAGTGTTATACTTATTGTGGGAAAAGCCTTATAGGGGACTATAGGGGACCCACCTGCTGCACTGCAGAGGATGCCCAGGACAGGATGTTCTTCTGGGGATCACATTGCTTTTCTTTTTCTGGCTGGCCACTGGCAAGTTTTCCCTTTTGTTTGTTTTTATTTTTCCCCAAAGTAACTTTTACTGATAGAATTGATGTATGCTATGAGTTATAGACTGTGCAAATAAATCTTTGTGCATGTCAATCTGTCTCAACATCCTTCGTGCAAAACATATTACTGCATAGATTACAGTTCACATCATCAAGAACTGGTGTGTGAGGCTTTATACACAGAAATAAATGTCAACTTAGCTTTCAATTTTCTTTCTTCAGCTCTTTGACAATATTACTTGTCAAGAGTTAGAGAATCAGTTTTATTATTCAATAAGCCTCAATTTAAACTATGACTTTGCTCTACTACCATGCATTTCTGTAAGCTAGAGAAAACCTCCACTGGAGATGGAATAAGATTCGAGGGAAGCAACTGCCAAACATGAGACAAAGGCTGCCCTTGAGCGGCATCATGAAAATTTGAAGAGGTTTTCACATTGGAAACTCTGTGGTGCAATTGTCATTTGCAATAAATTATAATAACTTCCTTCTTTATTTGTCACAAGCAAGAATGGATTTGTTCGTGGCTATAAGTAAGACCTGGCTCAGGAAGTGACCTCCTTAATTTATTCATCATGAAGTATGCAAAATATATACCATAGGAGATGAAATGGCCAAAATAAATCCTCCCCCTGCAACAGAAATGTGTGTGATACCATATTGCAGAAAGACTATGTAGACACATTCCAGAAACAACAGATACATAGCCTTAGAGTCCAGATGGCTTATATATTATTTAAAAAAAGTGCTCAATTAACTGAGTTTTCCATTTAAATAAATGCTAGAGAGGGCAACACCAGTATTATATACACTTCTCTCTCTTTCATGTCTCTGTTACCTAAACAGTGGTTTAAATCGTGTAGCTATTACAGATAACAAAGCCTGAGTTTTATAATAAGAATGCAGCAAGTACTTTGTTATACAGCAGGGAACTACAGCAAATCAGGCATGCAAAAAAGGCCTCTGAAGGTGAAAATACAATGGAGTTGTTTTCATTTTTCATCTTTAACCTTGGCAGGAGCTGTTGGCTTTGGAATCTTTTGAAGCACTGTGGGACAGTCCTTGTTAATTCTAGCCCTTAAATATTCAGAATAATGGGGAAGCAGAATGAAAAAGAAAATGAACACAAAAGAACCCTAAAAGGGATTATAAACAGATCACAGGCCAATTCCATCTTCAGAAGAGCACCTCTAATGTGTCTAAACTGGAAGCTGAATAGGTTGATTAATGAATGTAGAACCATTTCTTACTAAATCTGTGTCTATGAGCGTTTATTTTAAACACTCAGAGCTTAATTCTTACTTATATAAAGCCAATTTAGGACACTTTGATCCTACTGCAGGTCATTTACATCCAATTTAAGTCTTTAGACTAGAGCAAGGCTAAGAGAAAAGTCTTTCAATAGAGAATAAAAAGAACCATATTTTAAATGATAAAATGGCTGTATTTGTGATGTGCACTCTATATCAAAATGAAATTGCATATGTGCCAAAAACAGCTGTGATTTGAAGGATGCTAGTAGAAAAAGCAAAGAGTTAGAAAAATTTGTTCCTCCTTTCAGAAGTAAGCGGTTGGGAATGATATCCATTCGTGCGCTTTGCCTGTCTCTGTTCATACTTTGGTTTGAGCTCTATTTAGATGATATTGTGGTTCAGAATTTAGGCTGGAATGTAAGTAGAACTATCTTTGTACTGAATGGCCTGGGATATGTAGTGTAGAGGAATTCTTCCATCAGAAATGGTATAAATCAGATGAGGATGATCTCTTCTCACAAGAGTATTCCCATCTGGGGCTGGAATCTCTCCAGCTCTTAACTCTTCAGTGCTGATTTGAGTGAAGAGAACAGGAGGAAACAAGTGAGGAGGAGGGCCAATGTATGGCTGTATTATAGGACAAAGGAATACTTTCAACACTATTGATTGTATCCAAGAGGGAGAAAGGTTAATACTCCCTTAGCTCTTTCTGTGTAGACTCACAGTACCTGAAGTAAGCCTTTTTCAGGCAGATCAATGATAAAGGATGGCTACTGAAGTTCCAATGCAATTTCTTACTATGAAACTGGAAAAGTTTTAAATGCACAGTTCTAATTTTGACCTGGCTACTTGTGGAATAGGGTTATTCCCATCTATGTGCTATATTATTCCCAAGCAGTTATACAAACAGTCCAAATAAATATAACTACCTCCTCCACTGTAAATCATGCAAAACTGCACATGCCAGTGGTACAATTTGGCCAGAAGTTACAGGTTTTCATTTACTCTTATCACAGTTATATACTACTGACTTTCACTCTTCAAATTCTCTTGAAGGTCAAAGATGTAAAATCTGAATACATGTGAAATCTGAGATGCTGTTGGTAGTACCATTAAACATATTCTGAAGTAGGACGTGTACTATCTATTTTTAGCTGTAATCTTGGCTGAGTGGCAGAGTTAATGCACTGGTTAGAATTTGAATAATACATGAGACTTGTACTATGAGAACAATAATTTAGCTATAATCTGATGCATGTAGTAATGAGTGGTAATTTTCTCTGGAGATGCAGTAAGTCACTATGTACCTTAGTAAGCAAGTGTAAATGGCTTGGCAAGCACATGGTAGTCATAATGGACTCATTTAGCCTCTTGCTGATATCACAGGAAGTGATGGCTACACTTGTCCCAGTATCTTGCGGAAGATTTGCAGCTGGAAAAAGGGATGAAGCATCTACCGGTAAATAAAATGTGCTTATTTCAGAAAAGTAATTGAGAATATTTATTTCTGTGCTTTACGGAAGAATAGTTCTCCAGAAACAAAACTATTGTGTTTGCAACAGATTCAGGTTTTACTAAAAATTACTTGTTTGCATAAATTTTGTTTGTTTTCCCTGGCTATCGACATTTCCCTCAGCACAAGTAATGCCTTGCCCATATTAATTTCTCATGGGTTGTCCTGACAAAAGAAAATTCAAAGCAAAACATAATTTTACAATGGTATACCTGCAAGACAGGCATTGAAAGGAGAACAGTGACAAACATCCCCTGTTTAACTGGCTAAACTCTAGTCTTGGGGTAAGGGGGAGAGTTCACCCAAAATCCACAATCTGCTCATTTTCTGTGGTGATGGTATCTGTGGAATATGAATGAGGTCCGTGTACCTCAAGTTTCCTCTGGTCTTCCAATACCTTAACACTTCTTATTTTTAGTGGAGGAATTAGCAGACAGAATTTTCGGGAGGTGTACAATATATCCATGTCTACATGATAGTTGCTTTGTATACCTCTGGCATAAGCTTCTCTCTAAACAAGTATGATGGGTTTACTTTAAAGTGTAATGTGAACTCTTTTGAAACTTTAATTTCAAATTCTCCATTACTGCCAAATTCCCGACACATTCAGAGATCTTGTTTCTGTTTTCTATGCTTCAGGCATCAGTGTGCAAGGCACTGGTGGAAGTCTCAGCCAGCTCTGAATTGTCCCAAAGAGAGAGAGAAAAGAGAGCCTAAAGATTTGTAAAGAAATTAACCTGTACAGTTAGGTCAATACATGTAGTTCTTAAAATCCTCCTGAGGTGTAAGCATCGAGCTCAGCTTTTTTCATGGCTCATTTAATGTTACAATGGTTGAGTAAAGGTGAAGTGAAAACATCCTTTGCTGGGAGTGGAAAAAACAAGATTCCACTCCACTCGTCTTAACTTTTGGGCAAGAGAGAAAAAGTCTAGATTTCTCCCAAATCGTAAAAAATAATATATGTGCAACTGAAGTGTTCAATTCAGTCAGGTCTATTGCTTCTGTCGCTATACTGCTCACCAACTTTATACTTGCCACCTCTTCTTTATGGCAGATGTCAAATATTTTTATTTTATTATATCCACATTGTTGCTCTCAAACTTGTTATAAGATGATGTAAATGTGACAGTGTTAAATCTGAGTTTGACTGAAATATAACTTCAAAATCTTTTGATCAAATTAAATAAATAGAAAAATGTTTAAGTAACATGACATTTTTATTTGATCTCAGAAAATAAAAATCTGTTTTGTTTTTGCTCTTTAATGGAACAGTATAAAAGAGGGACAGTTCTAAATTTGTGGTAGAACACAGTTTCAGCAGAAGTTAGAAGTTAATTGCTTTCAGCATCCTTTTAGTGGACAGCCTTTTGTCAATGGCAAAGGGATAGTGCGATACGTGATAAAGCATAGTCAATGTTGAATTTGATTAACTGGCTTGGTTAATGCTCCAGAACCTGCGGTCTGTGATGTACATGAAGCTATAATTGTGGCTTTCCTTGTTTGTGTTACCCTATTTTCCTTATTGTTGGAGTTTCTACAATGGTTCTCTTATGGCAGTGCCATAAGATCGCAGAAAGCAAGTATGAAATTCAAGCAATGAAGGAAACACCGTCAACTCAGTTTTATTCATCATCTAAATAAACTTAGACTGAAATTTGGTAAAGGCAGGTTTATTTGAAGATCTAGTTCTCTTCCCTTATAGCAGTAAAATTGCAAACCAAAGTCTAAGCTGATGTAAAACAAGGTGGTTCCATTGAAGTCAACAGAATGGTCCTAGCTGAGAAGTTATCCCTGCTGATGTGTGTGCATATGTATATATATACGAATGAGTGATATTAAAGAGTGCCCCCAGGCATGGTTCTCTGAGACACTCCTGAGGTTGTATTTGGAGCCCAGGTTAGTGACCTTGGGAGTTTCAGCAAAGATGCTAGTTTCATCTCATGAAGTCCATGCCCATCTCCAGGTGGTGGTGGACTCCCCCAGTGCCACCCAGGACCTTGAAGACCCCTATGGGGCCACCATGGGCTTAGCATATCCTTTGCACTGGTGTTGGATATTTCAGGTCACTCTGCTAGACATTTTAGCCATTCCTCATTCCACTTAAGTGAAGGCTTGGGTCCATACTTCAGGTCTGGAGCCCTGATTGCCATAATTGCTTAATTATGAGTTAAGAGAAGTAAGAATCTCACGGGTTTGAGTAGTCTCATTAGTAGAGTAGAGGCAAGTCTGATCTTCCCAGGCCAGAGAGCTGGGCACTGCAGTATGAGGGGATGCATTACTCTGTATTTATTTTAACAGTAGGCTTTCAGTATTCTAATAGAATAGCACTTCCACAGGTAAAGAAATTATTTTAGACCCCTCTTTCTGAGCTATTTTCCTCAAAACATGGCAAAAAATATATCATCATCATCTTCTTTCTTTCTTTCTTTTTTTTTTTCTTCAGGGTGGAGAAAAAGAAAAAAGACATTTTAAAATGTACTGCTCTCATGTTTTCACCAAACTCAAAATTAAGGGAAAAAGTGAAAGATTTTTACTCAGTAAGTGGGATGGAAAGGGCCAAGGGCTGCCTGGAGCAGGACTACAGTAGATTTTATGCAAGTGAAAAGGTGAAACCAAAGTTTGGTACTTTCTGCTCTCCAGTGCTATAATGAGAGAAACCTCATATTGAGACTTCATTTGAAGAGGTTGATTACTTCCAAAGCTTTGGCTCCTCTATGAATTCATTAATTTGAAATTAATATTATAAATAATTATATAAATATATAAATATATTTATATAAATAAATAATTAAATATTCACAATTTGAAATGTTCAGGAAAATTACTACTAATCAACAAATTCATTTGTGATGAATTATTCAGTTAGCTCTAGTGATGAGGATTGTGTTCCCCATGTGCTGAAGGAGCCCCCGGGGAGTGGGGGGAAGGCCACAAAAGCCAGAAAACAGGAAGGGCCATTTCCTGCTGGCTTAACCCCTGAAGTGAGATGTGTCCTTGGCAAAGCAAGCATCTGTCCCAGTCTCAAATTGGGAATGAGGCTGAAAACAAAATAAAGCTCACTGCTGGTTTGGTCTGCATCCAGTGAAAGTTGCAAAGCCCTAGTTATCTTGGTTTTTATTCCTTTAGAGTTGCCTTTACCTTCTTTTTAAATTTTTTTAAGTGCCAAAGCTCAAGAACTGTTGCTCTGGTCTCCCAGACATCTCATTTCCCAGAATACAGTTTCTTATCTTTGACAACTACACCATGTTCAGCTCATAGAAATTGAGCAAAACAAAACAAGTCTATCAGCTTTAAAATATGTGTATGGAAACAACAAAATCTCCTTATCTGTAAGATTTCTTCAGTTTTTACTTGTAGTTTTAGATCTTTTCTTTATTAAAGAGTTTTCTTTCACATAGTGCCACAACCAAACTGCAGTCAAGGAACTACCAGAGGAAAAAAATTACGGATAGGGAAACATCAGAGCTCTGTCACAAAAGGAGTTGCTTCTACTGTGATGTTTTGCCTAGCTTAAAAATTCAAGGTACTACTAAGTCAGAACATGCATCTTGGCAAACTTCAGCTGCGCTTGACCCAGAACAGCTGGATGGAGCTGCCTCTTTGCCAGATTTGGCAGTAGCTGCAAGAAAAAAATCCTGCTGCTGGAGCACCTTGGAGATGACAAGAGTAAAGCCCTGCTCCCGGCTCAGTGGCAGTTCAGCCCTGTCGGGTGCAGGATGTCAGAGGGACAACGAGAGCAGGGCAAGCTCTGAATCTGCACAGGGTGATGTGAAGCTCAAGGGCACAAGGGGAAAAGCTGTAAAGGAATATACAGGCAAAAAATCTGGGAAGAGGGAGAGACGGAAAGGGGATGGTGAGGTAGAGAGAAGAAAGCATTCAGAAATCAAGAACAGTGTGTCAAGTAATAAGGAAATCCTAGAAACGGAGATCAGGGAAAGGAGAATAATGAAGCCAGAAGGCTTCAAGACGTACTTGTTCAATGTACAGAACAGCACAGATCCCATGATGAGCTGCTCAGTGAAACATGATGTGAAAGAACAGAAAATAACCAAAGGAAACTGTTTATGGCCTAACTTCATGATAAATAACATAGAGAACATCTGTAAGTATAGCTCAGTGTGGATTAAGGCACGATGCTTCTTTATACAGCTCCATAACAAATTTTAAACAGCTCTACTATGTATCAGATAAACAGCTTTTAAAATAAGCTCTACTATGTATCGGATTCCCACTCCTGGATAGATTTGGTTCAGGAGTAGGTTAGTGCTGTGAAGTCCATACCTGTATTACCAGGGTGGAACGATATCTGGACAAGAGTTTTGCAGTGTTGATGTGACCACATCTACACCTATACTACATTGACTGTGTTCCTTTTTGCTACAAGACAGCAATGATGGAGATTAGATCATTTTTAATCACTCCACAGCAATAAAGTTTTGTTTGACCATGCAAAGGTAGTCAAGTATAATTTATCCCTAGTGCAACTATATGTATTCACTGGAGTTACACAGAGGAGAAGCTGGTGTGCAGTATTTATAATGGAAGCAATTAGCACTGAAGCGCAAATGTTTATAGCAGACTTCACTGTGGCTCATTTTTAATTATTTTACCACTTATGTACCAGTTTAATTATATTGTGAAGATTAAGCTGTATAAAAGTGACATTGTTATGATAAAGTCACTTGAGATTCTGGCTTTTATCGCTTAGAAGACCAACCATCGTCTTCAGAGAGCTCTCGTTGTCATTATAGCTGAGAATGTCTAGCATCTTCTAAGAGCGTCTCGGCTTGTTATAGGATTTGCCCAGTACTGGTTGTCATCGAAAACAATGTGATGATGACATAATGATAAAACCTGACATAACACGTTCTTCAAATCTATCTGTCTAGTTCTATAGATGTTTCAAGCAAACAATTGCACTATCTGCATACTGCAACCTAAACACAACCTTTCAGGTTTCCCCATTAACCCCCTGCTACCTACTGCATCCAGCTGCTCTGTGCACCAGTTAAGAACGTGTAAATCTGAACAAAGGTCAAGAGTTGAGAGACATTAAAGAATGAATCCATTAAGCTAAGAAAAAAGCTATTTTTCTAGTAGAACAGTTTCACTGGAAAAAACACCTTAGCTTTATTATGTCTACATAATCAGTTCCTAGAAAGAGTAAGGAAGAACTGAAGAAATTTATGACTCTCCCTTTCTGACGTACAGTTCACTGCAGGGCCATCTCAGTGGTCAGTATGTCTTTCTTATGAGAGGGACTTGGAAAGTCTAAGGTACAGTTAATAAGTAACATGCTAGATTTAATTAGTGTCCTACTTAAGCGAGGAGTATTACTGAGCAGATTTAGAAAAGTTGTTTTTATCATCGGTTTCCTAGACTGGCATGGAGCAAGATTTCCTCTGGGACTAAATTCGCCAAGTGCTATCAAAGCTTTTGGAGCTGACCCAATCTACTGCAGCCGAGCTTTCTGTGGACCATTCTCTCTGAAATTCTGAACTAAACATTGGTGTTACTGGTAATTTCTCCTTGTCCTATCCAAAGCAAGAATACATGTACTGGTTTGTGTTTTAATACCTGTTTCTACCTGCCTTGATGCTGAGTCTCCAGCCCTGTTGGAATGGATATCAGCACAGCGCTCCTGACCCCACTCCCCCACTGAAGGGACCTGTTGGGACCTCCTGCAGCTTACACTGGGGTGGGAGCAGTGACCTGGACTGACAGCACAGCGCTTGCACGGGCACACCAGGGCAGCCAGTACGGCTGCATCTGCACAGTGCTGCTTGTTCCTGGAGTGCTTCCCGAGGCAGGTGATCCTCTCTGTGGGAGTTAGATGAAGCTGGCTGGGCAGTCATTAATGCACAGCGAGTCATGGCCAGGGGAGATTCCTTTCTCTCCTGGGAAGAGAGCCAGGAGTGCTGAAGGGAAGTACCTGCGTACAGCTGGCAGCTTCTCTGGCGCTGCATATCAGGGACACAGGCTTGTGAGACTGAAGGGAATGAGACTCTCCAACTTTACGTGCTTTTGGCTCTTCCATTGTAACAATGAATTAAGTCTATAGAGTACAATTAAGAAGAGCTTGTGGCCTGAATCCAAACAGCAGCACCTGCCCCTCTTCTGTATGGAAACAGGGAGACTGTCAAGAAGGTTCCAACCATTTAAGTTACTTACCCTATTTCTTTATGTGGGAGAGAAGTTCTTATCTTTTTGCCTTTGCCTTTTCCATAGTCTATTGCCAGTGAGGTTTATTTAACAGAAATATTGACAAATATGCATATCTATTAACTGCCAGATCATGTTAAGTCTCAGCTGGTCTGTTTTCCTCTGTCAAACTTAATTACAGTCCAGGAGACAATGTAACATGACACAAGTGACAAAAATTGAGAGGACGTGTCACAACGAAATAGGGAATATCCAGAAGGCAGCTTCCCAAGCAAAGAAGTGATCCCACTGGTCCCCCAGCTCCTCTCTCAGCTTCCTCTCCTACACAGATGAGTTCATAGTTCTCAGCTTGACTTGCAATGTGTCTAAAAAATTAAATTGTTTTCTTTCCTGATAGCCTGTCAAATCAGAAGTCACATCCTGTATATCATTTACTAAATGTCCTTCTTTGTATATTATTGTTCTATAGGGCAATTCCTGCAGCCTTGTTTACATCTGGTCTTGTTTCTAACTCCTAGTTCCTGTCTACGTTATAGCTCCCTATATCAAACCATCTTCTTCAGTCAGACATCACATCTGCTCTCCTTGTTCTTGATCAGCACTAACGAGACACCCAGCACTATTACATTCCTTTGGGCTTTATTCTTCTTGTCCATGTAGTAAATAATTTAGATGCTGAAGAGATAACAAAGTTATTTGCTTGGTTTTGGTTGATATTCTGCAAAAGCTACAGTCTTAAGCTGAAGGTTACAGCCATGTCCTTACTAAGTAGTACAGTCAGAGTAGGTGTTGGGACTAGTACGAGAAATTATCTGCTAAATATATTTGAGAGAGGGAAGGATTTTCTTTAATCACGTTAATGATGTCCTCATGATCAAGAAATTTGTGAAACAGACAATTTCTCCAATAATGATTGTCTCCCTGAGATAAGTCACTTCTAGACTTATTTTGAAAACTCACATTGCTGAGTGAACATCAATTCAATTTCTTATACTGGCCAGCCTCCACTGAAATTTTGTTTTGATTAAGAGATGCCGTATTTCAGAATGACTTCAGGAACTTGCATTTGTTTGACTAAGTGTCATCAATAGGTAACAACTGATGAATTGTAATGTGGAAGGGACAGGATGTGTATGAGTGATCATGCTTATGAATTATCTCCTTTTCCCTGTTAACAGAAAACTCGTGAATCAAAATTAACTGATTCCTGTCTCATGTTTTGGGTTTTTTTTTTCCCCCACTATATAGAAGAGGAGGATTTGGCATTGTGAACTGATTGCTTTACTGATTTACTACTGATGCTGCTGAATCAGCTATCTTGTAGCAAAAATAAAGAGGTATAATTAAATCCAGATAATGCATTGCCAGCCTCACGCAGCCATTGAGCCTAGCTATAGCTACACACTGCCTCTTTGCATAACATACTGTTTTGGCTCGGAAAGACAGAAGGCTGGGTTGTTGCATTATTTTGTTCTTCTGAATAATTGATTCAAGCAAGTGATACAGTGGAAAGTACAGCTAATGTATTTGCCTTAAAGTTATTGAACTGAACTAGCTGATCTTGATCTTCTTTAATTTAAAACTGAACTTCAGAAATTCTCAGGTAAGTATTTTTAAAGTTATAAGATGGAGATCTGGAAAAATGCGGATAAGAAAAGGTAATTGTGAATAACAGTAGATAACAGACTACTGTTTTGACCTGGACAGTTTAAAAAGAAATGTAACCTTCCAGAGTGCGCTCAGTGAATCCCAGGCACATTTCAGTCTGAAAGGCTGGAACGTGTGTCTGTGCATAACTCACAAGCACACCTCAATGGAGCATTTTGAGAACAGAACTGCAGTTAATAATTTTGACTACTGGAGCCTGGAAGTGAAGGTAAGAGAAATAAGAAACAAATAAGAAAAAACAAGCAAACACATTAATAAAGCTAAAACAATAATCTGAACTTTAAAAAAAAAAATTCTTAAGCTCCATCACGACTTTTTCAAGCTTCTAGGGTGAAAGGAGTAAGGCTCATCTGTGTTTTGGCACTGAGGTTTTTGTAGAAAATGAGGTTGTGCTTCAGATCTGCTTGATTTACTCCAATGTTTCATTTCCAGTGTCCACAGCTGGGCCATAATTGCCACAAAGATTGTTCTCTTCTGTTTCAGGTAGTTTCTCCTCTCCTGGAGGAATATATACATTTTTCAAGAGGGAAAATTTCTCATCCCACAGAGCTTTTGCTACGTCCCACAGAGCTCTTTTTTCCTTTTGAATCTTCTGGTCATTCACCCTGAAAGCTATAGATTCTTCCCAGAGAATCAGTTTGCTGCTTAAAATGGACAACTCTTCCTCCCAGAAGATCTTGTCCTTCTTCCAGAAAGCCATATAGTCCTTCCAGAAAGCCTTGTGCTTTCCCTGCAGAGCTTTATTCTTTCCCTGCAGGATTTTGTTCTTCTCATACATGACTTCATTCTTTTCTTGGATATCTTGATTCTGTTTTAGGAAAACCCTGACTGCTTCCTGACCAGCCTTATTCCTTTCTTCAAGAACCTTGATCTCCTCCTTAGCAACCTTCATTTTCTTCCAGAATTCTTCAAGCTTTTCCTGAATGCTACCAACTTCTTCCTGGAAAACTTTTTTTTTCATCTGGAAGTCCGTAATCTCCTGTAGGAAGCTGTTGCTCTCTTCTAAAACATTCTTGATCTCTTCCATGCAAGCCTTGTTCTTTTCTTGGAAGATCTTTATTTCCTTCCGTAAGGCTTTGGCTTTGGCCTCCTCCTGAAAGGCTTTGATTTCTTCATGGAAATTCCTGTTGGCTTTACAGAAGGCTTTCATTTCCTTCTTGAAGTCCCTTTTGTCTTCTTTAAAAATCCTGCAAAGCTGCTTCTTTTGGAAGTTGGACAAGTTTGCCTGGAAGTTCTTATTCTGTGTCTTTGAATAGTAGAAAGCAGGTATTTCACTACTTT
This sequence comes from Calonectris borealis, assembly GCF_964195595.1. NCBI lineage: Eukaryota > Metazoa > Chordata > Aves > Procellariiformes > Procellariidae > Calonectris > Calonectris borealis. Next base: position 4,794,608 of record NC_134327.1, read on the forward strand.
GTTTTATTTGCTCCATCTTCTGATTAGGTTTTTGCTTTCTTTCATTTGGATTATAACTGACACTATAGAAACTGGATGCTTGGATCTGACAGGGTGAACCAACAAAGTCTTCAAGTACAAATGCACTGTTATGCAGGATTCTGGCTGCTTCTCCTAGCGAAACAGGGAAGGTGTTTGTGCAAAGACACTGTTAGGATCCCTAAAACAAACTCAAAGAATACAAAAGCATGAAGCATTAGCTATAAATTCCATGAACTGTAATTAAGCTATGTTACATTAAGAAATTCTCAGATAAAACTAATCAGATCATTCCATAAATGCCGTATGAGTCAGGTTATTAAAAATTAACGGTGAATGATTTTCCGAAGTTACAAATGATTTGGGTACCTCTATTTTCAGAATCGAATATGACGTACTTAAAAGGAGCTTGTCTTACAGTGTGGCATTCATAGTCACTAGTCACAATCATTTGGGATTATTGTATTATCTTATCACCAATTCTTCACTGAATAGCTTACAACTGTGCTGCTGTTTGCACCGTCAAATTTGTTCAGTGGTTACTGGCCAGTGTGTGCCTTAATTTTAAAGGAAATCGTAACTAACACAAATACTTGTCCTCTACACCTGTACTTCTAGTTTAATAGTACCATGAGTGCAATACAAGGGGAAGAACAGTGTTTGTCCTATGAATTATGCTGTGTGAGAAGATATGAATTCTTTGCACAGGTGTTTAAATGTGCTTTGTCATTTTTGATCCTTCTTTCAGGAACAATTTTTTATCTTTTCTGCTTTAGACTTTGTTTTGTAAGGTTTATGAATTAATGATTCCATGAAACACACTGAACTCTTGAGGCTAATGACCTTTCTTCATCCCATAGACTACTTCTGTTAGCATACGTGAGTGCATGTGTTTGTGGATATACAAGGCAAGTTTCGTTTGTTACAGTAGTATGGCAATCTAACGGTAATATAGAGGTGCGATCCCATGTAATTTACACGTCAGATACTTCTTTCTACACTGTGTTGTTTGAAAAGTGGAGTTAACAGATCCAGTAATATTGTATTGTTTGCAAGGGATAAGAAAAAAACAACTCATTACTATAAGTAGTGTATGACATAATGGCTGTGAGGAAAATCTGCCTTTGCCAATGAGCAGTGAACATCTCAGACACATCCATGAACTCTGCTTCTGGGAAGAGAGAGTGAACACCAGGCAGATTCACTATCGAAGTCTGTTTGGCCCCCAAAGACCGAGATATTGCAACTGTATTTCAGAGTACGCTTTCCTAAGAACATGTGTTATGAGACCTTTCTCCAAAAGACCTTTCCCAGAATGGATGAAGTAGTTAGCAGGTTCCTTTTTGCACTCAGTATCTCTCAGTACCTTGTGAAGTTACACTTCAATAATTAGTTTTTAAAATATATTAGATGCTTTGGATCCTTTTTTTTTTTTTTTTTTGTAGACTAATTTACTTACTCTTTTTACCTATAAATCAAATCTTCAGTATTAAATTATGAGAAAATATTTTCTGTATTGTAACTAACCTGCTTCTTTTCTGTCACACTGAAGACACTTGTGCTGCCTTTGTCAGCAGAACTCGCATCCTGCAGGTGAGGAGCTCGGAAACCATCACAGCCAGTTCTAGAATGCAGAGCAGCTTGCTAAGCATTCCTAGTTGTGAGGTCACACCATGTGGGTTTTACTTCTCATTTGCCGGCCCTAACCACCTCTTGGGATTGGATCCAACATGTCTGAAGGCAAACACATCACAAAATAGGAGAATTTGAACCTAAAGTCAAAGTTTGGAAGTTGTGGTCTTTATTTATCACAGTCTCCCCTTCAGAAAATCAAAGGTATACTCTTAAACAAATTCAATATTAACCAAAACATGTGATCCTTCATGACTTAAAGCAGTTGAAGACTGAATTTCTTTCTAAAAGGAGACTTTGTTTCAACACCAGTTACTGATTTGCTGAAGAAGTTTACCAAATGATATTCCTTGGGGTGTGTTATGCAGGAGGAAAAGCTCTTACTACATGATTATGTCATGTCTGACTATAAAATTTCTTATGCTGGTTCTTCTCCGTTATTGTGGTTGTTGTCTTTTTGTTTTCCTTTGTCATTTTGATTGTCCGCAGTTCTAAATGAGGATTTTTTTTTTAATGCTTTTTTTTGGCCTAGAAATGAACAAAACTGTCCTTTCCTTTCATTGCAATAAATTAATTCCCTGTATTTTATGTTCTAGCTGTCTTAAGCAGTTTTTAAGTCTTAACATTTTCTGTGGTTATGTACTATTGACCCATTCTTGGGTTTTCCTGCATAATTTTTACATCATCTTCATGTCTAGATAAATTGATTCTACTGTTCAGAAACTTTGAACCAGAAATGCATAGTGGGTCAAAGCTAATTGGACAAATTGATAAGTGGACTAAAACTGGAATTAAAACCAGAAAAACATGGATGCTTGACATCTGCATCACCTCAGGCTAACGTGAATGAACAAACACTAAAAAAGCAATGGTTTACTTCCTTACTGAAATCAACAGTTCATGGAATTATCCCAAAGAGAGACACAGTATATACATGAGAGAAAATGGGCTGTTGTGTATCTGTGATGATTACTCTGGAAACGTCAGTATTAGTGCTTCATTTTCTGAGTTCATTTTGCGTATGAGGAAGGGAGAATTAGGCAGCTGTATTCCCTTCTTGAAAGAATAGATAGGATTTCAAGAGAATATGCAATGCAATTGTACGAAGCTGTGAGCGTCCAGACACTCAGCTTTACCATAGAAATGTTTTCTGCCGGTCATTCATGTGTTTATCAGACTGGCTCGCCTTCTTTCTTCACTGCCCTCTCTCTCCTCGTCTCTCCCCTTTTAATTTATTCCAAAATACTTTGTCATACCTAGCAATTGTAAGTAGAAGATAGTGGGAATGTGGATTTATATACCTGATTTCTGTAACTTCCTTGAAATGGAATGAATTATAATGTATAAATGAGTATTTTGATCGCTTCTAGAGAATGGATGCTGTTATGGGACTCAGAGTAGTGAAACTGTGCTTATTTCTAAGCAGTATCTTCTTCCTTTACAGTCTCCCAGTATCTGCTAGATTTCATCCCTTATGTACATCTTTGAGCAAGATGGTATGTATGTGTCTCATGTCTTTTTGAGATGGACGGTGCCCCAAACCTCCTCATGTGCAAGAACAATAATAAATCCAAAAGTTTTTGGAGTTAATTTTCTTCTTCAGTCTAAAAGACAGCTGACTAAGTATATTAACCATTTTCACTAATTTTTAATGAAAGAGAATTACTAACACTAACGAAATTTCAATATCATTTTATTAGGAGAAGTAGAAATTTGATGGTTAAGACTTGTCCTTGATGGAGGTAAAATTTAGCAATGTTATCTACCTGCTGGTGAGTTAGGACCAGACAGTCAAATGGTGCTGTCATATCAGAGAAAACAGAGACAATTAACCGAGGTTTGAAAAGGTCAACAGAGGAAATCTGGAAATAAAGGACTGAGGATTTCAAAGGCCAGTCAAGGCTTTATCAGCTTAGGAAGACAGAATTCACTCTAAGGATGTGACTTCCTTATCTTTGGTTTCTGGCTGTGTTTTCTTCTGTGAATGTTTTTACTTTCCAAGGAATTCCTGTTCCTCTTTCCAAAGGTCCAGTTACTTCCTCCAAAGGTCCAGCCAAATTTTCCATTGGTCTAGATCCTCTCCCCAGACCTTCACTTCATCCATTAGTAGGGTCTTGACATTGCTCCAAAGGGTCATGTTTTTTTTCCAGAAAGTCATATTCGTTTCCCAGGCAACCTTGTTCTCGTCTTGGAAGGCTGTGACCATATCCCTGTTTTTTTCCCATAATGACTTGATATTTTCTCTCCTGATCTCTTTCCATTTCCTAAGGCGCTGGTTTTCTTCCAATAATGTTATCACTTTCTCTTGTAAATCTGTGATTAGTTGTCTTGCCACATTCTTGAAATAAACCATTAGCTTGTAACCAAAGAAGAAAGATGATCTCGCAAATTAAGAAACCCTAAAGTAGCTCCTTGAAAGTGGCATGACCACAGGCCAGTTTGTGATGCGAAGCAAGATCCTATAATGGCAATTACAAAATTGAGTTAAAAGACAAAACCATAATCCATCAATGAGTTTGCAACATAGAAAATAATTAAATAGATCTATTATCAAATTTATTTTATTGCAATCTCTATATAAATTCTTAAGAAATATACTGCTATATTTTAATTGTTGAAATCTAATAAGGGCTGAAAAAGTAGCCAAAGTAATCACTGGAATTGTGCATTCATTCTATGTCCTTTCTATAAACACCTACTATGCATTTAAAACTTAATTTTTCTTAGGGTAGGAAAAAAGGACTTTGAAGGACAGTTTTGAAAGTTTTCCATGGTGCCTTGCTATTATTCCGCCATCAAATCTGAAAAAGTCAGAGTAAGATGTAATGATAGTCTGCTTTTTCAGTTGGTTTGTTGTCATGGTTGCCTCCATGATGTGAAATGTATAATTTATAAAAGGAATCAGAAGTACTTCAGGCATAGTTCCATAGTGTCAGTATTGATGTATCAACCTATATCTAAAGAATACACTTTTGCTTAAATAGGATTTAGGGCTTGATGTAGGAATTACTAGACAAAATTTTTATGGCTTATCATAAATGGGCCAGATTAGAGGATAATGGTGTTTCTGCCCTTCAGATGTGTGGGTACCCACAGCTGGTGTGTTGTCTTAGCAAAATGAAACCCACTTGCAACAAATAAACCTCCCAGGATGCCTCAGACATTTCTGTTCTGCAAGCTGTCAGCAAAAAGCCTGAGAAAATGTCCTTTGATTTGCATAAACTTTGTATGCGCTGTGAGCTGGAGCTAGGCATATAAATAATTTTGGAATTGGTGGTGGAAACAGAAAAGAAAGGAAAGGAAACTAAGCCAGACTTTTGAGGGGTGCAGGCTGCAAAAATTAGAAAACAGATATTCTCCTTCAAAGAGAATTACATGTTTTCTATCAGAAGTACACTTTGTCTTGCCTCTGTGTTTTCAGGTACTGCTCACCTGATTTATACTCCCTCTTTCTGTGAGTCATTTTTTTCCTGTCATACCAGTAGCTTCTTCTCCAAGAATACTTGCAGCCCCTGTGACAAAAAGGTCAATAACAGAGAAAACCTCTCCTGTTTGCTTTGGTTTTAATCCCCTTTGTTTGGATCCCCTAAAAGTCAGGGGAACACATCAGTACCTTTCTTCCAGTTCCCTTACGTCTCCTTTTCTACCCTCATGTACATCCCTTCCCATTCCCATCTCAGCACCTCTGTATCTGTTTCATGAGGTCTTTCGTAGGTTTTCTTTTTATATGAAGAAAGTTCTCCAGACTCATAACCCAAACTCACTTGCGTGCTCCCTTGCAGCCAGCTCTGTGCAGCCTGTACTGACAGTACTAATGAACTGTTGGGTCTTATCACCCGTAGTGATGTCATATCTCAGGCTGGTGATGCCAGTATCACACTACTGAATATGCCTGTGGTGGCCTTTAGGATGGGGCATAGGTGTAAGAGAAGGAGTGGCTCTGGGGAAAGTGTGAGATACACTAAGGAAGCAAAACTGTCAGAGGTTATTATCTGAGAGGCAGAGAGAGCTCAGGAGCTGGAAATGGTGGAGCTAACATTGTTCTCCATGTGCGACTATGTCCCGTCCTTCTCTGACGCTGTGCCACACAGGCATTGTCTTCTGGCACTGCCTTTCAAGAAGATCATAGGCTTCAGGTCTGTGCTTTCCCCAGCTGACTCAGCTTCTGATCTCAGGGCGAACGGGGACCCGTTCATTCAACTTGATTTCCTGATTGCAACTTCAGTAGTGACACAGACGTCTCCTGATGCTTTTTGAATGTTCTGTAGGTGGGGAGGCTTGCTGTGCTCCCCACCTTGTGCCACAGGAACGAGCATCAGCAGCCCCCAAAATATGGATATTTATTTTACTTAGGAATCTTTGCTCTTGTGTTGTGACAGGGAAATGGGGGTAATTACAGGCTTGTTGTTTTTATAGATGAAAAATTAGTCAGGGATGTGTTTGATATATGAGCCTGGTTTGGTCACCAGGATATGGATTTTCCCCTGAATTAAGTGCTTTCTAGTGCAGCATGCTAATGCAGTGCTACGCCACTCTGAGGACAGCAGCTTGAATCACTGAAAGAACCAAATCACTCTCTATAGACATCTCAAATTGCACTGTAACAATGGCATTACTTGTTCTCCAGGTATTTCTCGAAGTCACCATTTATTTTGCTATTTTTCCTCACAGGGTCATTATCAGCTTTCTTACAATACATAAAAGCCATCAAGAAAACACAGTGTTTATATGATTACATTAAGGCCGTTAGATTAATGGACAGTTTTATTCGGTATCCTTCAGAAAAGAATGAATTAAAATGCCTCCTTGCAAAAGATCATCTGCACCTCTCCCACTGCTGACGGGGGGGTTCCCACGCAGGTTCTCCCTGCTCAGGTCTCAGGACATCTCCCCCCATGCCTTGTGGAGTTATTTATAGCTGTGCAAATGAATACATAAGTATAATGCAGGTTCAAAAGCTTTGTATAAAGATTTAAAGTCAATTATCAAGGTAGGCTTTCTGTCATGTAAGTATTGGAGAAAATAATTGTCACAGACTAACTGTATTTCAAAGCTGACAACAAAGAGCTCTCAGCAGATTTTTTTCTTTCCCTCCCTCTTTCCCCCCACATTTTCTTTCATGGTGCAAGAATGTGCAGAATGGGCTTTTCAGTGCTGGTCGGCAAAGCTTTTGATGGTCAGATGCTATTCCAGTTCTCTGAATCATGTCATTAGCAGATTTAAGCAAAGAGACAGATTTCTCAGGGTGGTGTTTAAACCTTGGGGCTACACAGCAGTCTCCCCTTCTCTGCTGTTGAAGATCTTCTGTTTTCTCTTTTCTTCCCCCGTTGTCTCCTCTGTTCAGATTGTTCTTTGCTGTCACAGCCTTCCTTTATTAAATCCCAGCCCTGTACCTGATGTCAGCCCAGTCCCCAAAGTACCTCGGCCACAGTGGTCTGTGTTTGGTCCTCGTGTTACCTGTGCCTGTGAAAAGGGTCCCTGCCAAAAGAGATGGGAGAGGCTCAGCTGAGAAATGGAAATGCTGTTCTGGAATGAGTGTGGGAGACTGCATCTCTGTGGGTGTGCTCCATGTATTGTTTTTACAGTATCTGTCCCAAATACTTAGCTGTCAGACAGTACTTCAACAGCTAGTAAAACATCTGCAGTAAAATCTATGAAAAGTTATCAAAATTCCTAACATGAGCTTGACAAGTAAATTAAAATGTGTGGGCTGACATGTACCGCCAAACTAATCCTTAAACTCTGACAAACCTGAACAGTTCACATACTCCTCTATTGCTTCTTAGCACTTTTTCTCAGTAAGGATAAAATTAAGATACAAAAGGTGAACATGTTAAGGTCTGACCAATTCACTAATATTTTGAGTTGCTGGAAACAAAAATAGACAACATAGAAATGATACAAAACCTTACAACTCTCTTCCATGCACCTCCTACACGACATAATGTCACCTGCGACAAGAAAGTGCATCAGCTGCCTTTACAGACAGGCAATGTCTTTGGAAATGGCCTGACTGCCTGTTTAGGCAGAAAGGACCAGGCCAATAAAAACCCCCACACCGCCTCTCCTCCCCAGTCCCCGCTCCTGTCTGGATAGCTTTGCTTTCTTTTGCTTTCTTTTGCTTTCTTTTGCTTTCTTTTGCTTTCTTTTGCTTTCTTTTGCTTTCTTTTGCTTTCTTTTGCTTTCTTTTGCTTTCTTTTGCTTTCTTTTGCTTTCTTTTGCTTTCTTTTGCTTTCTTTTGCTTTCTTTTGCTTTCTTTTGCTTTCTTTTGCTTTCTTCTTTCTTTGCTTTGCTTTCTTCTCTGGGCACTTCCTCCCTAGCACTGCGCTTCTGCCCACGACTGTGGCTGCCCAGCTATGTTTAGGCAGTCCGGCACCTCATTTGTCTACTGCGGGTCCCTGCACTGCTCCAAATCCCCTTCTAATCCATTATAGGTTCTTCCCTGAGTTCCTAGCCTCTATCCTTCCCTCTGCTCTTCTCCTCCTTTTAGGACCATTTCTAATTCTCTTTGGCCATCTCTGTCCTATTGAGAGTAAGAATTTTTTGGGTTGTTGTTTCTTCCATCTTCCAGCAAGATCCCTGATCATAAAGTGATATATGTTAGCCAGATGATCACTGAGCTCTAATAATCCCTTGTGCTCCGTGCTGTGACCACGCTGTAACTCAGGCAGGCCAGCCCCTCCCACGTACGGATGGGCTGCATAGGCAGAGGGACCTGGTGATGTAGTGATTCCTATAGAGACAAATTTATAGCATTGTTCAGACTTTATAAACTTTATGCATATATCCTTCCAGTGACTCACAGACGTAAGCTGCCTGAAACCAAAGACGTGCTTTGAAAGCTCCTTTTTTGCTAGCAGTGACTTTGGTTTTTCAAGGCACTAACGCAGCGTCTAACTAAGATGCTGTTGCACTGGCTGCTGTGCTGGTTTCCGTACTGTGTGTTTTCTATCTCAGAGAAGGAATAGAATCATAGAATCATTTAGGTTGGCAAAGACCTTTAAGATCAAGTCCAACCGTAAATAACACTGCCTCAGAGCTCTGCAGTCCACCACAAACATTTCATGACAAAATACTATGTCTAGGGCTTCTCAGCATAGCAACATAATGTTCCAAAAGGCTTGGTCATTGTCATATTTTATCAGCCAGAGTTATACAATGCTATGTTAAATATTTCAGAAGAAATTAGAAGTTAATTCAGTGGCACCGATCATCTCCTTGTTCGGGTATGTGATTAAAGAGGTGCTGTCAAAGTAGGTAGGCCAGAAATTAACTTAGTTTGACAAGTGTCTCATTTAGTAGTTCTTTTCTTGAATATTCTGCTCCTGTTTCCTTGACTTTTAATTCAATGCTAAGCCAAAATACAAAACCAACTGACAACAGCTTTCTTCTTGGTCTTGTTTCAAACAGACCTGCAGAAAGATGCAAGTTGTCTGATGGTGATGCATCAGGAAACAAGGTTCACAGGCGGTTGGTTGCCTCTTAATTTTCCTTGACTGTTACATAGACTGCTGCCACTTCTCCTCAGGCAGAGCCTGATGGCAGCAGGGCTAGCCTGGAAGTTGTCTTTCGCATTCAGCTCACAGAGCCGGACCCTTTGCAGTGACAAACTCTCAGGTCCTGTCTCAGCTGGCAGCGACTCCTGTTGCAGAGGCTGGCCCAGCATGCAAAAGCAGAGTAGGTGAAAATCCAGCAAGTGGCACTCAGTGTAGATGTTATTTGTGCTTCTTTTAGTTCCTCAGTGACCCCACTTCTGGAGGAAAGTGAACAATTACATCACTGCTGGAAACAGTGTGACTCAGCCAAAGATTCATAGGAGAAACCAACTGCCCAGGAGAAGAAATGGCTCTGCTCATAATAAAAGCTACTAAAACTGGCTAGCCTTTTCATACTGTCTTCTAAAATACAGCCCTCACAGTCCATGATGGGAGGGGATGAGAAAGGAAAGGTGGCTGAAATAACAAATGCTGAAAGGTCAAAATCAGGTGTTCACACGGAGGGTACATGACACATTCAGACACCTAAAGCTCACACTCATTGGAGGCAGGACATAAAAGCTGAGTAGTATTTTTTATTCCCTCTCATGCTGGCAGTAATTGTGATGGGAATCATTAGTGACACTGAGCTAAACTCTCTTCCTGCAGTCTCATTGTAGATTGTAATCTTGCTCTTTGCTTTGAATGCTGTAAGGAGTCAATACACAGGTGGGAGCAGCGTGAGGAGGAAATCCTTGCTCTGAGAGGAAAACTCAGAGCACCAAAGCCAGCCCTATCAGTGCAGACTTCATTTTCTTGTTTGGAATTGCAGCAAAGCTTAGCTTGGGGCTTCTCATGACAACCTGTCTGAATTGCAGTTGTGTTATAAAGCAAATAAAAGTTGTGGTAATCATACAAACTCACTGCTAGGTATCCCAGGCTCCATCTTCTTCCAGAATCAGGCACTAATAGCAGTTCAAGCGTGGTCATGGCTGTACTTTTGTCCCCTCTGTACACTGTTGATAATATAGCTTTTTACCTCCTACTATTTTTCATACTGGCAGTGATTACTACATAGCCAGCCAGTATCATTTTCCCCCTAAGTATAAAAGCTCCTTCTCTTCCAAGATGATAAGCTTGAGAGGTGTCCTATAAAGAAAACGAACACTTTGTTAACTATGCAATTGATATGCCCAGCTAGGTTGGCATTTTCAGTGTCAAGCTAATACTGGATGGTATTAAATGGAGGTAGAGAGGATGAGAACTTCTCTTCTGGACTCACAATAAATGTTCTGCCTCTCTTGTACCATGCTTAAAATAAAAGACATGAAATCCACTAAGCATTAGGTTAAGACAATTATTCTTGCAGATTTGTGCTGTGGCTTATTTGCCTATAAAAGTGGTTTTGCTTCTTGCATCATACTATATTGCTTGCTCAGATCTGAAAAGCAAGATAAAGTGCTTGTTTCTCCTGTCCCTTATGGATATTGCTGCATGGATGAATTTCTTAATGGGATTGCTGGGGAATTTTTTTGAGAGTGGGTGTGTTGTTTGATTGATTTTTTTTAAAACAATCAAGGGGACAAGGCACCTCCCAGTGGTGAGAGCTGAATTCCAGTGGATCAGAGTGTGTTCTCCCATGTTCCTGTAGCTGTTTCTCTGTTCTTCTCTGACTCCCATTTTTTCTCATCATGTACATTGCTTTTCAATTCTTTGGTGCTCAACATGATGACAAGAATATAACTGAGCAAGTCTCGGACTGGACAATTGAACATTTCTGTATCTCTTGGGTATAAAACAGGCATAGTAACACTTAGTTTTCTAATTCCTTTGAAGCTTTGATGTTCATTGGTTCTTAACAAATAAATTGGGGTAGAATAATACTCGCTATTTTTGTGATTACATGATACTTTCAATGTTTAAATATAATAAACTTACACTAAGATTTCCTATCCTAGATGTCTGCCTCTGCCTTTTTTGTGTGCTGTGTTTTCGAACATTTCGGTTGAAATGATCAAACCAATTTTAGAAGAAATGTTAGGAAAAATATGTTGCATGCAGCTGCAGTGATTTGTTATTTCACTACCTTTGACTATTTTGCTTGCAAAAACCTGCATCCCACTCCGCTAGCCCACTGTACATTGCCCACGTTGCTGTCCCTGTGTCTGCTCAGAACTCAGACACTGTTCCTTTCTTAAAAACTTGCTTGGCAGAGTGAACATATATTCTACCTACTTTAGTCTAAAGCAGAGTCATCTTTTATCACAAACTGCTTAGGAGTTGTTGCCTATCACAATGGTTTTTATAGCAGCTGTTCAAGCAAAATCAAGGTATTTATGTTTGTAATAGATTTTAGGTAGTTTATGAAAATATACATACAATACAATATATGTATGACCTTTTCTGCTTTCTTTTTTAATTTTTGGCTGGTGTAATTTCCTTGGAATGTAATTATTAGCACAGATGTTTTCTTCTCCATTGCCCTGTTGGTAAGACTATGCTCACAAGTCTCTCTAGCTCATAGATGGGGATAAGAACATTTCTTACCTTTTGGGTATAACTCCTAAAATGCTAAGTCTAGTTCTAAGTATTCAGAAATTCTGCCCTAAAATAATAGATTAATTTTAAGTGTGGAAGAGAGGTCTTGAGCAACCGGATCTAATTGGACCTGCTTTGAGTGGGGTGTTGGAGTAGAAACTTCCAGAGGTCCCACCCTGCCAAAATTATTCTATGGTACTATGTTTGTGACTTTTGGGCTAACCATCACTGTGTGCCACTGTTCCCAAAAATGTCTTTGCTGGGCCAAAGTGCCCGTTTGGAAAAACTGTATGAATAAAACCACCATGAGGCTGTCAAAACCTCCAGTGAGAGATCCCAACCTGCACTGACTCCATATAGACTTTTTATATGCAAACTGCCCTGACTTCTCCCTATCGGGTTATGAATTCTGCACTGCAAGACAGTCATAAGACATTAACAGAAAGAGGAAAAACTAAGTGGAAGAACAGATTTAGTTGGTGTAAACTACCACTGCATCTCTGTCCAGTTGTGGTGTGGTAGTAGTGTCATGTTCTGGTTTGACACCCGTCCCTCAAGATCTGGGGAACATGACTTTATCAGGCTGCATGTAAACGGCGTGGAAATTGTGTAAATCACGGTCCTGGAAATACAATGTTCGCAGAATTGCGGAGCAGTGGTGGGTGGCAGGGACCTCGGGGGTGACCTGCTCCAACTCAACAGCCATCCTGGGGCTTGAGGAAAGCAGCGCAGCTTGTGGGACGCCTCGGTGCCATGTCTTGCTGTAGGCTCGCTGCATCATTTTGGTGTCCAGGCTTCACCTGTAAAAAGAGAATCAAAACCTGGCTTTGTCTTACTGTGAAGGACTGTGAGGTATTGGGTGGATTGGGTATAAGCAGCAAGGTGTTGGCGGCGGGGCTGCAGGGGCCCTGCGAGGAGAGGCCGGGGCTGCCCCGTGCCGGGCACAGCCGGTTCCAGCCGGTTCCGGCCGCCCCAGCGCAGGCACCGCTGAGCCCCTCGGCGAGGCTGGTGGCACCTCTGGGAAAACGCGTTCAAGAAAGGGCAAAACGCTGCACGGCTGTGAGGAAAAGGGTGTGAGAGCCAGCCCTGCGAGCCCCCGGGGAGGGCAGGAGAGGGGCAGGGGGTGCTGCCGGCGCCGGGGCAGAGATTCCCCTGCAGCCCCTGGGGAGACCACGGCGGCGCGGGGGAAGCCTGTGAGGAGGGAGGAGCGGCAGAGAGGAGCTGTGACGGGCTGGCCACAGCCCCCATTCCCCTGCACCGCTTGGGGTGGGAGGAGGTAGAGAAGTTGGGGAATGAAGGACTGAGGTTGAGAGCCTGGGAAAGGGAAGGAAAGGTGTTGGTTTAAAGTTTGTCTTTTTGTTTCTCACTACCTGAATCTATTTTAATTGGCAGTAAATTAAATTAATTTTCCCAATTAGAGTCTGTTTCACCTGTGACAGTAGCTGGTAAGTGATCTCCTTGTCTTTGTCTCCAGCCATGAACTTTCTCATCCTATTTTCTCCCGCTGCCCTGCTGGGTGGGGGAGAGTCAGGGTGAGTGATTACTTCACATCACTATCACGCTGCAGTTTCAAAGCCATGTCAAACGTTCATCCAAAGTAGCCTGAAAACGTCAAGAGCTACAGATCAATCAGAGCAAGAAGTTTTAAATAATTGCACCCTGGACTGGAAAGCGATATTAGTATGGGCTGTGTGAAGAGAGGAATGTGTGAACAGGGAAAAGAATGAAACCAGGAAGAATCTGTTGGGTTTTGTTTGTTGTGCCTTCCACTTGTCATGTGTATTACTGTGAAGAAATGGGAACAAGCTGTCCACTAAAATATCATATGAGTTGCATTCAACTGTTTTCAAAACCAGCAACTCTTTTTGCCCATGTCTTTGCAAAATTGTGTACAACATCTTGAGATAGATAAAATAAGAGCTATATGATGCTGCTAATGTCAAGATTAATGGTGATTGAAGTACCTTCAGTGGAGAGTCATTTGCTGCACTGGACATTACACTACTGTTGTGCTTATATCGGTGAGTTCCCACCGGAAGCTGCTATCAGGGGAAAACAGAGAGCTGTGCACTTGTCTTGCTTGTATCCTCCTGTCGTGGTTTAACCCCAGCTGGCAAATAAGCCCCACCCAGCCGCTCGCTCACTCCCCCCTGGTGGGATGGGGGAGAGAATCAGAAGAGTAAAAGTGAGGAAACTCGTGGGTTGAGATAAAGACAGTTTAACAGGTAAAGCAAAAGCCATGCACGCAAGCAAAGCAAAACAAGGAATTCATTCACTCCTTCCCATCGGCAGGCAGGTGTTCAGCCATCCCCAGGAACGCAGGGCTCCATCATGCATAACAGTTACTTGGGCAGACAAACACTATCACTCCAAACGTCCTCCCCTTCCTCCTTCTTCCCCCAGCTTTATATGCTGAGCATGACGTCACATGGTATGGGATATCCCTTTGGTCAGTTGGGGTCAGCTGTCCCAGCCGTGTCCCCTCCCAATTCCTTGTGCATCCCCAGCCTCCTCGCTGGTGGGGTGGGGTGAGGAGCAGCAAAGGCCTTGACTGTGTGTAAGCACTGCTCAGCAGGAACGAAAACATCCCTGTGTTATCAACACTGTTTTCAGCAGAAATCCAAAACACAGCCCCGAACTAGCTACTGAAAAATTAACTCTATCCCAGCCAAAGCCAGAACACCTCCAAACCCCTGACAACAGCATAGTTATTGTACTTTATGGGAAACCTTTGAAGTGAAAAACTCTAGTTTTCTATTTTTCACTTCTTTGTTGCTACCACTGCAGTTTTACCTTACTTATAAATTATGCACTGTTTGCCCTCTTGAAATTGTCTGGTTTCTGAGTTTCATGCTTTCCAAATGTTTTTAATTTCTGCACTGCTTTAGGTCACTTTGTATGATACGTGACTCTGAGTGCTATTTATGGGGATTTGATTTATTGCCTTATTCTCTCAAATCTAGCCAGTCTATTTATGTATTTTGTTTTGCTCAGAACCACATTTTCCCTGAAACTAGTCTAACTTGATTTTGAAAGTAAGTCCTTTCTGAAAAAGATCTACCTCACATATAGTTTTCAGTACTTTTTCAAAAGAGAAAAACAGTTCAGCCAAACTGATCTTACATAATTTTTCTCCTTTCTCTATTTCAAATAACATGAGAAGACTGCACCATTCTGGTTTCAAGATTTATTTCCCTGAGTTCTGAAATCTATGTCGTACAGCAATAGATCTGCTCAATTTTTGTACAATAGATGGCCGACCGCTTAGATGGGAAAGATTGTCACAACTGGCCAAGAAATGTGGGATTTAGCTGCCTACGGGAAACTGTCTAATGAGGCCGGCTGATACAACATAGGACTTGTTAGAAACCGAACCCCTGGTTACCACAGGTTACCTGGAATGGTGTTAAATGCTTATGTTTAAGGCACTGAATATCCCAGCTGTATTGTGTCAGTCTTGCTCTCTGAACTAAATTACACAGGTAGAGATTCAAACGTGACTGTCCAAGAAGAAAGGGAACCCAATGTACTTATTTTCTGTATCTGCAAACAAGGCCTTTCCTGCCAGCAGCGCTGGGTGTGTCTTCTGCTGCTGCTCTTCTGCTGCATGGAGCCCATGTCCACAGCAGGATGAGAGTGTGACAGCAATCTAGCAAGCCTTCGTGAAGCTCAGGAAATGGAAAATGCAGAGGTGAAATGGAATGGTTTTTCTTGCCATCCACTGTTCCTGACCCAAATGCACTTCAAAGCTGAGGCTTGAGGACATCACCCATACCTTAAGTGGATGCAATTCCACTGATTCCAAGGGAGTTGTTTTCAGGCAAAATAGACTTGAATTTAACCCAGAGGCAACATAACCCTTTGGAAGTAAAACTAGTGGCTGTTTTAAAAACATTTAGAAAATACCCACTACACACTTTTTATGTCTGCTTTAGCATCAACACTGAGCAAGCTGCTTTTATAGTCTAAGATTAAAGTGGAAGGAGTTATGAGCGCTGTGTAAGATAATGAACCTCTGTATAAACTGCCTGCCTGAGAGAATACGTGTCTACACGTTAATAAGGCCAGTATGCAGGGACAAACCACCTCGAGTACTTTGTTTCATTTTTTTTCTGTGCCTCTTTTTGGGCTCTGTGAATGTTCTAATGAGATCTTACCAACATCCTGGCTGTGTAGGAGTCGATTCTTCCTCCAAATTGTCTGTTGTTATCTTAGCAGGAGGTTTGCCCAGTAGGCTGATGTAAATTAATGATTAGACAAGGGTTTAATATATTTTCTGCTTTGGATCATAGCTACGTGGTTTCACAGTTCTTTGAGATCAGCTTTGTACCAGTTTAACTACATGAAATTTAGAGAAGTTGTTGATTTATGGTGAAAAGAAGATGAGAAACAAGACATTTATAAGTCCTTTGTCATTTAAATGAGCTGGAGAAACATGGCATTTCCATTCTAATGTAACGCTCCAGACATACAGTAAGTGCTGTGCCTGGCCTGCCTGCCTTGGTGTTAATGATGCAGAGCAGCAGGATGCTGCAGGAAGGGCAGGGGCCAAGGCACAGCCAACCTGCTCTCTGAGTGCTGCTCCTGAGAGCAACTTACTTCATCTCTCTGCCTCTCTATCTCCTCTTGTCCTGTGTTCAGGTGATAAACTTCAAGACAGGACTGCCTATTGCTATGTAAAGGCAAAGTGTGTAGCTCAGAGGGGATCTTGACTAAGTTTGAGATTGTGGTTGTATTGTAGTACAAAATAGAGTCATGGTACAAACACTGCTCCTTTTGGTGTTCTGGCATTGCTCATTTTGAAGGTTGCCGTCTCCTAAGTGCATGGAGAAGGTGTGTGTACAAACCTGGGGTGCTATCTCAGAGTGTGGGTTATGCCTGGGTATCGCTGACTTTTTTGTGCCTGGCAAAAATATTTAAATCTTAGTGCCACGTTGTTGTTCTGTGAGCAGTTGTTCATGTAGCAGTTTCATTATCCAGCAGTGGAAAGAGCCTATTGAACATAGAATTTGTTTCCAAGGGAATTGTTTCCTGGCCTCTAATCAAGTGGATGTTTTTTAATGCTATAATGTCAGATTATTCAGTGTTGTCATATGGGTACTCTGCAATGTTTTTCTATTGTTACAACATCAACATTTCATTAAGCTGAACGTTATTATGCAGTTTCAATTTTCTGAGTCTTGCTTTTGCAGACATTTCTAACACCTCCATGTTAAAGCTAAATGTTTAATTTATATATCTATCGGCTTTATAGGAAAGAGAGGGAAGCTCCTAGTTCTAGCCAGGCAGTGGAGAACTGCCCCCAAAATATGCCAGGAATGTTACCCTAAACTATGCATATAAATCCCTTAGTAGAACTGCTGACTTACCATACCTTTGCATTTGAAGATATGATTTGAAATTTAAGTAAAACTAATAGTAAACATAGCAACTTGAAAAAGTAACGTAGCCTGATGACTCACCGAATACCTCTGGGCAAAGCAACCTGCTTAAGACATAGAAAAAAGATTGAATAGGTTTTTTTAATGATCTAAAAATTACCAGCTGGAGTTTAGATCAGATGAATTCTTATTGGTATTTGACACAACTACCACAGACACTGCAGCGATTAGGAAAAGGAAGCAGGCAACAAAGACTATCCACTTTCATGTAGTTTTCGTATGCACTCGTTAGTCCTGTTTCATTGGGACAGTGCCTGTGTTTTAAGATAAACCATACCTAAATGCTAGATCAGGATAGGGATCAATAGAGGAACACAGGGATTTGTTAGATACCTTATCACCCTCTACTAGTGAGAAGACAGGTGCACAGCAAGTGGAGAGTAGATAAAAATGATGATTGGTACTGGCAATGACCTCCTGCAGGAAAGGTCTTCGGGAAGCAGTTTGTTGTGAAGTTCCATGCACATCAGCGGAGAGGCTGCTGGAGACCTGGCTGTGTGGGCTGAGCACCGGGAAGCTAATTATCTCAGCTGCCCACTGCCTTTCATGGCAGAATTTGTGCCATCCAGATGGGCAACTTTGTCTTGCTTGTTCCAAGATAAAACCAAGGAAGAACCTGGGGCTTTGGGGCCTTGGAGGGGAGGAAGAAACAGTCTGATAGCTATGGCAACTCAGAGAGGGGCTTTATTCCTGTCCTACTACCACCGTTTGCACTTCCAACACCTAAAAGAGCATTTTTATGAAAAATCCAAACTAATTTTATAACTCAAAGCAAACTCTGAATTTCCCTTCGTCAGTTAAGAACCAATTCAGAGTTTCTCATGTTTTCTGACTAGTGCTACATATTTCCCGGTCCACTGTGAATCCCTTTCCAACTTTCACTCAGATACAGCTTTTGCCTTCTGGCCAGTGATGTCTCTGTAAGTCTTGCTTGAACTGGCATCCTGTCCAGCCTAACTCTCTGCACTGAGTGAGTGTTTCTCAGTGGGAGATGGCCTTGATTTTCGTTGTAATTTATATTTGGGTAGTGTAATTTATATTGGGGCATCGTGCTGGGTATCAGGGGCATGAGTATCTTTAGATGTTTAGGATATTTTGCAAAATATTGTACCAATTTACACTGCTTTGAAATAATGCATGTAGCTTAAATATTAAATAGCCATTGCGAACTCTGTGATAAAATTTCAGATTGTTTACTTTATTTACAAGCAGATCAATATACATGAAGGCAGAGACTTCAGTGGTGCTCAGGGGATTTAGGCACACTGGTTCCACATTTTTTTAATTGGATTGGTGATTCAAGCTGTTTAGCTGGCATTAAAAAATTCAAACACTGGTTCTGTATACATTATATCGAATACTATGACTCTTTATGGCTATACTTTGCCTCAGCTCCTATGCATCCATATGACTTCAACCCTACTTTCAACTGCCATAACATTGTGATCTATGTAGGTTTTTATTCTGAAACCAGGACGTTAAACTTTCACAATATGGAAGTTAAATCTCAAACAGGTCCTGACAGCTCTATTAATCATACAAACCCCATGATTTTTGTTATGTGTCTTCACAGAGAATTTTATGCATAACTAATTGCCTGTTTTAATCTGAATAGTCTTCACAAAGGAAAAACAGCTTTCTGAGAATAACAGTCTCGAGAATGCAGTGGGGCTGTGCTGATGGACTAGAGCAGCCAGGCCACGGACAATCAAGGAGAGCAGCAGCAGGTGATCAGAATATTCCCAGGTAATTTACTACACCACAGGCATTGTAATGGGTTCTTCAGTGGAAGTGGACTAAACAGGCACACCACTAAAAATGCCAAACTGGTTCTGAAGTCAAGTAGACATTGTCATGTAAGTAGAAATCTGCTTCTTATCCCTGTACAGATTTCAAAAAGAATAAAAGACAAAAAAGAAAAGGGAAAGGAAAGAATGTGCTGCAACGTTTCTTTGATCTATGTCTTAAAGGGAAAACTGATTGACACAAGGCCTGCACCTTGTTCCCAGCTTGCTGAAAAGATGTTTGCATAAGTGAAGTGCAGCTGTCATATTATCTGCTGTCACCTCATGATCCTCCTTCATTTCTCACTAAACAAATACATCTTATATAGCAGACGATGCACAACCTGCAGAAACAGTCAATTATATTATGGACAAAGCGACCCACTCAGAGGTGCTTACTGAGTTTAGCATTATGGGAAGACCATGGAGCTTTGCTCAAGCTATGTTAAAATTGTGTTGATGTTGTTGAAAAACCTATGTATTTAAGTGAATATTTTTGCTAGTGTCCCAGGAACTGTGAAGTTGGTAGCAGCCAAGGATAGGTAATGCTATAACCAATTTCCAGGTTTTCCCTAACTATACTGTAAAATGCAAGTGTTTTCCTCAGTTTTGGTGACTATTTTAAGCAACATATGAACTTTCCTTATTGTAGTCTTTGGAAGCTTAGAATGCCTTCCACAGAAATGGCTCTAGAAAACAGAGCGTCCATGTAATCCTCTGATTTACACAGCAGGGCAGGACTTCAGTGAACTCGGTATCTGAGGATTTTTTTTCTTTCCATAAACAAATTCAGTATCTTCCACAGAAAAATCCTCCAGTATCCTCTTTGTAGAATGCTCATGTACTAAATGCACATAACTATGTCATGGCTTATCTTATGTCATGTTACTAAACAATCCTGTCAGAGAAAATCTTCCAGGCATGTTATAGTTATAGCAGCACTGCAGTAACCTTCTGTTAAGCAGAGTGTAACACAAAGCAAGAGAGAACCCCTGGGGGTTTACAGTGAGCAAAGCAAGGTGAGAAAGGATACAGAGGTGAAATGGAGGTGGGGGTATGCTCACACTGTAGATTGGGGTCAGGGTCAAGAAGAGAATTCAGAGATTTTGTTTTCCAGTGTTGTTGTCCTTTGTCTAGACTGTGTTATCTCCCTAATCAAAGACTACCTTCCCCTTAACTCTGTTTACTGCTCTTATCTTCTGTGCTTGGGTTTTCTTCCTTGGCAGTATACTAGAGAAATACGTCCAAAACCAAAAGGATATTTTCAGGTAGCTGCTGTGAGTATTAAAATTTATCTGGGGAAATAATGGCCATTTCAGGTAGCTAGTTTATATAAGAACAGCTCTATAGATTATAATGAGAAAGAGATGCTTATTCAAGTCTTATAGACTTTGGTATAAATCTGTATTTATCAGATATTATCCTTTGATTTAAGCAGCCACATGTTATGGACTAGTGTTTGGCAAAGCTGAGGCTGTCAAAAGGAGTATCTGCATAAATAAGAAAAGCACAGTTTACCAGAAAGGACGTCCTTATACAAGGATGTAAAAATTGCAGATTTTTGAAATGTGTGAAATTTTTTTCAGCTAAACTTAATTAACTAACTAGTGTAATTGCTCTAGTGAGATCTAATCTTTAATAACATTTACCCACAGAAATGCAAAATATGAAATGCCAACAGCATGGCACAGTAGAAAGGGAAGATGGAATGAAGTGGGTCAAAGCCAGATGTAGTGGTGGTTGTTATGTGAACCTGGTCCCATGGTGCCATGACTGCTTCAAATTTTCTTCCTAAATCATGAGAACAGTGTGATCTAGTTTTCAGGTTACCCAAAGGAGTAAGAGGAGACTAACAAAAAAGTCATATTGAAATCCACTGTATTGGCCTTGTACGTGTTCCTGACTGAAGAAAATCAAATCCTATACCAGTGTTAAATAAACAAATAAATAAAATAGGGTGGTCAAGATGACTACAGAGTCATTAGATTGGCAGTGACTCAGGAAGGTAATAGAAATGCTGGCTTAGAATGTAGTCAATAAAGGATTAAAGGACAGTAGCATAAATTACATGGTACTATAGAATGTAAGTGACACCATGATTTTTGATGGTGAGTTTGTTTACTGCAGCTGTCCAATGTGGATTTTATGCCAAAAATGAAGTTCGGAGAGGTTCAAAAAAAGAGTTGCAAGAACGATTTAAAGTCTTGAAGTCACATCTTATAATAATAGTGTGAAGAATTATCTTTGACCACAGTCAGTCTGTTTGGCTTATTCAGGAGAAAGCAAGAAGTTACTGGTCATCTACAGAACCCTGGCGGGGCTGCAGTTTCTGATAGGAAAAGGTTCTTTAATCGAGGATGAAAAGACATGTAAGTGGTTAGAATCCGAAGCTAGACAAATTCACATGAGAAATAAAATACACATTTTGCAGCCAGGGGAGTTAAGTGCCAGAACAGTTTAGCTTAGGAATGGGTAAGGTATGTAACAACTTAAGACTGAATAGGAGGTGTATCTTGAATGATGCATTACACCTCAGTCAGAAGCTATGGGACTGGGGCAGAAATTTTTGGGTGGGATATTGTTGCAGCGTGAGTTACATAGGCAGCCAGGCTACATGTTTATAATGGTCCTCCTAGCCTTAAAGTAGATAGAATAAGCCCACATTTGTTAAAGCTCACAACAAAGTTGATGGTGTAGACACAGAAGGAGACCACTATGCTGAATTCATTTAAAGGACTGTTGTGTATGCTTGTGCTACTTAAGACAGAGGAGAGAAAGGGGGAATCCCTATTGCTCTGCATTGGTATGGAGAATGTGTGTAGGCAACTTGATTTTATGCTTGAGACACAAGCTTTGGATTAGATGAGGGGAGAAGCTGGAAAGATCTGCAGAGGTGAGGGATCAGTGCAACAGGAAAGAGCAGGCTGACTTCTGGCATAGGGCTCTGAAATACAGAGCGGGGCAGAGAATGGAGAATTCAACATTTTGATCAATTTTTATATTTTAATTTATATTTTAATTGAAATTCTGCTGTGCTAGATTTTGGGTGGCTTGTCTTCCAGGATATGCTACAAATACTATGATACTGGATTCTTATTCAGGAGGAAAAGAAACATTTGGGGGCTTCCTGGCATCACCCTAAAAATGTTTAAAAGAAACTTTGCCATTACCATTTACAGCCTTGTGTAGGTAAAGCATTTTGTTTGGTTCATTGATTGGAAAGAGTCCTCATTCTTGTTAACTCAGCTACGTTTATTGTTTAAGTCACAATCTGGTGGGAAATGAAACACTGTTTTTTGTATGTTAGACAAGTTCCTTGTCTTTGAGTATAATTGCAATTATCTTCTGTAGTTATAACAAATACTCTGAATGTATTATAAGAAGGCAGGAGGGAAGGAAAAACGTGCTGCATTGCAGTCCAGAGCCTATTCCCAATTCCTAATATAATTTACTGACAATGAATTCTGCAAATTATTCATAAAACAGCAGTGGGCCTCATTTAACAACAAGACAGGGCTGCGTGTAATTAGAACTATTTAAAGTGTTTTTTCCCCCTATCGATCAATTTTTCCTGCTATAAATGTTGCTAAAACAACACATACAGTTTTTCACTGTAAAGTGCAATGCAACCATCTGAAGTATCTGGCTTTTAGTCTGGGAGTACCTGGTGAATGCTCTAGGTGACGGTCTCCAGTGCCCTGCTTTGAATATGGCTTATCTATTTCTTCCCAAGAGTTAGCAAATATATAGCTTTGCAGAGGCACACCTTGAGCCATGTTCTATCCAAGTTTAATCTAAAGACTGGGCAGAACCATTGTAGGTCACACATTTCATCCAAAGGAGGGTCAACAATAACAAATTTTTATTTATTCATCCCAGTATGATGGGAATCGTAATTTCACCAAATCAGTCCATTTCTCTGACATGCCAAAGTAGAAAGTATACCTTTCTGGTATGTGCCTAGAAAAGTCTCTCTGCTATCACTTAAATTACAACACCTTGGGTTTTACATGAAATCTTGATTTTGTGACAGTTTTCTAAGGTATTGGAACCCAATGCCACTGAGATGATAGTCATGTGCAGTGAAATTTGTGTGAAGTAACGGGTAAATATTGGTTGCTTTTCTTCTTCAACTACTTCAACTACTTCATTAAGTCTGCTTTAAGCTACTTGATAAAGTGAACCAGATCACAGAACCTGCTTCTTTTTGAAGATTCTAACTTTCCCAATAAGTACTACCATAGTCCTGGCGTCAGGCAATGTTGATGAAGTCTGAGGGAAGAAATGACAAGGAAGAGGACCTGCTACTTCATGACCTTTCTATTGCAGAGTTTGAGTGTGAAATGCTAAAAAAACATTAAAAATATCTAATATTCCTATTCCTAATGTTTAAAAGCTTAATTCAAAACTCACTGAAGTCGAGGGGGATCTTTCCATTAACTTCAGTGGGGTTTAGATCAAGCTGTGAATGTTTAACAAATGGCCGTTATGTTCCATTTAGATAATTATCTCTTTCTTTCTCCCTTTTCAGATTGTTCAAGTTTGCTTTGCCCACAGCATTATTTTGCATGTCATTTGGCTCTCTCCACTGTTTCTACGCCAGTGGCCTAACTATAAATGGGACTTAGATTAGCTATATAATTATGTTTTCTGAGTATATGTTGAACATTGATTCGTGTTTACAAATCACAAAGCCAGCATATGTGCATTTAAGTCAAATAATGCCATACAGACTTAGGAGGTCAGTCCTGTATAAGAGAAATTATAGATTAAAAGAGTGAGACATTGCTGATCTTTTATGCCCAGTTCAGCACTTCCTTTCTCAATCCCCACCTTGTCAAGCCTTTGCAAATGTTAACTACTCAATCACATTATTTTTCAAGATATGGGGAGTAAGACTAGTGTATCAGATGGGAGGAGTGTATCTAATCATAAACACAGCAGATGCTGAGAGCAAATTCTCAGGTAAGCTTAAACCAATAGTGTATTATTGACTTCTGCAGGTTGTGGTGATTTATGTTCCCTGGTGACCAGGTCCAGGCAGTCTCCAAATAGAAAGGACAACTTATGAAAAGGGATGAGGCTGCCAAGGGACAGGTCCCTCATGACTTTCGTTTCACAATTTGTGCACAAATATGCTGTTCCATTGTACATTTAAAATAACACCTGGACCATACAAGACTTAATTTCCACCCTTGAGATACTGTAAAGAGTAAACCACATGATTAAAAATTTAAGAATTCAGTTTCTGACACAGTTTTCTCATAAATGAATCATATTTGATGAAAGGGGAAGAAAAACCAGCAACTTTCATTAGCGGTGCAAGAGTTTTCAGTTCATTAAGTCCTTTGAAGAAGTCCCTAGTGTTTCTTTGGATTCTCAACAGGTGCTTCTGAAGCCCATTTGGAACCTTATGAGGTTCCTGGGGACTAACAAATTAGTACAAAGAGACATTTATAGGGGTCGGATTCTATCCTGCACCTCAGTTCAACACTCCATCCTCCTAGTCATGCCACTTAAACACAAGCTTTAATAGGCTGTTGCTTGTGCATATGTTTCGGTGCTTTGATGAAATGGTGCAGATGGGAGGAGAGGGAATGGAAGACAGGAAATTACAGCACAGGTAGAAAGAGGGAAGCAGATAAACAGAAATATGGTTGTTTGTAGAAAGAGGCAATGAGAAAGAGGCGGTGCTGTATAAGGGAGAATTGTAACTGGAAAATATCTTGCAAAAATTCCAAGGAGGAAGAGGCTTTAACCAGGCAGTTTTTTCCAGAATGGTGGAATCTTTATGGCAGGGAGTGCCCCTGAAGTAATTTCTCTTGAATGATAATGTCCACTGGAATAAGAAAATCTTACTTTCTCTCAAGCTGAGATGTCTAATTTTAGGACTGGCAAGAATTTTATGAGAACTTTTCATGAAGGTAAAATGTGTCCTCAAACAAAAAAAAAGGGTTTGAAAGTAAGTTTTCAATCTATGAAAATGAAACTTGTCTAGATCTTCCAGAACGGTTAATAGAGAGTGAAAGCAGACTTTCACAAAACAGCCACCGGTTGGCAGCTCTTACTTGGCCTGCTAAGACCTTGGCTCACACAAAGATCCTTGGTTTGGGTTTTAAAGCACTCGTGACAGATGGGTACCCTGAATACGAGGCATAGATTGACCACTGTTTCTGGCCTAACAAACATTTAAAATGGGACAGCTTAACAAGAGAAACTGAAGCCGTAGGTCAGGCAAGGGCAGTTGCATGAGATTCCTGCTTATTTTTGAGTCGGTATGTCTTGCCTCTTTTCCCCTTGTTGTGATCAAATAATCTACTTTGGACCGTAAGAGATGCTTGCACAAAAATACAATAATGTTTATCTCCACTTTTGCAGAGAACCCCTTCTATAAGGGAAAACAAAAAGGCATCAAAACAAATTCAAGAGTAAATTTTCTCCCTGCCCATTTATATGCATAACTAGTTCCTCACTGAGTAGTCCATCAGCAAATATGCAGTAGCACAAAGGCTTGGTAAGGAAACTCATTAAAAAAGAATCCACTTTTGTTTTTCTTTACAGCCCTGGCATTCAGTTATGTGCAGCATTCAGCTGTTGTCTTTTTCAATAGAACTTCTTTCAAGCTGTTGAAAGGGAAACTGTGAGACAGTAAATGCTAACAAAGAACTATCCGACAGTTTCCCATATTGATAAGGAAATCCAGCTGATTTCTGTAAAAAAGTCCTTTTCTTTCTAGAAGTCTGCCATCATCAGGGCTTTGGAGCTATGTATAGTAACCATTGCTGCAGGAATCCAACTGGCCTTTAAAGAGGGATTTTAACCCATAATTTCATCTCACCCGTGGTGTTGCATGAGTGTGGGAAGGCAAAGAGGCAAGGTGAGCATTCCCCTCGTGTGCTAATGAGGCTGCTCCAGCTGGCATTAAATGAGCAGAACAAGGGCTCCAGTCCTGTGTCTTTGTGCAACCACTTCCAGTCCAGACAGACCCTGTCCTTCTGCAGGCTGTGCGATATGACCCTTCAAAGGATGTTCTCAAGGTGAGAACTACTCAAGGGCTAAGCCATAAGGCTATTGGTAGGAGTAGTGATGTAAATGGGAATCCTGGTGCTGTTGGTATTAAATAATGCTAATACTTTTATCCTGGCATTTGCTGATAGGCAGAACTTCTATTCAGAGATATATACACACTGAATTCTTTCAGCACAACCTTGTTAATAGAGCACTGAGATATCTCCCTAGCCCTGCCTGTCGTCTCTAAGGTACCTTAAATGACTCATCTCACATCTCTGTTACACAGCTTCCTTACATCTAAAATAAGATTAAATATACCCATTTCCTTTGTGAAAGAGGAGCTAAGAGCTATCAGTAAGAAGCACTATGTGAGAGTCACAGATTTGGGTTACCATTGAGGGCAGGAAATGGCAGTTGCAGGAGAAGGTTGGAGTGCAGCCAGATAGCCTGAGATACAAAGCTGTCCTGATGAAGCAGGCCACTGGCCCATTGCAGCATGGGATGAAGATGAGATAGCCAGAGGAGCCTCTCCAAGCCTTCGTTCCAATGGAAGGAAGTGTCTCCATTTCCGCAGGCCTTGGACAAACAGAAGTACACTTTCAAGCCTGTGACCTCTGACATACAGCTTCACCCTAAATGTATGTGAAAGAACTGACAATCTGCTGTTCTGTTAAGAAAGAGCCATGTGAATTGTTAGCGTCGTCAAAGCCCCCTCCTTACCAATAGAGGTGCTGATGCTTCAGTAAGATTGACAATGTTCTCGTGTACTTGTGTGACCAAGGAGGAGGAGGGAATAAGACCCGTCAAAGTATTGGAGGGAGGATGGCAGCATACAGTGTCTGGCTTTGAGAACATGCAGTTCCCACGGACAATACAGATCAGCATCTTAGAAAGCTT
This sequence comes from Calonectris borealis, assembly GCF_964195595.1. NCBI lineage: Eukaryota > Metazoa > Chordata > Aves > Procellariiformes > Procellariidae > Calonectris > Calonectris borealis. Next base: position 4,821,404 of record NC_134327.1, read on the forward strand.
TCAACTGTCTGTTTCCATAGATCTCTGTTCAGTAAAGCACAAAAACATGTCTTATTTACAGTCAAATGCATGTAAACACATGTTGGTAATGCTGATTTACAGTTGCATTTATATGTTTTGTGGAAGAAGGCTGATGAGTTTAAAGCAAGCAGACACACAGGTCTGTCTTGTGGTAGCTGCGAGATAGTAGAAGAGCTCAGTGACAGACAAGGCTCTGCTATTTCACTTGCAATAATGGCTGAGATTCTTTTCATACCACATATTTCCCAGAGACATAAATTATTACACAGAGTTTCTAGGACAAAACCATGGCCCATAAAGAGAAAGGAAGTTTAATTTTTCTTTCAGATAGGCTTCTGTTTTGGCAAGTTTCTTTTTAATTTCGTCTCTTTAACTGCTTTCTTTGGAACTCAAGACTCTTTCCTCTTTGGGACTATAGTAAGACACTTAACACCATATCAACATCATATTTCTACAGTTTAATATGGCCAGGCTCAAAAATCCCTGGCAGGCCAGAATCTTCTGGGCTCAATTAACATGAAGTGTAGAACTCAAAAGTTGAGATGGATGCTCAAATGGAAAGCCCCAGGTGACCTTAAGATACTCTCTCTAGTAGTTCTGGTTCCTCAGCATCAATCACAGATGCTCTTTTTAGTTTTTCCCTGATTTTCTTGAGGAAAGAAGTAGTCCTCTGAGATGAACATAGTACTTCTCATTCCAAAAACTAAGCTTGGTGTCTTTCTGTACATTGTACAACGCCAGAGCGATACACACTGGTGCACTTAGTGACCTGTTGTAACATTAATAAAATATTCAATGCAGTAGGTTGTCCTTGTCTGTCTGAAGGAGAATAGGAGAGAGACAAGTAGTAAAAAGAGCTTTACTTGTCTGGTGTGCCCACTTCAGGCCCTCTTGTGATGGGCCACAGTTTCCTGTGTTGGGCAACTCCAGAGCTCCTTAAGACCTGAACAGGAGCCACAGTGCTGCAACAAAACCGTGTGGGGATCCAGAGCAGTGGTAGGCATGTTTCCTTCACTTAGTTGCTGCTGTGCCTGCTCTGTTCTGCACTCACAGGTAACAAATCACTCAGAGTAAGGAAAAGACAGAATTGTGACTCCCTTTCTTCTCTGCATTCACCTGTGTGCTGGTTTTGGCTGGGATAGAGTTAGTTTTCTTCACAGTAGCTGGTATGGGGCTATGGTTTGGATTCGTGCTGAAAACAGTGTGGATAACACAGGGATGTTTTCGTTCCTGCTGAGCAGTGCTTACACACAGTCAAGGCCTTTGCTGCTCCTCACCCCACCCCACCAGCGAGGAGGCTGGGGGGGCACAAGAAGTTGGGAGGGGATGCAGCTGGGACAGCTGACCCCAACTGACCAAAGGGATATCCCATACCATATGACGTCATGCTCAGCATATAAAGCTGGCGGTAGAAAAAGGAAAGGGGGATGTTCGGAGTGATGGCGTTTGTCTTCCCAAGTCACCGTTACGTGTGATGGAGCCCTGCTTTCCTGGAGATGGCTGAACGCCTGCCTGCCAATGGGAAGGAGTGAATAAATTCCTTGTTTTGCTTTGCTTGTGTGTGCGGCTTTTGCGTTACCTATTAAACTGTCTTTATCTCAGCCCACGAGTTTTCTCACTTTTACCCTTCTGATTCTCTCCCCCATCCCACCGGGGGGGAGCGAGCGAGCAGCTGGATGGTGCTGAGATGCCAGCTGGTGTTAAACCACAACAACCTGGAGAATTTATTGGGCATTGAAAGGCATTTTGGCTCCAGTGCTTGAGAGGTGACGTTAGAAATGACATTTCCCTGGGCATACGAAGGGATTATGTCTCTACTCAGGCTATGGCTAAGGGATAACCAGGAGGTAAGTCAGCCAGAAATTGTGTTCCAAATTGCTGGCGTATATTCATAGCAGCTTCTTTCTCAGCTGTATCTCACTACTGCATAGACTGTGAACAACATACTGTAGAATGGGGGAAAAATACATAAGGCTGGTGGCCACAATGCATACAGGATGGTGTAATCAATCTTTAAAAGCAGTTTTTCTTTCTCTAAGTTCTGGGAATTTTCTAGATTATTTTCTTCTGCTAAGTTTTCTAGGAATTTTTGTTTATTTTGCATTTGTTTCTCAAAAGGAACTGTGTAACTGCTGTAGCTTTCCCTGCTACCGATACATTCCTGCATTAAAAATAAACAAATAAATAAAAAAATTTCAGGTATTTTATCTTAAACCTTTGACTTTATAATTCCAAATCAACCTATGGCAATAGGGATTCATGACCAGTGTACTCTTCTATATGGCCTCAGTCCAGCAAAGCACTTAAGCACATGCTTAATTTTAATTTTGAACTAAATGGGGCAGTGAATCATATGCTCCAGACTCAAATGAGGTTAAAATTAAAATTAACCATGTGTCTCTGCTTTCCTGGATGAGAGCTGGGTACACTATTTCCACTTCTTGCCAGCATTTCCATTACTAAGAAACATTTATTCTTCTCACTTTTTACCATCTAGTTCTTCATTGTTCTTGAATAGTTTTCTTTGCCTCTTCATCAGATAGATCTTATTTCTGTGAAAACCTATGACATCAATTTGGCATACGTAAACTGGTATCAAGATAGAATCCCAAGGCAGTCGCCCAGTGGAATTTTTTCTCTTTTGTCTTTTTGAGATTCCTTTAGCTTATTCCCATCACAGATATATAAGAATTAAAAAGCAATTTGAGACAGCTATTGCTGCCTCTCCTGATCAAAGAATTTTAAAATCATATTTGCCATATTGAGAATACCTTTGAGGCTGGAAGGATTTGTGGTGATTTGCAGTTGTCTGATTAGAAGCAAAAAATCAGAAATTAATTTCAGCCAGTTCTACATTCAACATCTTTTGAAAGATGGAGATAATGTGATCTCATTCCTACATGTTGTAAAGCATTCAGCTGGAGAATATCAAAATGATCTCTCATCCCTTTTATTAATATGGCACAAACTGCTTGATATCTATCAGAATAATGGGGTAATGTGCAGAAAGAAATGGAGTGAACAAATGTAAGTGGCTGACCAGAGTCTAGTTGTTTGTTTTTATTTTATTTTAAAATGTTATTCTGTGCAGGAAGGGCCCTGTTTTCAGCTTCTTGTAATTAGCCTAGAGCTTTGGGCCTGTAGATGTCTGAGGGATTGAATGCACATGGATTGTAGCAGTACTTAGAAAGGAGCAAGGCAAAACAAGTTGTCAGAAAAAAATAGGCACCTCTATGGTTGATATTCTTCAGCTGCTGGTTTCCGTTTCTTCTTCCCTTTGACTGCCTGTTATGAACTCAATGAAGAGCTTTTTTTCTCTCTTAGTCACTGCATTTCCTTGCATGATTTGATCCCAGCTTTCAGTGGAGCCTCATTCTCAGTTCCTTTTCAACACATAAGGGAAGGGGAAAAAAAAGGTTCCTCTTGCTGATATCAGGATCACATTTTGTAGTACAGTTGTTGTTAAATTTATTTTCCATGCTAATTTTCTGTGGCTGATTCTTACCTGTTAATGCTCCTAATGAGGGGGCTAGTCCTAGTCCTTTTGCATAAATAGGAAAGATTGCTAACATTATGAATTTATCTTAATAGTCCTGACTCTAATGATTCATTTTGTATCCATTCATTTGCTGTACATTTCCCTTGGTATTTAAATCTTCCACTTCAGCTAAATTGACATTATGCAAGCATTGGGTAAAGACTGCTTACAAGAAAGTTTAATTTATGGATGATTCTGAAGAGCCACCAGCACTATGTGAATTGAACTCGAGGTGGGAACTCCTCTTTCTTTACATTATCCAGTGTACACAGTTGTTTTGTGTGTCTCCCTTACATGCACAGCATTTTGGGCAAATAATCATTACCCTGATGAAGTTTAGGCATAGTAAATATGCAAAGATGGTGGAGATATCTCAATGCTCAAGCTGGATTTGCAAAGACTCATAAGAACTTAATGGAACTTCTTTTAATTTAGAAGTCCAAGGGAATTGAGGACTATAAGCAAGTGCATCCAATCCCAAGTGAACCATCCTTGGTTAGTTTTTAATGCAGAGAAACACTATTGGTGCTGACCTGATCAAGCAGAGAAATTACCTCAATTTGTAATTAGGGATAATTTCTGTGCTCTTCTGGCCAACATGGACAGAAAGAGGGCAGGCATGAGGACAGAGGCAGGTTCATTTTAACTTGATTGCTCTTGTTACCTGTACTATTGTGGGGTTGGCTTGGTATGCAATGGAAGTAACATAGTTGAGGTGAATTAGAAAGAAATGAATTAATATAATTTCTTAATATGCAACATTTAATTGTTTTACTTGTGTAAAGCATATCTAAATTAGTAAAGCTCATATTAGGAAATGTTACTGTGTGTGAAGGCCCCATCAGTAAGGTACGTTTCCTCTCACAGGTGACCAGCACCGTAAGATCCCATGTATGTTCATAGCAAGCACAAATGTTAGCTGACAGGCCAAGAAAGGAAATTTTGAACCTACCTGAGAGGACCTCCTAGAGTAGAGCTTAATTACATGGGCAAAGTTGCTATTTGTGTTTTTTTCTTTCATACTTGATAAGAATTAAGAAAATGAGGGCTGGGATTTTTTTTAAGGGCTGAAGACCTCTCAGTCAAGACAAGTGACAGGTGGTCTTTAATGTTGCAGCCAGCAGCTGTGTTCAGAGCTGAACAACAGCTTTTAAATATTCTCAGACTCCTACACAAATGTCCGAGGGCTTAATCTTGTAATATGTATATATATGCACTATTGCACGTAGGTAAGCCTTTTCCTCACCATGCTCTCCCACTCTTTATTTTGTCTTTCTCAGATTTTCCTCTTTTGTTTAAACATCTTTACCCTCTCTTTCTTTTGCTTCTTTTGATTTTGCCTTCATTGCCTGCCTCATTGCCAGTTCCCTGCAATTTTTTTTTCTAGTGCTGCCATGATCCTGTGGTGCTCCAGCATACCCTGACTCTTTTGGTGTTTGGGAGGAGAAGGGATGTCTCCACAGACCCCCAGATCCATGCCTTCATCACCTGCTGCTTGCTCACTCTGCTGTGTCATGTCCAAGATCCTGCTCTTGAGCAGTGTCTTAACCCTTTCCAGGCTGAGTGTGACCCAATCTGAAGTAGTTTATACACTGAGAGATAAGAGTTTTTCTCTGTGAAAAAATTCCTTTATGACATGACCCAGAGCCATGGGCAACAGGTAAGAAAAATCAGCAAAGCCAACCAAATGGAATATCCTGCAAGCCCAAGGTGAACTTGCATCTGCACAAGGCTTATTCTTCCCACCCTACCTAGTGAATGACGTGTCTTTAACCAGCTTTAAGGAAAAAAAAATCAAATAATGGACAAGACAAGAAATCTTAATGAAAAAGTCTATGGTGATAATTATGTCATAGAAATTAAAAAAGGTATTTTATCATTAGAAGTTAATCCCAGCTTCAATTTAGAGCAGGGATTCAGGGATTTTTATTTGTGATGTAAATGAAAGTGAATTGGAACCCTGGGAACTCCCAAATTACCATTGCCTGCAAATCCAACGTCAGAGCCTTGATGCTTTCACAAGACTGGAGGCGTATATTTTGTTGATAGCACAGCTTCAGTTCCAGGTTTTCTAGGGACCGTGCAAACACGCAAGACCTCCAGGTTACGCAGTTTAAAGATCACTGGTACCAGAAAAATGCCATGGCTCTGCCATGGCTCTGCTATTTCACAGACACTCTGGAGACTGAGGAGGCAATGTAGGGGCACACACTGTCAGACCACTTCTCAGGAGAGCAAAGTGTTGCCCTGAGATGCCAAATACCACTTCTGTGACTCTTGTCTCTGCACATTGCATCTGGATTACATCAAATTAAGCTAAATTATTTCCACTACTAAACAGATTTCATAGAATAGAATCATAGAATCATTTAGGTTGGAAAAGACCTTTAAGATCATCAAGTCCAACCATTAATCTAACACTGCCAAGTCCACCACTAAACCATGTCCCTAAGCACCACATCTACACGTCTTTTAAATACCTCCAGGCACGGTGACTCAACCACTTCCCCTGGCAGCCTGATCCAATGCTTGACAACGCTTTCAGTGAAGAAATTTTTCCTAATATCCGATCTAAACCTCCCTTGGCGCAACTTGAGGCCATTTCCTCTCGTCCTATCACTCATTACTTGGGAGAAGAGACTAACCCCCACCTCGCTACAACCTCCTTCCAGGTAGTTGTAGAGCGCGATGAGGTCTCCCCTCAGCCTCCTCTTCTCCAGACTAAACAACCCCAGTTCCCTCAGCCGCTCCTCATCAGACTTGTGCTCCAGGCCCTTCACCAGCTTCATTGCCCTTCTCTGGACACGCTCCAGCACCTCCATGTCCTTCTTGTAGTGAGGGGCCCAAAACTGAACACAGCATGCGAGGTGCGGCCTCACCAGTGCCGAGGACAGGGGCACGATCATTTCCCTACTCCTGCTGGCCACACTATTTCTGATACAAGGTACGTGGAAGAATGGCTACAAAGACTGCTCACCAGAGAAAGGGGCATGAATTCTGAGGTAAGGAGAATGACAGCACTGTGTCCGACATGAACTTAGGTTATAAATTTAGAAAAAAACCACGTTTAGTATCTTCTTAACAGGGTTGCTGGTACTCCAGCTACTCTATATTCCAATGATCACCCGTAATGTTAGATCATGACTTTGTCAATGGTTTGCAGAAATTGGATGTATGTGGTTTTTTTATTAATGGTTCTCTAGAAAGAAAGGAAGAATATTTATGTAGAAACTCTGATGTGGTTGGCTGTGCTGACAAGAAATTGCTGAAGAAAGGTCAAGGCCATAAGTGTAACGAGGAAGAGCTACAAAGGTCACTCATTAAGAGATCCATTTTGATTTTAGTGTGACTAGAAAGAATGTAGGCAGGGCTATTAGAATAACAGCCTGGCTTTGGAAATCCATTTGATAATGGTCATCTTGCAGTATAAATAAAAGTACGAATAATTTTTTTACTTAAGGAATAGGGAATCATAGAATAATATACATTTGAAGGAACCTATGGAAGTCTCTAGCCCAGCTGCTTGAAGCAGACGTAATTTCAATTTTAGTTTGGGTATCTCAGGACCTTGTCTGGTAAACTTTTTAATATCTCCAGTGATGGAGATTTCACAGCCTCTCTTGGCAGCCAGTCCCAGTGCTTAAACACGCTCATCATGAAAAATATTTTCCTTATATCCATGTGGAATTTCCCTTGTGGTAGCTTGTGACTGTTGTCTCTGCTTTCTCTGCATATCTCTGAGAAGGCTCTGGCTTTGCCTCCTCTATCATCCCTCCTTTAGGAAGTTGAACACAGTAATAAGATCTCCTCTGAAGGCTTTTCTTCTCTAGGATGAACAAATGCAGTCCTCTCAGCCTCTCCTCACAGGATAAGTGCTGTACTCCAGCTCCCAACCATCCTGGTGGCCTTCTGCTGGCTTCCCCCAGTTGGTAGATATCTCTCTTGAAAAGTGGCATCTAACTTTGAACCTTCACTTGAGGGATTTGAAGATAGTTTCTTGATTTAATGTCACTTCAGAAAGATAAAAGTTGGTGTGGCCAAATTCATCCCACCCAACTCTAGCTGGTACCTACTGGAGCCTATTTCTACATGCACAGAGACACCTCCAAATTCCTGGTCGGAGGCATACTACATACTCCTTTATTTTTATTACAAAAATAAAAAATAAGGAAACTCATGAATACATGTTGGCTCTATTCACTCAGTCCCACAGTCTGGGAGCTTAAGTTTGCGAGTCCAGTGCAACCAAACCCTTACACCAGGTATCCCTACATCATGTCAAACACGGCGTGTGCCAAAACTTTGCCTCAGAGTGCAGACCCCACACAAGATGTTTAGTATCCAAAAATTTCTGGTTTGTGGTTTCAGTCCACTTCTCTTTGTTCTAATTATGTATGAAAAGAATAAGGAGATGGTTTCTTTTACCTATTTCTCCTCTTCTTTGTAGTGTATTGATTGCTTTACACTTGCTTAGAAAGATCGATATTCCATTAGGTAGCAGAGGAGTAGCACTACAGCAGAAAACAGCCTGGCTGTTACCAAAATTGAAAGCTCAGTGTTGAAAGACAAAAGCTTTTTTTTGAAAGAATGAAAATCTTTTGGGTAACTGAGAAAATGACGGTGTATTTCTACAGACCTGCTAGCAGGGTGTAGCTGTTATCGTCAAGAGAAATTGTTTTGCCCATCTCCACCAAATCTTCATTAAGTTAAGAAAGTACCTGATAAATGTGCTGAAGGAAACAAGATGGCACCACGTAGGAGTGCAATAGAAGAACCATACAACGATGTTCTGTTTAACTTCACTGGTACATAGTGCATAGAGATCCACAGAGATATTGTCACACCTAATGCCTGTTTTGTCATGAAGCTTGTGTTTCTCTATTGTGAGACGACTTGTGCAAGTAAAGCCAGCACAGTTAGGCCTTCTCAGTAGCTATTTTCCAGAGTTTTGGAAAGTGTATGTGATGTTCTTCTTCTTTCATTTTCTTAATTGCATTTTCATAATGAATAGGAACCTGTATAATCATATAATGAGGCATTGTAATTATGATGGGTACAGATATAATTAAAAATCTGTACAATATATCATGAATAAATGCAGGTTTTCTACAATGAAGACATTTTTAAAGATTAGCAAGGGAGTTATCTGTGTTTGCAGATTTGGAGTCAAACGATTTGCTAGCTAATGGAGGTATGAACCTATTGATTTCCAGCGCTTCGCATATTTAGCAAAAAAATGTAGCCTGACATTCCTGGACATTTTCATTAATATTTCCAAGCCTCAGCAGAGCCCAGATTCCTCCCTGTACAGTCGCTATACAACAGATGTGGGGAGCCCTTAAGAAATTTTATTATCGAGACTCTGTTTCTCTGATGTCCAAAAAAACGGGGCATGAACAAATTTCAGGACTGGCCCCACTGTGTTCTCTAGGGAGTGACACTGGTGATAAGTTTGACTCTTGATGCACAAAAGGTTGCTGCACTTGTTTAAATGCTTGAATGGGCCCTGGAATTCCTGTAAGTCCTTTATATCAGGTGCATGTTTTAACTTTAGGGCACAGTGGTATCCTTGATATAACCCCAGAATTCTTCCAGATTATTATTTTTAAGAACTTGTTTTTGTAAATATAGATAGAATTTAATATTGAGCTCATTTTGCAATACATTTTTTACTAAAGTAAATTCCTTTAGAAATAATACTGAGATTTGACTTAATGTCATTTTTTTAAAAAAACAGTTATATTAGAGACAAAGTGCATTATGCTCACATAGAGCTTCCCTTTATCATATGTGGGGAATGTTCTGGATAAAAAGACCCCTTGTTCAGCGCACTGTACTCTTCATTACGTATGTCAGAAAAAATATAGGTATAATGTGGGTTGGATTTTGACTCTAATTTTGACTTTTCTCCTCAAATAATATCAATGGGGATTATGCAGCTAAAACTCTGTGCACTTAATGCCATGAAACCCTTCATTGTGCTTGAGGGAAAAAATGGGAAAGCAGAAAATGGTTACTCAAGGACATAACATTTGAAATGGCCATAAGCCAATAGAGTAGAAGATGTAGTAAAGCCTGGAGAGTGGTGATTAAAAGTGAATGCAGTGATGCTGAGCAGAGTTGTCATTTTCAGTGACATTAAACAGTTTTGGCTGAAGGTGAGTAGAAATTTTTTGCCAAAATAACTTTTTTGCTAGTATTTTTAGAAAAAGCTCACAGCTGACAGGATACTGATGTGGGTTGTTTAGTTCTCTGATTATTTGGGGGTTTGGTTTTGGTATTTTTTTTTAGTGAGGGAAAGGTTTTATGATCTGCCTTTCTAATAAACTATGCTAAATTTAGAGATAAAGTGAATAGGAATTACAAATTTAAAGGAGGAATTTCTCATACTTTCATATTCATTCCCCTTCAGTCCCATCACTGTTAAAACTTTATCATTCTCTGGAACAAAGTAATTTCAAGCACTTCTGCGTTACCATTTGGGAGAACACTGGCCAACCCTGGGTGGTAATTAAACACGCTGAGGACATGAGGAGGATAGGATTAGTACTTCATGCAGGACTCGTGGAAGTAATGAATTAATTGGCTAGTGCTATTTGGGAAGGGACTAGTTCCAACCTTGGTTGTTTTCTGGTAAGCAAATAGATAATAACCAATAACGGGGGTCAGTGATAGAACATGATAATGTACTAGACTTGATTTGGGGGGATGGACAGAAGGGGAGAACAGCATTTCAGCAGACTGTTGAAGGAAAGGCAGATGTCTCACAAACTGCTGCCCTTTCTGCAGACGACAGGCAGGAGCAGAGAAACAGAGGTAACATTTAAATCAGCCCTGATTCATTGAAGCTGTTCCAATATGATGGCAGGATTTCGCAAAGCTATGAGGTGGGATTTTCTTCAGCAGCTAGCTTTTCTTGACAAACCCGTCCATTTGGTCTTGCTGTAGTAGGTATTTTGCATAGGTGTTGTTCCAAGGGGTGAGATTAGCATGTCTGCTGCCAGCATGGGCACAGCAGCAGCTGCCTTCCAAACAGGCCAGGCAGAATCTGGGCCAGAATGGCAATTGTTGGTGACGGAATTTTCTCTCTGCTCTGTGGTCCTTTGGCAAAAAAGGATGTGGTTTTTTTGCCAAGTTCATCATTTGAACCCTCCAAATTTTTTTTCCAAAGCAACTGGGCTTCAACTTCAAAGCTCATTAAGTGTTGAGTTTTGTTACTCTTGCCTTGTGATAAAGAGGAAAAGAAACCAAGTTCAAAAAGCTAAAACAAATGGCATATATGATCAATTTAAAAAAAATTATTTTAAGAATCTCACTTGGTTTTAAGTCAAAGCATAAAGCATACACCCTTCTCTTGCATCTCTTATCTACTGATTTTGTTAAAGGTGAAAAAAGAGACATCGTGTCCACTTTAAGCACCAGCTGCTAGTTTACAAATCATCCTTTTTTTTCTTTTCGGTTTTTTTTTTTCTTTTCTCCCTAGAGTGGAGGATTCCTGCACTGATGTGAAAAGTAGGATTATACTAATTGCTCAGTTCAGTGACTCCAGTCTTATGCTTGCACCACGGAGAGCAAAGCTTGGCTTCTGCTTTCTCCCAGTTTCTCTCCTGGCTGTTCTGTGTGCAGGCGAGAAGCTTTAGCCCTTTGGCTTGGGCTCTCAGCTCATCTTCCCAGTATAGTGTTTCTTGGCTTGTGGGCAAACTTCCCCCGGTCATGAGAGTAAGCAAGGAATAGTCTCAGTTTTTAGTAACATTGAAGCCGGCAGTGCCTTCTGACATTATCCACATTTACAGTATCAATAAATATGTTTACTTGCAGTTCCTGCGACAGAGTCATGGTCCAGGGCTGCCTGTGGGAATCTTCTAGGCCTTTTGTCTCTAATTAATCACAAAATATATATGTTAAATTATTGATAGAAATAAGTTATGCCCTTCAAAAGCACAAATTATTTAAAAGGCTTTTAATACCTTCATCTCTCTTCTGTCTCCTAAATAACTCTTGCAGAGACCTCTTATCTGTTTCAATATTGGAGGCTTCTAACTTCCATCGGTATTTTTGTCCCCTGAAGTTGTGACTGCATGCGAGAAAGTGTAGACTTGTATTTTCTACACAGTGTGATCTGAGAGGAAAAACAGAAAATAAACATGCGGAGAGTGGAGACGGTAGATTCTTTAAGGCCTATGTGTAGGCCTTGGTAGGCCTGTGAGGTCCTTTGCAGGGTTTCAGAAGGGCAGCGGGGCATTTGCAGTTGGATGACGCCAGCACGACAGGGTGCACAGGCGTTAAATCCTCCGCCCACCTTCTTGAGCTGGCCGAGCGCGAGGCAGCGCTGTCCAGAAGCCGCTCACCCGCCTGTCGCGGCACGGTGCCGGGGCGGCCGCACCGCCTCGCTCGCCGCTCCAGTGGTCGCCCGGGCAGGCAAGTTCAGGCAAAAAAGATGCATGTAACTGGTTACTGTGGTGTAAATGACTTTCTTAACCTCGCATTCCAGCTAACCTCGCGGGAACTGAAGATTAGGTAGGATGTAGTGAGGCCAGAAGACCGTACTGTGTGACGGGGAGGGAAGTGGTGCGGCCTGGGTAGCAAATGGAGGGGGCGATCCTGCCTCTGGTGGTGTGACGCTGCCACAGGAGGAAGGTCTCGCCAGGGAACACGGGCGTGCGTGGTTCCAGCGCTCACACACCAAGATTTAATCCACAGGCTTAAAAATTGAAAGATACCTGAAAAAGTAATTGCAGGAATTTTTTTTTTCCTCTAAAGGTAATATTTATGTGCAAAAATCACACAGCTAAAATCCAGAATTAAGGTATCCATGGACATTATTTTCTAAGCATCTGGCAAAGTATTTCCAGAAGGGGCTATAATTAACAATGTTTTAATGCCACCAAGGGGCATTTTTCTGCCTACATTATCATTAACGTAGTTTTTCTCAGCGCTCCACTGCTTAGGAAAAAAAACAAACAGTTAAGAAAGGACTAGCCATCAGTGCAGAAAATCAGCAAAGTCCAGTTAAAATCACTCCAATGGGCTATAAATCAGTAGAAACCAATTTTCTTGCATTATTTGAAAACCAGCGGTTTTCCCCATTAATAAAGTGACCAGAACACTGACCCTTTAATGCTGCTGAGCAATGGTTTGGATTCCGCTGGAGTAAAATTCATCCTGAAAGCAACCTCCTGAAACCAGAGGCTTGGCACCTGTACTAAACTTGTCCGACTCAGCTTGTAAGCATTGAAAACATTTATTATATTCATACCTTGCCAAGGCACTAGGTTTTCTTCTAATCTGTGTTAAACACATCACCAAAAATCCACCCACACAAGTAGAAATTGTGCACTTATCTAGGACAAAAGCTGTCCTTAGTTTTATAAATCTTTAGTCCTAAAAATAGGTTTCCTGTTGCTGATGAAGGCCAGGGTTTCCTTAGCATTTAGAAAGGCTGACATTTTACATCATTTATTCTTTCTTTGTTGAAGAAATAAAATGGTATTTTTATTTAAATATAAAATGAAATTATTAGGAGATGGAACCTGCAGAGCCACAAGATGGAAGGTAACTCCCACGAGAGTTGGGAGGTTGTTAAATTTATGAATTAAAATAATTGTTAATGTACATGCTGTAAAAAGGTATGTTTTAATATTGTGACTCAGCCTTCTAAAAGGGACAAGAATGCAATCTGTTTACTGTTTCTTAGCTTTGCAGAAGAGATGAGAGAGGCTTTTTCCTCATTTTCTGGAGTAACTTTCACCAGAGAGGAAAAAAGTTACGGGAACTCTTTATTCTTTCTGGATGAAATTTACACTGTGCAGGTGGGCAGCATTTGGACTAAATATTAAGAGGAAAAAAAAAAAAGGCAAGGATTATGTGAGGATTTCCATTGCACATATGCTTCTGGGCAGGACTGAAATTCCTGTAGGGCGTACCAGTAGTTCCACAACTCTTTTTTTGGGTGATGGACAAAACACAAACTACTTCCCTGGGAAACACATCCTGTTTCAACTGTGTCTATTGCTATCTTGTGATGGCTTTAGAGAAACATTTCTGGCATATTCATCATAAATGAAGCTGCTTTTTAAATTTAAAAACTTAGCAGACTATTTCAAGGCTTATTTTCCAAATATTGAAATACTGGGGGGGGGTGAGATTGGATAGAGAAAAGAAGGGTTAAAAAAAGGAAAGATGTTTTCAACTAGCAAATGGAGCATCTTTTCCTGTGTACTGAAGTAGTGATGGTTCTTTTCAGTGCAGCTGCTGTATGCATGGGAAGATGGGTCAGATTTTACATAGCATTCAAAAGTGCTGAAGAAAACTAGTGAAAACACCTGTGTCAACTCAGCTGCACATCTGTGATGCACTAGTGTCTATCTGTGCCAATGGGGTTTGGCTAGAGAGCTGTTCCTTTCCCAGCAAGAAAAGGAGAATTCTGGCAGAAACTCCTTTTGCTGAGTCTTTATTCATGTATGTTACTGCTTATAAAAGTGTTTAATTGAATCTAATTTTGCTTGTAAGCTCTCTGGGGCTGGGGCTGCCTTTGGTACAGTGCTTGCGTGGCATTAGCCACTTTTATAAAGTGTCTGTCTAGATGGGAATACAGACATGGTAAGAGGAATATATTCTGGTCCAGGAAACTGCAAAGCTCCATTAAAAGTAGTGATTGTGGTCTCTTTGGCCTAGAAATGTCTAGGAATGAGAAACAGATTTCAGATCCAAACATTTTTTTCAGTTGATGTTATTCTAGATTACCAGGACTGGGAGTAAAACTAATGCTTTTTAGTCATTTTAGTGAATTACTTTTTCCTTAAAAAATGTTTTCCACTCATTCTTCTTTTTGTGCAGTGAAATAGAACAAGTGTCTATAAGCTGGTCACTTCTTTTTCTTTTTTTACCTTGGTCTGTTCTCTAATATTAAAATATTAATATTATTATTAATATTAAACTTCGGGATTACTCCAGTTGGAGGAAGTAGATTTTTATTTTTACCCTTCAGTAACTTTAAAAAAAAAGTTTAGCTTTTCAAAATTGTACTGAGTCAGAAGGAAAAAAAAAGAAAAAAACCTGTAATTAACAATTTTCCTCTTTTATTGTGTGCCAGAAAGGACAGAGGAAAAATATAAGAACAAAAAGACAAAAATTAAATGGTCTTTACTGAAACAGCGTGGAAACAACCAATGCTGCTAAAAAGTTTTCCGCTTTAAAAAATTCCAATCTTCACAAATAGAAATGTTCACCAGCTCTCCTTCTAAAGAAAGGCTGAATTAGGTCAAACCAAATTACCATGTTACAATCAGATTGACTGAAAATTGGATCTAATAAAACACGAGAAATTACATTTTTTTGCCTCCTTTGTGCATGGTTGGAGCTCTGACAATGCCAGCAGTAGTAGATGCTTAGGGAAAGAGCATAAAAAATAAAGCAAATACTGCTTGCGCTTTCCTTGTTATATTCTCCCCTCCTTCTACCAATCAGCAATGTAAGGACTTCCTGAGCCAGAGGTTGCATCTGCTCTGTTGTGCTTAATAAGCATCAATGGACAACCTCACCTCATAGCTTTCAGGGGTCTCCTTCTGAACACTCTTATGTTTACTCTCTGCGATATCCTGTGCCAATTTTCTATGACAAGAAACAAGTGAACAAGGCATTTGTTTAATTTTTAGTAGCTGGTCTATATACTTATTTCAAAATGACTGCATTTGCTGCAATTTATACCAATCTATGCTGATAAACCTTCTCTTTGCTACATCGCATCCCCTTGCTCCTACCGCATCTGCATCTACTGTTAGTCCTATGATGCTTTTTACTAAGATAAAACCACTTCAGGGATTCCATCCAATATCATAGATGTGGACCAAGCAACAGGTTCATTGGGGTGACAACAATGATAACTAAGACCTTTTGAATCAGTGTATTGAGTGCCTTAGGACATTGAGGTAACCTGGCTTGTACTTTTGTACCCTGCACTTCCCAGCCAAAGCACCGCCTCCCCCACCTTTCTCTCCACAGGAGCTGGAAGCCAAGGTCTGTACCTGACAGTTTTACAATGCATCAGGCAAGCCTGAACTTCAGCTGACATATTTTGAATTGTTTGTCAGATTAACACAAAGAGAAGGAATGCATACCTTGGAGACTAGGAAGAAGAGTAAGCATACTTAAGGCCGTAGGTTTTTTCTTCTCCAGCATCTAATGATTTAAAGTAATTTTTGTGTGCACAGTCCTTGCATAATCCATTTCTGCACTCGGGAAGGAGAGAGCAGGAGGAGCAGAGAGCCAATATGGGTCACCAGAGTGATTGCTTCACTTACTGGGTTATGCAGGGCCTTTCTGGCCAGCAGGCACTGTTTTGGGCAATCAAGCCTACGCATTGTCATTCCTGCCAAGGTTCTCAGATTGGAAGTGGCAGTCACACAAACGTCTCCCACCTCACACTTTCCCTGCAGCCTGGCCTCTCTCTTGCTCATTCATGGTTCTGTGCTGTGTCCCCTTTCTCCTGTAGTGTCTGCCAGGTGCATCGGAATCACGCAGGACACAGCTGAGGGTGACTCTGTGCCCCAGCCAGGAGGCATCTTCTCCTTGGCTCCTTGCAGCTTTGCTCTATAATCTCATCTCTCCCTTTGACTTTATCTGCATCCTCTGTTCTACTGATTTGAAAGCATTCAATTCAATCTGCAAATTGTCCATGGCTTACTAGACCTGAGATGGTTCATCCTGCCTGTGGATGGGGCACATTGGCACTTTTCACACCGATCTGCTTTGAGAATCAGCTGTGAGAGGGGGTAAATCAGCTGTTCTGGGATAGGCACTGCATTCTTCCGCTGCTCTGCAGGGTTGTCGCAGCGTGGAGCAAGATGGTGTCAATGGCCAAAATTCACCCCTGTACAAAAAGCCTGTGCAATTGTTCAAATTCTAATTTAATTCTTAGATCAGGATTTTCAGGTTATGTTTTGTCCTGGTCTTCTGCAAATGGGGAGACTTGCCTTTAAGTGAATGAGAGTTTTTGAGTCAGATGCTCCAGAACTAAATGCCTTCAGAAAATTCTCTAAAATGGATGCAGTTTGTATTATATAATGACTTCAGATGATGCTAAATTGACTTTCAAGAAGATGAGGAGAGAGTATCAGGAAGATATTTTGTCCAAAAAAAAAAAAGCTGGGTAGAATATAGTGTTCACAAGCCTTATCCCCATCTGAACTGTTCAAATCTTGCTCAAATTTCATTGTGCATTTTTTTTTAATTGAGTTATAAAGTTACTTGTAATTGCAGAGGTATATCAGCATCTGACACAGGGAACTGGGGAAGAAACTGAATTAGATTAACTGTTGTTCTTTATTTTGATGTGTTAGCTTCTGTGTTCCTATGATAGAAATCTTTTGTCTTATCCAGCACAAAATCAATGCTAGTTCTAAATCCCTTCTTCAGAGGACTTGGCAAATACATAATGGAATAGCTATCATTTCTTAAATAATCCAAAGCAAACTGAATTTTCCTGTTACTCCTGCATAGTCTTTCCAACATCATTAAAACAAGCAGCTCACTCTGCCATAGGAATTTTCCTCTTTTCTTTGTTTTTCATAAAAGATGAGAGGTTAGAGAATAGTTTTTCTTATCTGCTTGTTTTGTGTCTTAAGCACTATCTCTTTTTAATAAAATGTTGGAGATAAGCAAATAAAATACCTCATGAGAGTCTTCTACCAGTGATTAACTGAGAAATTAAACAGTCTATCATTCACACATATTCCTAGGTGACCCTTCTCAAAAGCTTTGCAACAGAACCTGAAAGCTTCCTTTCATAAGCCTTCAAGAGCTTAATGAAGTAGAAATCATACTTTTTTCTTCCTATAAAAGAGGGTGTATTGTATGTGTATGTTGGAAATTTATTTGGCCCTCATTAAGAAGAAAAACTGTATGAGACTGACTGGACCCTGGCATGACACCGAGCGGATATCTGCAGAATCCTCTCTATGGCTCTGCTGGTGCAGCTCAAGCCCAACCCAGAGTACTCCTGTTGTTCTCACTTTGGCTTTCTTGAGAAATGGGGCTGTCAATTGTGCTGAACTACAGAGTGGTTTTGTGATGCCTGTAAACATCCACAGGGGATGCAGCCACTGCTTTCACTTCTATGCTCTCAAGTTAGTTCCCCAAAGATGAAAAACTTTAACCCACTGAGCAGTCTTCCCTGGTGGGGAATCTATTCTAATGTCCCATGAATCCAGGTCAGGAACAAAAAGCATCAGAAACATTGAATCTCTCATCTATCTTCCCATGTCAGATCATTATTTTTATTTTATTAATCACTACTTTCTAAAAAGTTTAGTTTTTCCTCTTAGTAGAAGTCCTACTGGCTGTGTAACTGCAGATACATGTGCCCTGCAACGTGACCCCAGTACTGGGCCCCCGGATCAGGATTTCTCCTGGAGCATGCTGTGGCTCCTTCCTTGCCACGTTTCAAAGGAAATCAGGCTGAAGAGGGGAGATCGTGCAGAAGAGATCAGGCAGGAGTGATATTTGGTAAGGACATAAGCAAATCATTCTGAAGTAGGAGTGTTCTTCTCCACCTCTTTGGACATACCCAGTGATTTTGTGGTACATATCTGAAATGAAGGAAGCTAAAGAAAGTGAGGCTTCCCATAAGCTGAGAGAAAGAATAAAAAACAAAAAAAGAACAAACGTTCTGTAATGCCATCATGAGCATGTTGAAGATGATGGACTGTAAGTATAAAATGTATATGTTACTTTTTAGTTTTTTGCTTTTCAAGATGTTTACAGCCTTGAAGTCCTTTCTTGCAGCTCTGCAGCTGAAGGTTTGTGTTTCTTTCACAGTATTCAGCATGCTGAATCTCCACCAAAGTAGCAGGATGGCCTGCTCAGAAAAAGGATGAATGTAACCTACGGCTCAAATAAACAGGCCCTGCTCCTTTTGACCTCTTTCCCGGAAACCAGTCATTCTTACATGGATGTAAGTATAACCATCATGTGAAGAAAAAATCTTTTCCTTCCACATCACCTTTCCATTCCCCCTGCCAAGCCATGCACGACACTGTCACAGCTAATCTTCTCTCTGCAAGTGGTTGGCAGTTGGATTGCCAAACAAACATGTGTTTGACATTCACCTTAGTTCTTGTTTAATGCCATAGCTCCAGGATATAAGATTTGAGTTGAATCATGTTTGACCAATAAACATTCAGGTTTTAGGCATAAACACGCAATTTTGTGTCTGTTATCTCTAGTTGTATCACAATGTTTTGCATAGGAAGTATAGCATTAGCCTTTACGAACTGTATCTTTAAACTGTAACATGAAATTATTTAACCTTCCAAGAGCTCTTTGTATTTTCTGCAATGAAAACTCTACAGAGAGAGTCAGTAAGGCATTTTTGTGGCTTCTTGTACTGAGACAGGCCCTCCCATTAATTTCCTTCCTTCTCTCTCTCTCCTTACTGAACACCATTAACTAGAAGAGCCAAAGAGATGCTATGATGGAGATTACTAGAATTTAGGAATAGCTCAAGTGGAAATACTTAAGTGACACTCTCTTTTGTGCCTCAAATATTCAGCAAGTGTTTAAGGACTCGGGAAATACTGAAGTGGCAGAATGGCATAAAGGAGCTGTGTTAGAAGGGAAAACTGAATTTAGTAAGTGCAACTTCTTGTTAAAATTCTTGAATGATGGTAATTTTTTTTTTTTAGCCTGGTAGATAAGAACCCCAAAGGACACAAAATAAGGTTTCAAAATTAAATTTGGACTTTACAGGATGTATGGAAGGAACAAATTAAGGAGCTTACTGACTTCTGCTTTCCCTCCAGACTGTGACAGATTCCTTACTTGATGTGAAGAGAGTATCTGCTCCCTGCCCAGTATCCCTCTGCATTTAATTTGGTTGTGCTTCATGTTTTGCAGAGGAATCAAAAGTTTTTGCAATAATATCATCTGTTTGAATCTGCTGAACTCTGTTGTGCCAGGTATTGTGGGAATGCAAAATAAAAATATGTTCCATGGCTCAAAGAGGTAGCAAGCTGTATGTCACACAAAAGATACCAGGGTTGGTAGATAAATTTGGATAAAGAGATGAGCTGGAGGAAGCAGTGAGATAATGTTGTTAAAATGAGACTAACATTGTGAAAAAGCAGAGTGTAAAGAGGTGGTCAGAGAAGGATAAAAGGTGGATAGATGGAAGGTCTTCTGGCAGTTCGGGAATTCTGTGGTGGACACTGCTTCTCCACCCACCACTGTAGCTGCACCGTGAACTGCTTATGTGCACATCAAGAGGAGAACCATTTCAGTTTGGAGTATCTTCTGTATTTTCTTATTCATTGTCTGACATTGCCTAAAATCTCTCTCTTTCTACCTTTTTTTTTTTTTTTAATTACCAAGTTGTCTTACATTTTGTGAACATCAATTCTTTCCAACTTGTTTTAGTGCTCAGGGGATACCTTACATTTGTCTTGTCCATCATATTGCAGTTGTACATGCTCATGTGTTGTTATTTCCCTAGACATTAAACTGAAAGAGATGGAGTGCTTTCATTTCCTGTTTGCTTTCATCTTGACTTCCCTCTGAATGTTCTTGGTACATGTATTCATTAAGGATGCACTCATCAGCAAATATAAATAAATGATATGGAAAGAAATATCCATCCCCTGCTTCTAGAGAACATAGTGTTACATATTTTGTAGCTGACCTGGCAGGATATTGAAAAAAAATTTTTTTTCCAAGGTTCATTCAAATGACTATTGGAACTGAGAAAACCTGATTTGTTGGTAGTGTTGTGAAATCAATTCATTCATTTTGTTTAATATGGATATTTTAATGTGCTCTCTTTCTGAAATGTTCATGGAGCCATTAAAAACTTCTCCCTCTTTTAGTTATTCAACAGTATCTTCACTGAAGTGCTTTCAAAGCAATGAGAAAAGGGATAATGAATAACAGCAAAGGAAACCATTGAGACTCTTTGTAGTAAACAATCTTTCATTCTTTGTGTCACAATCACACAAATTCACAAAAACAAAATTCATGCTGAAAACACATAATGAAAAGACCACACAAAATCACACAAACAAAATTCCAGCCCAGGTGTTCTGTATTATCTTTTAACAGCAGCCTTAGGATGATTATTAGTGATGTTCTAACTAGCATGATGAAGAGAGTATAAGTGCCTAGATAAAAGAATAAATATTTGTATAGAACATAAACCACCGGAGCAGCTTTTTTGAGCTCCAAAACTACATTCATTTGTTCTAATGTGAAAATTATACAATAGCAACCTGAATATACCAATAGTACTGGATTTCTGATTTCAGCAGATTTGGCCTGAAATCTACTGTTTCATTTAGATTTCAGCTTTTGGAAACTCTCTTTGTTCCTTGATTGTGAACCTCATCTTGCATAAATCACACAGCCAAAAGCTCCAGTGGTGCAACACAAATTTGCTTGCAGTAGGAAGAAAGGGATCACAGTTAAAGTGTATCAGCTTTTGTTACTATTATTACTAATTCCTATTGCTGTCATGTGTTGACCTACCCCAATCCCTGTTCTGCTGTTTATTGATGTTATTATTCAGTATTCTGGAATATCAGAAAATCTGTATCATCTTCAAACAGGCTTGTACTGTTATAAATTGGTCTTTTTCTTTATACAAAGAGACAGCTAGCAAGATCGTTCAGAAGCTGTTCCACATATTCTTTTTTGCACTGTGTGCACGATGCTTGATTAATATAGAAGCCTAGTCAATTTATTAAGGCTCTATTCAGCCGAAATATTGTATAATATAGGCATTCTGCTCCTTTTGACCTGTTTAGCAAAAATGTAGCTGAATAGTCCAGATGAGGGCAAAGGATGCACAATAAGCACTGCACAATTTAATAATCTTAACTTGCTGAGGCATTTCTCAATACAATCTATGACATGGAAATCCAGCTAATGGGAAAACTGACTGTTTCAGTAAATTTAAGGGTAAAAGCTGCATGTGGAAACAGGATTTGGTCTTAGAGTCACTATAAACTGGAAATTATGTAGCAAATCCAAGCCCTCCTAAATGTTGTGGTGATTTTTTTTTTTTTAACTAGATAGAGTTAAGCGGAAATTGAATAGTGGGAACATTATTTCTAAAATAATATTTGAAAACTTCCTGTTGCAAAGTATATGCTGTATTATTTTCCTATGTAGAGGATGCCTTAAGGTGAAAAAATACATAGGAAATTAAAATAAATTTGTATTCTCAGTTAAAGTTGACAGATACTTACCAGCACCTCTAGAAAATTGTGTTAAGATGATGCCCTTTACATAAAATGTAACTATTTGAATCTACAATTCAAATCCAGGGGATACAACCAACATCCCGTTGTCATAGGACTGTAAGTGCCTATCCCACTTTCATTTTATAATACTAGGGATAAATTAAATTTAATATAATTCAAGTTTAAACAAAGCTGCACCTTCTCCATGATCTGGAGATAAATAGAAACACTTTACTGAAAACATTAGCTATGTCCAGCCTGTTACCAGAAAGCCATGCGAATAACTTGAGATGTCTTCTACCATCAGCTAATTGACAAAACTTGCCTGACTATTTATTTCCTTTCACATTTCTCTATTAACTCATTAATGATAAAAAAATATTTCTCTGTAACGTGGTAGTGTTTAAGGATGGAAGGCGAAGTGGCATATTATTCCCTATTTTTATGAGTAGTTTAGTTGCAATTGTCTCTTGTGTGGAAGTTCTCAACTCCTTAGGCAGATGGAGAGGAAACTGCAAGCTGACACTGAAAGCACACACAGGGAGCTTGGTGCCTCTCACCATGTTCTTAATTAGCATCTGTAGGTGTTAACAGTGTGTATGTGGTGTCTCAGGTGCAGCCTTATTTTACATCATTCACAGTATTTTAAGTAGGGAGAAGTCTCTGATGAGAGCAGATGGCATGGGCAGTAATGTCTCTTCTACCTTTCTGACTTTTCAGCATCTGCTTTGA
Organism: Calonectris borealis; assembly: GCF_964195595.1. Lineage (NCBI taxonomy): Eukaryota > Metazoa > Chordata > Aves > Procellariiformes > Procellariidae > Calonectris > Calonectris borealis. The sequence continues at coordinate 4,843,922 of NC_134327.1, forward strand.
GCTTTGGACCATTACTGTGCTTCCCAGAAACATAGTCATTAAAGGTAAACACAGTCCATTTTCATTAGTGTGGAAAACAAGAGTAGAAAACTGCTTTCTTCTACTTCTTAATGTAGTAACTGAACTAGTGGAATTCTAAAAGACAAAAGATGTTTTTCTCGTTATTGTTGGAGAAACATTTAACAGTCAAATGGATTCTTCTGAGTGCCACAATTTTTTTCTTACTTATGTAACCTCAATAAAGTCATGACTAGATGAAGCTCTTGTCCTTCTGTGTTCAACATACCTAAATAAATGAGCCTGTACAGGGGGGCATCTCTGGAAGGGTGGTACCCTCTCAACCCTGTAGCCAACAGCAGGCCATTAATGTGCTCTTCTAATATTAAATCTCTCTCTTACATGATGTCTACTGTCTAAAACCCATCTGAGTATTCAGAGGGGAGACTGAGCTTGTGTCTTGTTTCAGAATATGACAGATTTGAGAATCTGTGAGGGTTTTGATGTACTACCAAATCTAAATGCACTCTTCCAGTTTATAAAAGTTTAGGTGCATTTTCAAGGTCATCTTAATTGTTAAATAGTTCATTTAAAGCTCTATAAGTGTATAGTGTATCTGGTATAAAAGATGCCTTGATCCAGAAAGATGTGAAAAAGCTCAAACGTTTCAGTGGGATGAAGAGGGCATTTCATACAGTTATACTTAAGGAACATGGGTAAGTGCTACATTGTATTAGGAGAGGACTGACTATGAGAAAAATGTAGGATGCAATTTTGTGTTGAGGCAACAAATCCAGGAAATACAAATTTTTATCTATGAGTTCTGAAACAGATATCACTAGAATTTTTTTCTTTTTAGCCAAGTGAGATGTAAATTTGTGAAAATCAAGTAAACTGGAATCCCACTCATCTTGTTAATTCTGCTTCTGAATTTTCTTTACTCTTTTTCTTAATAACAAAAGTAAGGTTACACCAGTCTTTGTGCACAATAGCTCATTTCTCTCCTGTAGATACTTTGTGGAAATCTCAAAATAGAACAATGGAGAAGTAATGAGGGTAAAATGTCAGTTTGTTCGCATACTGAAAATATAATCAGTGCAATTTGTCAGACTCATCTGCCCTTTACTAGATAAGCATTGATAAAGATTCATCCTTACAAGTCCTTAGACTAATCCTTAGAGTTCCTTTTCTTCCAGAATTCTTTGCTAAAAAATGTAATTTTCATGCTGTTCATTGCACTGCAATTTTTGATCCCTTGAAACCACCCTATAAACAAGTCTATGTCTTCTGACACTTCTCGTATTTCTAGATGTATTCTTAGATATTCCTAAGTGTCATGGAAGTTGGCAGCAATGCTTCAGAGAGCTAAGCACCAGGTCCTGGGAACTGCTGCTCTCCTTATACATCAAATATTTAAACAAAAAACAAATTATTATATCATCACAGGTGGTTGCTTCCACTAAATTCCTTATTGCAGAACCTAGGACTAGAATGAGGTGAAACATGAAGAAACTCTTATGGAGAATACAAAAGTGAAGCACAATCTTAGACCTTTGGAGGTCTTTGTTCTAAAGACTAAATTAGATGTTCTACACCTAAATCGTGTCCACACAGAATTTACTGTGAAAGTGAGACCGTATACTAACAGACTTAAACATATGATATACATGAATGTGACCTTTAAACTACTTTTCCAAGTTTCCACATGCTGCAGAGCTGAGTAAACAAAGGATAATATTTTACACTCAGCAACTTTTTGAAGATACTTCTGTTCTTCTCAAATCTCAATGACACACATCTTTTTTAAATGAATTAATTTCTGCAACTTTCATTGTCTAGCCTATTCCTGGCTGTAGAATGAAAGCATTGACCTTGACTCAAGAAATCCATAAAGATAGAAGGAATCAATTTAAAAAATGTAGCGCTTGTGAAGGAGACAAATCTGCTCTAACACTTTGAACTATGTGGGGTTGCAGATCATTACTGCAGTGCTTTCTAACTCTGCTAGCACCTCTGCCTTGCTGACATTTTCATGTTGACCTAAATCTATAAAAACCCAGTCATGTTTCTTGTTATGATCTATTAAAAGTTGGTGCAATATGGCTATACAGTGAAAAGTCTTTAGGCCTGCAGATAAACTGATTTTTTCTTGGCTGATCAAAAGACACATAAATCAGTCACAACTTAACTTCATGATCACTTCTTTTCCATGTATTCTCATCCTCCTTTAAACTGTACTTTTCATGTTTCAATATCAATTTTACTTTAAAAGCATGAATTAGAAAGGGAAAACTTAAAAATCATGAATTTAAAAATCTACCTATTTCTCTTTTCAGTTGTAAACTTTACTTTGGAAAATCCCTTCTACCATGAAGCCATGTGCCCCAAAGGATTAACGAAAGAAATGAAAATAATCATTTTGTTGCGATGGGGTGTTATTGGTAAGTGTTGCCAAAGCACTCTTGAGACTTTCACAGGATTAAAATGCATATGTTTGTAGTGGAATGATGTTAACAAACCAATGTCCTAGTGCTACATCCAAGGGCTGCTGATATAGTGCTCTGAATTATTTAAAGTATAAATGTGTAAAGATGGCTTTTCAGACTCCCCGTGGACTCAAATTTGGTGTTATTGCTACAGTTACTGCTCCTCTTTTGTGTATTTTTTCCAATAGATTATTTCAAAGTACATTTATATTAACTGCATAAATCTCACTGTGCTCCCAGGAGCTGTATTTTATGGTTGCATTATATTTACAGAGGATAAGATTGGGGCACATAGAGGTCACTGGCTTGACCCTCTAAAGTAACTTCCATTGAGCTTAAGTTGGCATCGCATCCTGAAGGGAGACTGTAGGAGTTGGTAAGAACAAAGCCACAAATGACTCGTATCCCTAAGCGCGAGAACCTGGTCTAATACTCACTTAAGAGAAACACTCTTTGGAGCCTTTTCACAGTTAAAACCAAATCACTGTGTTCTTGCTCACTTCTGTAGCAAGTAGTCCAGATGACCTCAGAGGGACCACTTGTGACAGAAAACAGTACTCGAGGATTGCATTCTGGCCCTCACTGGTCTCCCACAGTTGTCTGTATCCAGGCATGTAATTTGTAGAGGTATCACAATTTACTACTCTTTCAGGCTGTTGCGTTTCTTTGGAATCACCAATTTCAGAGGCAAAAGAAAAAGGCTGTGTACAGCAAATGCTGTCCTGATGGCTCATGCTGGCTCTTTGTTTGGACTTCTCAATAGAAGAGAAATAGGAAACTGTCATTCCTGAGGTTGTTTCCCTCCAAGGACTATTTCTGTCTGAGTTATTAATTCTGCCCGTAAAACTACAGGATAGAAAGGCAAATACACATTTGAAATGGTTAAAATGAATGCCTTATGTCACAGGAGCACACTGTCAGCTGAAGCAGTCCTCTCAACCTCCTCAGTGACTCCTCCATTGAATCCCTCACTCTTGTTATGGAGTAATGTGAGTAGGTGGGAAGGAGTTCAAGTGTTGGCAGTCAGGCTGACAACAGTCCTTTAGGTATACTTCTGTGAAGCTGTCTGAACTCAAGTGCTGGGTAACTGGCAGATTTGGCTTCCCTGAGTGTGGATGTGTTTTTAGAATGAGATTCAGATGGGCTGTTATTCCAGGATCCACTTTAGTAAAACTTGCAACTGTTAAGTGATGTTAATGTAAATGAGTCACATTATTACCTATATTGTAATAGCACAGGTTCCCCTTCCCATTTGTGACAACAACGTGAATACAAATAAGTTGCCATCATAAGGAGCTCTTAGCCCAGTAACTGAGCTGTAACTAGGTTATTATAGGAGAGAGGACCATCAAACACCTCTGTGTGTGTTACATTGTGCCACATCTTCTATATTTAGCTGTGCCAGGGAACCCTTCTTCACTCTCTTGGCCCAATCTGTTCTGTGATTAACCAAGCAACATCTCATCTGTATGTGAATAACCACAAACACCGTGAAAGAGTGAAAGCCATTGTGCTGGTGTCAAACTCTGATGGCAAGAAATTTTGGAGTGGCTGCCAGAATTGTAATTGTTTCAGTCATTTCAAGAGAGTTTAAAGTAGTTGTTAAAAGGAAAGTGCCTCATGATCCTGGGAAATAGAGGCATTCTTGGCCTTCAGTAATGCATTCTTCTTCAGAGCTAGCGACACATTTATGTGATTATAACGCCAAATGACTTTTCTGTCCTTCTCTGTTTGTATAATAGACGAGATGTGTGTGGTTTTTAGGGTGGAAGGAATGAGGGAGGATGGAATATTTACATTTCAAATATGGGAAATTGCATAATTCCCTCATTATTAAAAAAAAAAAAAGCAAACCCAGGAAAACCAAATTGCGATTTTTAACATCAAAGGTGTAAGTCTAAGACAGGTCCTTGCACCAGAATTGGGCAAATGTAGCTGTCTGATTTCTTGGCCAACCTGGGGCATATCAATGCCTATTGGAGCTATTACGTGCCTGTTTTCTGCTGATTTTGTCAGTCTACTCAAAGGACAGATAAAGCTATTCTGAAGCCAGCTAAAAAATGTCCAAAACCTGCCATCAGCTAAACTGGTGCAAATCATATTTGATCAGATATACCCCAGATCTACAGAAACTGAGAGCAGAATTTGGCCTGTTGTATTTCATAAGTGCAGCGGAATATTACGCATACAGATCTCTTGATGTTTGTGCTGAGTGTGCTAACAAAATTCTGATTGAGTTAAAATCATTACCGGAATTAGTCATCTTGATTTGTTTCCTTTGCTGTATCTATTTCACAAGAGTGTTTTGCATTTTCAGAGTAAATACAACACTTCAGTAAAGTGCTTAATAGCTCCAGCAGCCCCCCAAAAATTTGCTCAAACAGTTTAATGGGGAGAAAACAAAAAGCTGACATTTCAGGATTCTGCAATATATAAATTTAAATTTTGATTTATAAACTTGGCAGTCAGTCTCTACCATTTAAAAACATGCATAGGTTTTTTTCATCTTCTCAGAACGCCAACTGTGTTATTACTTAGCTGGTCTGTTTTGTCAGCATGTGCCAAGCCCCGGCTCCGCCGCAGCCAGGGAACTTGCCTTTGCACCTGTCAAGGCCCAATCTGGAAAGTGGTGCATGATAAAAAGTCAGAGTGACAGTCCAAAATTGTTCATGCAGCAACCTTTAAATGCTTGGAGAGACTTTTCTCTCATGTTTTAACTGTACAGTTTCAATTCCAAAAGTTCAATTCCAAGCAATTTTCAGCAACAAAAATAAAGGAAGTCTAAATTTGTAGGTAAACCCTGACATTCAAGTGCTGAAGTTCCTCAGAGTATTTCCATTGAATTCGTATTGTAAGAGATGGACTACTCTTTCAAAGATCAAATGATCTGGAAATACAGAAAAGTTATCATTGGATTTCTATTTCTTTTTAATAAGTGTGCCAGCTTGGATGTGGCCCTGAGCAACCTGCTTTGGCTGACCCTGCTTGAGTGGGGGGGACTCGATCTCTAGGGGAGCCTGCCAACCTCAGCTGCTCTGTGATTCTGTGCATTTCAACAAGATTCACACCCCATTTATGCTTGGCCAGTGGACCAAATAAAATGAATACTCTAGCATAACTTTGTCCTTAAACCATGTATTACAGGCTTATGAGTTAATACAAATAAATGCAAGAGAAAGAATGATTCATCTTCACCCCTTGAGAAACTGTAATAGCTTACACTAGCTAGACTGTCAGTATAGAATAAGCTATTTCCCATATTGGTACCTAGTTCTTAGCGCATTTTTTTATTAATTCCCGTTACAGCACAGAAACAAATCTTGAAATTTTAAAATGGCACTTTGCTTAGTATCAGAATTAAGCTTCAGTGCCCTTAGGTGGAAATAATTGGTGTAGTAGTATGATACTCAAAAACTAATAAGAATTGAATCTTTTTGCTCGCAGGAAATTTATCCTGTTTTTATCATCAGAACAGTGAAAAGTGAGAAAGAATGAAGATCTACGTTGTCAAAAAATATTTCTAGATACATAAGTTAAGAATGTAGTGCTAATTAACAATGATAAAATTAGATGAATTTTTATATTACCAATGTGCTAGTAACTTCGGTAATATTTAGACAATACTTCAGGATACATGCTGAAAAATAATATGTTCTTAAATACTCCCTATTACATGAGCCAAATAAATGAAACCATTGTTATATTGCAATGTCAAGGTCATGAGAGAGAGTATAATAAAAGGATAAGAAGAGCTGACTGGATTTTTAGATGCCAAAGTAATTTTATGTGTGAAGTTACAAACTCAAATTGGACTTGTAGCAGCTGCAACCCGTGCAGTCTCAGTTCTACTAAAGTTTTACTATCAAAACCTTTTTCAATGTAACTAAAATCATCATATGCCAAAGTGAGTAAGTCACATCCTTCCAATGTAAATATGAACAACATATTACAAATAATTCTGGTTAGATAGTTTGGAGAATATCTGCAAGTGCTAAATAGATCACAGAATGGCCACACAGCAGTGAGATTTCTCTCTTGTTTTCCATCTTAAGATTGAGTCCAGAGGATTATGTCACTAGTCACTGAGCTTTACTACTGTTGAAATGGCTTCCTGGTTTTTACCACTTTT